>NC_044551.1:99841496-100148727 GCF_007565055.1 Rhinopithecus roxellana
TCCAGGATTTGTCCCTGGTAGCTTATTTAGTTCCTTTGTTGAGGTCATATTTTCCTGGGTGGTCTTGATGCTTGTAGATGTTTGTTTGTGTCTGGGCATTAAGTAGTTAGGTATTTATTGTAGTCTTTGCATTCTGGGCTTGTTTGTGTCCATCCTTCCTGGGAAGGCTTTCTATTTATTTGAAGGCACTTGGGCCACAAGCCCAATAATGCTATTGTTTTTGCAGACTCCTAGAGGGACCACCTTGGTTGTTTTGAATAAGATCCAGAAGAATCCTCTGGATTAACAGACAAAGACTCCTGCTCTTTTCCCTTACTCTCTCCCAAGCAAATAGAGTGCCTCTGTCTGTGCTGAGCTGCCTGAAACTGGAGTGTGGTGGTATAAGCACCCCTGTGGCTACCACCACTGGTACTGTGCTGGGTCAGACCTAAAGCCAGCATAGAACTGGGTCTCACCCAAGGCCCACCCTAACCACTACCAAGCTACCACCTATATTCACTCAAGGCCATAGGGCTCTACAATCAGCAGGTAGTAAAGCCAGATTTGTGTCCTTCTCTTCGGAGTTCTCCCAGACCCCAGGTGTATCCAGAGATACTGGCGAGGAGCCAGGGATTAGAGTCAAAAACCTTAGAAATTTGCCTGATGTTCTATTCTGCCACGACAAAGTTGACACTCAAACTGCAATACAAAGTTCTTCCTGCTCTTCCTTCCTCTTTCCACAGGCAGAGGAGCGTCCCTGTGGCCACAACCAGCCCACAGAGGGTTCTGCCAGGCCACTGCTGATGTTCACATAAAGCCTAAGGGGTTTTCAGTCAGCTTGTGGTGAATGCTGCCAGGTCTGGGATTCACCCATCAGGGCAACGGGCTTCCCTTTGGCCCAGGGCAGGTCCAGAAATGCTGTCCAAGACCCTATTCTTGGACTCTAAGAGCCTGCTTGTTGCTCCACCCTGCTGTGGCCAAGCTGGTACCTAAGGTGCAAGACAAGGTCCCCTTTACTTTTCCCAAACTGAGGGAGCTTTTACTGCAGCCTCCAGAGCTAGAAATGTGCTGGGTCACATTTGAAGTCAGCATGTCTCAGAGGCCGAGGCTCATGGTGAACTACCTGGGTATTGCTGCTGGTTATTCAGGACCTAAGGATGCTATAGTTAGCAAGTAGTAAATCTTGCCAGGACTGGGTTCTTCCCTTGAAGTCAGTGAATTCCTTTTTGGCCTAGAGTATGTCTAGAAATGTTATCCAGGAGCTATGGCCTGGAATGAGGTCCTCACAACTCTGCCCGGTACTCTGTCCTACTGTGGCTGAGCTGGTATCCAACATGTGAGACATAGTCCTCTTTACTCTTTGCTCTCCTCTCCTTAAGCAGAAGGAGAGAGTCACTTTTGTTGCTGAGAGTTGTGCTGTCTGGAGTTAGGGGAGAAATGGCATTAGTACTCCTGTAGCTGCCATGACTGGTGTCTCTCCAGGTCACATACCCCTAAAGCCCACTTGCTGTAAGCTCAGCCCAGCCCAGCCCTAGGAGTTGCCTAGGAGTTGCAGTCCTTGTTTTTTAGTCACCCTTTCAATTTACCTGGTACCCTAGAGCACTATTGGCCCATGGGGCAAGGTTTGCTGAGAAACTCAAGTTCCAGCCACTGGGATGGGCAGTTCCCCTCTGGTTAGATCTGGTCCAGATATTCCTTCTGTGTGCTGGTGCTGGCTGAGTCCAGTATGACTTTGATCTACATTGTGACAGTGTAGCACTAAGTTCAGTGTAAAGTCTCCCAGTCACTGTGCTCTCCCTCCCACAACTGCACAGATTTCTCTCCATGCTGCATGGCTGCTTTGGGGGGGGGGGGTGGGGGAAGGGTGGCATCAATGATTCAGGACTCTCTCTCCTGCCCTCCTCAATACCTCTTTCCATGATATGAAGTTAAAACCGGGTACTGTGATTGCTCACCTGATTTTTGGTTCTTGTGATGGTGCTTTTCTGCATGAGGATAGTTGTTAAAATTTGGTGTTCCTGTTGGGGGAATGAACAGTGTAGGATTCTATTCTGCCCTCTTGCTCCACCTGACTAACACATTGATAATCCTGCTTTTGCTTTTGAGTGGAGTGGCTAGAGTTTACAAATATAGAATGCCAAAGTAAGTATGAATTTCAGATAAATGGGAAGTAATTATTTAGTTTCATATGTTCCAAGTATTAAATGGGGCATACTTATCCTAAACAATTATTTGTTGTTTATCTGAAATTAAGTTTTAGCTGGGAATCTTACATGGGAATTTTACCTGGCAATCCTACTTCTGTGTCTCAGGAGAAAGAAAATCTTTTTACGTGGATGTCACACAGATTTCTAAAACTACTGCATTGAGCTTATTACTTCTACTTTCACACTTACATCTATTTCTGAATTCTCGGTCTCAGCTATGTCCTTACCACCCACCTTGGAACCTAATTTGAAGACAGAATTATCCTTAACTGCGTCCTCTCTCTCATATCACTTCTCATTAGTCAGCAAGTTATCTGTGCTATAGAAGCATCTCTGAGACATAGCCTCTCCTGTCCATATTCATTGTTATTCATTTCTTGATTCTCATAATCTCTCTTAGAGATGTGTTCCATCTTCCAAAGTCTTCCTCTTCAAGTCCTTCTCTGTATTACCACTGGAGTTAGATCATGGGGTTTCTTACTCCAGGGATTTTAGGATGCATTTCTCACGGTCTCTAATTATCTTTCCTCATTTTTACTTGGTCAACTTATGCCTTCTTCAAGAGTTACTCTCTTTGCTAATGCTATGGGGGAAGCATTGTCTGGGTTTATGATTCTGGATTAATGCCAGTGTCTATATTAATAAGAAAGGAAGGGTGGCTCTGTTCTGGTATTTAGCAGGGGCAGGGAGTTCCCTCAGTTTATCTGACCTGACATGGTAAAAAAAAAAAAAAATGAACATGTTAGTATGAATAGCTATACAGTGGGAAGTCTCTAAGCAAGGAGCTCTAATACAGTGATCAATGTCAACAAGAATGTTGCCATAGCATAGACCAGTATGCTTTTTAATTGATGGAGACCATCTTCAGGAGGAATACCATGTGGTAGTAACAAAGGCAAATTCAGCTGAGAAATGAAGCTCATGGTACAATGTATTATATTGTACTTGCTCTCTTTTCTCTGTGCACATTTTTTGTGTGTAACATGTTCTGTTTGCTTTAGCGGGTCACCACTTTATTAACAAATTTATGTTTCCTGTTTCTTTAAAGAACCACTTTCACCCTGACCACATTGCTATAGTGTCACTATGTTTCCTAATCAATTTCTGTAAACACATAACCATGGGGTCTATACAGCTTCAAGTGTCACATTTTACATGCCAATCCTGCTGCATGCTCCTGGCTACCTTGGCTGTTGTGCCACTTGAGCAGTCTCGCCATGTTCATAGGGGGTTTCCATTAATAGTTACATTTTTTTTTTCTGTGCAAATACCTCTCATGATCTTCTGTCAGTGTTTTGCCTGTCTATTTGTTTGAAGAAAGTATTTGTCTTTATACCTGTTTGGGGCAGATTATTATTTCTGGACACAGTGCCACTAAGAAGATTTGCTCTTAAAAAAAAACACATACACACACCTCATCTCTCTATTCTTTCCCATTTGAAACTGTCATATCTGGTTGACAAGGACTAATGCCTATCTCTGCACACAAAATCCCATTGCAAACAGAAAAATCTCACAGCATTTTTGGAAAATTTTCCTGTTTCCTTAGACTTCTTCTCACTTATTTGTTCTAGGCTTCATAACTGAAAACTCAACAGTTTTCTATTTTTATCTGGGGGTTCAGGCATATCTGGTCTTGTTTGGACATTGTTGTGACAATCCAAGAGTTTCCTTCTGCCCGGGAAAGATAATATATTTTGCTTAATGCTGGAGTTTAGAACCATCTGGAAAAACCTGGTGAGCTATTGGGTGGCCTCATTTCACAAAAGTCTGTTTGAAAGTTAAAGCTAAGGAGACTTCCAGGTGAGAAAACATCCTAAGGGAAGAATCTGGCTATAGTAAGTTGGCCCAGTAACTTATCCCTTCTTTATTGAAGGCAAGCGCAGGCCACGAGCACAGCACTGTTGCTTTGACATTTGTCTTTCTTCTGCCCAACTCCATGGAAGTACGTTCGGGTACTTGGCAGAGAAGGCTAAGAGTAAAAAGTAAAGAGTGTCGTACTGAACTCTGAAATATATATCGAGGGCCCAGCTCTTCTCTGAGTACCTACTAATATGGTAAAATGTCAAAACTGTCATCTCAAACTCTCCCCTAGCTCTGGAATTTGGACAGCTCAAACTAATCATCAGACAGGAACACTGTGGCCAGAGGAACTGTGGGAAAAACAGCAATTGCTGAGACAGGAGCAGAGAGGCTCTTCTAACCCCACTGCAACAATAGAGAATAAAGTCAAGGACCTGGGAAATATCAATGGAACTGGAAAACTGCCTTCTACAGCCAATCGACTAGCTGTGGCGACTGGCATGCCCCCTGCTCTGCCTATCAGAGTAGTATGACTAGCAGTGGGAGGGGGTGCTCTTGAGCATGTGCAAAATAACTTTGTGTGTGGAACTCCAAGGAGTAATTATAGAAAGGGGGTCCTAAGCCAGGTTAGAGCCTAAATTTAATTAAATTTAAGCGGTCTGGTCATTAGGGACATTTGCAGACATGAGTTATGTTTGAAAAGATAATAGTATGATGACCATAGAAAAGTAATGCTTTGGCAGGAGTTATATTATTTTTAAACCTTGAGGCAATATGTGGTAAATGTTTTAATATAATACAAAGCAGAAGGTTTTGTCTATGTTAAATCAAATGTGGCCACTTAGGCAATTATTTCTACATCTATATTCTTGCGTCAATCTTCAAATGCTTTCATTCCATTTACATTAAAAAAGAATCAGAATGTAAGTTTCCAAATTCCAGATTTCAGCAAATTTTATTCTGCGCACACACATTGTGTGCAGAAAGGAGTGATTGGTTCAAGTGTCTGCTTTCATAGACAGGAAATAAGACTTCACTCAGTGCCCAGATCAGCTGTGTACATCAAGAGCAGGTTTGATTTTCATCCATTTCTGCCTCAATAATGCCTTCCATCTGCCATCAACTTGCAAATCCCTCCATCCTGAAAAACAGATGAATCTTTTGAGTGATCTTGAAAAATCAGCCCGTTCACATGAAGGGACAGGGAAATAGGTTTCTATTTTTTGCCAAGTGTTTTCTCATCAGGTTTTTTTCCAACGTGCATTCTTTAGGTTGACTTAACAGGTAAAGAGTAGAAAGTGAGGCTGGGTGTGGTGGCTCACGCCTGTAATCCCAGCCCTTTGGGAGGCCAAGGTGGGTGGATCACTCGAGGTCAGGAGTTCCAGACCAGCCTGGCCAAAATGGTGAAACCCCATCTCTACTAAAAATGCAAAAATTAGCCGGGGCTAGTGGTGCACAATGGCGATCCAGCTACTTGGGAGGCTAAAGCAGGAGAATGGCCTGAACCCAGGAGGTGGAGGTTACAGAGCTGAAATTGTGCTACTGTACTCCAGCCTGGGCAGGGCAACAGAGTGAGTAAGACTCTGTCTCAAACAAAACAAAAAAAAAAGGCATTCCATCAGAGTGAAAATCCATAGATTTAATATACTGGTGGCCCAGTTTTCAGTGAGAAGTCCTAGAGGAAATATAATCTAATCTATTAACCTAAGGGAGAAAGGCTGTTTGCAGTCATACTCATTGCTCACACACATTTATTAGCCTAACTTTCCTACTTGGATTATCTAGAGACAAAAATATACTCCAGGAATGTTTTTGCTTCCTACTGGATATTAAAACTACGGTACAATAATTTGAACATTATATTGCTGACCTAAGTATAGACAAAGACGTCTATCAAAAAGGATAGAAAACCCAGCAAAAGACCCAATAATGAAATAATCAGAATTTCAAACCAATGGGGAAAGATTTGTGTGATATTAGCATAACTGGGTAGCCATCTGAAGAAAAATGAAATTGAACTCTTAAGCCAAGATAAATTCCAGATTGATCAATGTTTAATAAGAAAAAAATCACAGTTTGGGAGGCCAAAGTGGGTGAATCACTTGAGGTCAGGAGTTTGAGACCAGCCTGACCAACATGGAGAAACCCTGTCTCTACTAAACATACAAAATTAGCTGAGTGTGGTGGCACATGCCTGTAATTCCAGCTACTCAGGAGGCTGAGGCAGGAGAATCCCTTGAACCCGGGAAGTGGAGGTTGCAGCAAGCCGAGATTGTGCCTTTCCACTCCAGCCTGGGCAATAAGAACAAAACTCCATCTCAAAAAAAGAAAAAGAAAAAAAAAATCACAAAGATAATAAAATGTGTCACAATTTTAAAATATAATTTTAAATTTGATATAAAATCTGGAAGCCAGAAAAAAGATTGATCTAAGTTCAACTACAAAAACTTTTGCAGGACCATCTTCCATCAAAAGTAAGCAAACAAAAATGTTGTCAAAGGAGAAAAAAGGGATTTACAACTTGTGTTACAGACAAAGGGTGAATTTTGTTAATATTGACAGGTCTCTTAAAATTCAAAAGAAAAAAATGAATAGACTAATAGAGAAATGGGCAAAGATTATGATCAGGAATAGTATTGTAAACGTCTAAAATGCATGTAAATATATGCAAGTTTTATATAAGAGAAATACCAAGACTACAAATTTTCTACACAGCAGATTTGCAAAGAGCTAATCAACACACAGTACTGACATGGTGTAGAGCCTATAATGTAGGATCACATATATCTGGTCAGAAATTTGATAATATATTTCAAAATATGTAATACATGTCCTTTTACAGAGCACTGCCACTTCTGTATATATATAGTTATAATCATAAAGACAAGAGATGACCTCCAAACAAAGATAATTGTAGTAACATTATTAATAACAAATGATTGAAAGCAAATGCATTCAATAAGAAATTTGTTAAAAGTAGTTATTTTCATATTGTAAAATACTATGTAACAATGTAAAATAATGAGTCTGCTGTAATACACTGTATCTTCAAGACATATTATTAGAAGGGAAGATTAAGATTTAGTACGGTGTGCATAGTCTGTTACTTATAGATCCATATATTCATTAGCTATATGCAAAGAATTATTTCTCTGGAAGTAAACCCCCCACCCAAATCACAGAGTACCTCAGGGAAGATGTCTTAGAAATTTGTTTCTGGGGACATAAATGGTGACAGTGGGACAGGGGTGGGAGAGAGAATTCCTTTTTACTGGATAGCCACATGTGTTTTTGAACTTTATCCTTTATGTATGAACTATTCTAAAAATGATTAGAATCTCAAATGTAAATATGTGAATAATGGCCAGGCTCTTTGCCATTTAAGCCTCAAGCTTATCAACCATCTCTCTCTAATTGCAGCAATTGTAGTGCTATTATAGACTAGCCAGCTTTTCTTCTATTAATAATTTCCTGAAGGAGCGGAGCATCTCGAGATGTGAGTGTAAGTATTCTTGTAAATATTTTTTGTTTTACTGTTTTTTTTTCTCCCAAAGAAGAGAGAATACCAAGGAATTTACTTTCAAATGTTACAAGAATTAATTGCTGAGGCGGGTGGATCATGAGGTCAGGAGATCGAGACCATCCTGGCTAACATGGTGAAACCCCGTCTCTACTAAAAATACAAAAAAAAAAAAAAAAAAAAAAAAAAATTAGCTGGGCATGGTGGCAGGCACCTGTAGTCCTAGCAACTCGGGAGGCTGAGGCAGGAGAATGGCGTGAACCCAGGAGGCGAAGCTTGCGGTGAGCCGAGATTGCGCCACTGCACTCGAGCCTGGGCGACAGAGCGAGACTCTGTCTCCAAAAAAAAAAAATATATATATATATATATTAATTAAAACGTAAGGTTATCACTTTAATTGTTACTGTATAGCACACAATTGCAGGAGAGTGTTTTAATCTTGGCACTATTAACATTTTGTGCTGGAGAGTTTGTTGTTATGGAGCCTGTCCTGTGTTTATAAGATGTTTAGCAAAATTCCCAGACTGTACCCACTAGATTCTAGTTGAAACTTGCCACCCCCAAGCTATGACTACATAAAGTGCCTCTGGATTCTGGAAAATGTGCCCGAGGCACAAAAATCCCTGCCCTGTACCTCTCCTTCTCCCATCAGTTGAGAACTACTGAATTATAGTCAATCAGCATTTATACTGTCCCCAGATACGCAAAGCTCTAAGCTAGTGTATGTGAAGTCTTGCTTTTCTTTGTGTGTGTTTCTACATAGTTTTTATTTATTTATTTATTTTTATTTTTATGCCTGAATAAACATTGTAAGGTGGCTTTATGTCCGGAATTGGTTCCTTCCCGTGGGTTCTAGGTCTTGCTGACTTCAAGAATGAAGCCACGGACCTTCGTGGTGTTACAGCTCTTAAAGATGGTGTGTCGGAGTTTCTTCCTTCAGATGTGTCCAGAGTTTCCTCTTTCTAGTGGGTTTGTGGTCTTGCTAACTTCAAGAATGAAGCTGTGGACCTTTGCCGCGAGTATTATACCTCTTAAAGGTGGTGCCGACCCAAAGAGTGAGCAGCAGCAAGATTTACTGTGAAGAGCTAAAGAACACAGCTTCCACAGTGTGGAAGGGGACCTGAGTGGTTTGGGGCTGCTGGCTGGGGGTGGTCAGCTTTTATTCCCTTATTTGGCCCCGCCCCACGTCCTGCTGATTGGTCCATTTTACAGAGCGCTGATCGGTCCATTTTACAGAGTGCTGATTGGTGCATTTACAACCCTTTAGACAGAGTGCTGATTGGTGTGTTTTTACAGAGTGCTGATTGGTGTGTTTTTACAGAGTGCTGATTGGTGCATTTATAATCCTTTAGCTAGACACAGAGTGCTGATTGGTGCGTTTTCACGGAGTGCTGATTGTTTGGATGAACGGAGGCAAGATGGCGCACTTCCGGGTTCTTCATCCCCCCAACTTTTTCCGCGCGCGCGAAAATCCAGCCGGTGACCCGGGAAGGTGCAGACCAACTAGGCATGTGCCAGGTGATGTCAATCTGAAGAGACCAAGATTTACCTGGTCGCACCTGTGGAACGCCCCCTGACACGCCCGTGCCCCGCCTATTGCCCTCCCACTCCTAGAAAAGCCGCTCCGGAGGCACGCCACGCGCGGCCTTCCTCAGTCCTCCACTCCTGTCGGGATGTCAGGACTGTGGGAACTCCGTCCGAGAGCTGTACGGGTGACTCTGGGGGCCCCTTTTGTCGGGGGGCCAACAGACCTCTCCCTACCCACCTTCTTCCCTTGAAGCTAGGTGACCAAAATAAACTTGCAGTTTTGCTCCTACCCTTGCCTAGTCGCTGGTTCTTTTGTACCCGCTCTGGTGGTCTTAGAAAAACAAAACAGTGGGTGCCGAAACCCGGGAGGAGACCCCTCCTCAGGCCTCTAAGGGTTGAGGAACCTCCTCCTGCTCCCACGCAGCAGACGGACCAGGACCTGAGACCCGCTTCCCTCACTCCCACGGCCTCTCTGGGGTAAGTGCCCTTGTCTCCTCTTTACGTCCCTCGGCCAGAAATCCTGCGCAGGTCCGGGGTCCATTTGGAGCCACCAAGTGGCTCGGGAGACCCGTTCAGGACGGAGACATCCGCCTGAAGGTAATCTCCACTTAGGCTTCAAGAGCCTCTCGTCTGTCTCTGCTGGTTCCAAAGGACGCTTTGAAGCCAGGCAGGGATCCATTCCCATGTCCATTGGGTCCATTGTGTAAGTAAAGAGGAAACAAATGGGAAACCCCCAGTCCAAATTTCCAAAGAGCACCCCCTTAGGGTGCCTCCTAGCCAATTTAAAAACCTTCCAGCTTGAACAAGACCTTAGGAGGAAGCGGTTAATTTTCCTTTCCACTGTGGCGTGATCGACCTCAGCAATTTCTGCCAGCGGCTAGGCAAGTGGTCTGAAATTAATTACGTACAAGGCTTTTGGGCCTTACGCTCTCGTCCCGACCTGTGTAGCCGATGCTCTTTGGCCCAAGTTATGCTAGCCAAGGACGCCGGCTCACAGGAACCCGAAAAAGAGGAGTCCTCATTCCTTTCTGTTCAGCCGGAGGATCTAGGGTTTCCCTCACTTCCGCCCTATACTTCTCCTCCCTCCGCTTGGACTCCTCCTTCCTTTTCCTTACCTACTAGTAATCCACTCAGTCCCGTGCTTCCTTCGGGGCCCCCAACTGGCTGTCTTGAGTCTCCTGTCTCTGCACACACCCGCTCTAAGTGCCCTGCTGATGCCTCCACTCCTGCCCCACACCCTCCTACAGTGTTAGCACCTTTGCGAGAGGTGGCTGGGGCGGAGGGGGTAGTCAGAGTGCATGTCTCTTTTTCATTGGCCGATCTTTCCAAAATTGAGAAGCGTTTAGGGGATTTCTCAGCTAATCCCACCGTCTACATAAAGGAATTTAGATACCTTTGTCAGGCCTATGACTTAACTTGGCATGACCTCCAGGTTATCCTAACCTCCACCTTAAACCCTGAGGAGCAAGAGCGCATCCTAGCGGCCGCCAGGCAGCACGCCAACCAACTACATTTAACTGACGCCACCATCCCACTAGGGGAGCAAGCAGTCCCCTCGGCAGACCCGGACTGGAACTATCAAGCAAACCAGCCTGGGCGCCGTAGGCGAGACATAATGGTTCAGTGTTTGTTGGCTGGTATGCAAACAGCCTCAAACAAAACTGTAAATTTTAACAAATTAAAAGAAATTATTCAAAATCCAGAAGAAAATCCAGCCGCATTCTTAAATAGGCTGACTGAGGTTCTAACCCAATATACCCGGTTAGATCCGGCCTCCCCCACAGGGGCCACCATTTTGGCGTCTTATTTCATTTCTCAATCAGCTCCTGACATTCGTAAGAAACTTCAGAAGGTAGAGGATGGTCCTCAGGCACCAATACAAGACCTGGTTAAATTAGCCTTTAAGGTCTATAACTCCAGAGAGGAGACGGCTGAGGCAGTGCGACAGGCACGCCTCAAACAGAAGGCCCAGCTCCTAGCAGCGGCTTTACGGCCCAGTTGTAACCCCAGACCAGAGAGCACATACTCCGCAGACTCCAAGGCTACGAAAGGAGCCTGCTATAAGTGCGGCAAGGCGGGACACTATGCCAACAGGTGTCCGCAAGGTCCCCGAGCCCCAACGCAGCCTTGCCTTAAGTGCAAGGCGTCAGGACATTGGGCCACTGAATGTCCTAAGCCTCGTCCA
The DNA here is from genome assembly GCF_007565055.1 of Rhinopithecus roxellana. Classification (NCBI taxonomy): domain Eukaryota; kingdom Metazoa; phylum Chordata; class Mammalia; order Primates; family Cercopithecidae; genus Rhinopithecus; species Rhinopithecus roxellana. Next base: position 99,852,718 of record NC_044551.1, read on the forward strand.
CCAGCAACTCTGCCCTGCTTGCCAGCAGGGAGGACACTGGAAGTCTGATTGCCCCACCCTGAGAACAGGTGCTGCGTCTCCACGTGACCCCCTTTCCCAGGATCCTGGGAGCTCCTTCCAGCTCCTACATCTGGACGACAACGACAACTGAAGGTGCCGAGACTCGGGGACCCCCATCACCCTCGCCGAGCCGCGGGTAACTCTCCTGGTAGCGGGTAAGACAATTAATTTTTTAATAGATAGGCTACCTATTCTGTTTTGCCGTCCTTCTCTGGACCTAGCCTTCAATCCGATATCTCTGTAGTAGGAGTAGACGGAAAGCCATCCACCCCACGAAAAACTCCACTCCTTAACTGCTGCCTGGCCAACAACTACTTTGTGCACTCGTTCCTCATTATACCCTCATGCCCTACCCCCTTACTAGGCCGAGACATCCTGAGCACCTTAAAGGCCTCCATATACATTCCCACCAACTCATCCACTCCCCTTCAACCCCCTCATGACCTGTTGCTCATGCTTTGTGCAAGTGCACAGGCTCCTCCTATGTCGCCCCCAACCCCCATCTTCCCTATTTCTGTACACCCTCAAGTGTGGGACACTTCCACCCCGGTCATAGCTGCTCACCACCCACCAATTCTCGTCAAGCTCAAAGATCCCACTCGTTTCCCAAACCGCCCCCAATTCTCTCTCTCTCCGACACATCTACAAGGTTTAAAGCCAATTATCACGCGACTACTTAGCCAACATATTCTTGTCCGCACACATTCCCCCTGTAACACTCCAATACTTCCAGTTAAAAAGGCAGATGGAACGTATAGGTTAGTACAGGATCTTCGGCTAGTCAATGAAGCCACCCGTCCCATGCACCCTGTAGTTCCCAACCCTTACACCCTTCTGTCCCATATCCCCACCAATTCTACTTATTTTACTGTGCTAGACCTTAAGGATGCTTTCTTTACCATACCCCTACACACAGACTGCCCAATCCTTCCTTTCCGTTATTCAACTCCAAATTCATCCTGAGGTAATCATACTCAGGCACCCAATGGAGGCCAAAACAGCCCCCATTGAAGGCTATTTCTCGTGCAACTGATCTCTCTCTAAAACTCTTAACCATACAGCCACTAACTGATCCCTCTATGTCCCCGTGTCCTTGGTCCCCAGTCTAACTCTATACAGCCAGGCAGAAGTAGCAGAGCTTTTCCAGCAACTTTCCATGCCACTACGCCACTCCCGTCAAAAAGGGCTGTTTTTCCTCCCTCTAGTTATTGGAATTAGCTGAAAGCCTGGCCTCCCTGCAGCGCCGAACTACCTCAATAGCCTAAGTAGCTGCCCAAAACAGGCAAGCCCTAGGCTTGTTTACAGCTGAAAAAGGAGGCACTTGTCTCTTCCTTAGAGAAGAGTGCTGCTATTATGTTAGCAAGTCAGGCCTAGCAGACACTAACATTCAAACCCTCAAATGCTTCCATACCTCGTTCCTATACTAATACTATGCTTTATTTTATTCTTCATCCGTACGTCCAAATGCCAACCATGGGCCCCGACCTTAACAGCGCCCCTTAACAGCAGGAAGTAGCCAGACAGACCACTGCGCCCCTTATCACTATTATCAATAAAAGGTTGGACTGTTTGGATGAACGGAGGCAAGATGGCGCACTTCCGGGTTCTTCATCCCCCCAACTTTTCCCGCGCGCGCGAAAATCCAGCCGGTGACCCGGGAAGGTGCAGACCAACCAGGCATGTGCCAGGTGATGTCAATCTGAAGAGACCAAGATTTACCTGGTCGTACCTGTGGAACGCCCCCTGACACGCCCGTGCCCCGCCTATTGCCCTCCCACTCCTAGAAAAGCCGCTCCGGAGGCACGCCACGCGCGGCCTTCCTCAGTCCTCCACTCCTGTCGGGATGTCAGGACTGTGGGAACTCCGTCCGAGAGCTGTACGGGTGACTCTGGGGGCCCCTTTTGTCGGGGGGCCAACAGACCTCTCCCTACCCACCTTCTTCCCTTGAAGCTAGGTGACCAAAATAAACTTGCAGTTTTGCTCCTACCCTTGCCTAGTCGCTGGTTCTTTTGTACCCGCTCTGGTGGTCTTAGAAAAACAAAACACTGATGGGTGCGTTTTCACAGAGTGCTGATTGGTGCATTTACAATCCTTTAGCTAGACACAGAGTGCTGATTGGTACATTTACAATCCTTTAGTTAAACAGAAAAGTTCTCCAAGTCCACACTCAACCCAGGAAGTCCAGCTGGCTTCACCTCTGAGCTTCACTCTTAATGGAGTTTTGCTTATCCTTTCATAGAAATAGTCACTTTCCTAGATGGTCCACATATGAATAGGTATTTGATATCTTAAATGAAAAATAATAAAATGTTTTAAGGATAAATTTACCACCATGTTGTTAAAAACAATTTTAATTGACAAAGTATATCAGACTAGCGTGACAGGCTTTGCGATGAGCAAAGCCAGTTGTCATCTCCTTGGATAAGTGAAAATATGGCTCTTATACATGAAGACCAAAACATTTTTCTAAACATCAAAAATTAATTTATTTTTATAGCTTCACACAGAGTACAACACATGTATTCTTGTTTTACTTTGGAAACATGTACCTTCTAAGACTCTTAATAAGGTTGTTCCTTGTACTCTTAATTAAAAGAATGTACATATTTCATTTCCCCAGGTTTAGTTAGTTATTTGTAAGTGCACTTTTTTTGGTTAAGTTTGGAAGAAATTTAATCATAATTTCTTTGTTTATAGTTTATTACTATACCTCTGGAAAAGGATATAGCATAATAGATAATAGCATCTTATATTTCCAAAGCATTGTGTGGCTTTCTAAGTGACTTTATATATACTGACTCATTTGAAATGATTTTAGGAAGTACGTGGAACATAGTTGATCAGTAAGAATTAATTATCCAGGTTACCTTGTTTAAATCATCAAGGAAAACACCAGAAGTGTCTCCACTTTAATGAAAATAAACTATCAATTGCAATCTAATCTTTGTTTTCGTCATAGGTTGTTATTTTCAATAATAATGCAGGAGTTGTTAAGAAATTACTTTTAGGCAGTTAGGGTAAAAGTTCTGGCTGGAATTTGACTTTAAAAAAAAGCAGCCCCAAACCATTTTTTCTCCAACAGAGAGCAGCCTGATCGATATGCAAACTAGGAGCTTTCATATGTAAATGAAGACAGCTGTACCTGGAAGCCAGGTACATTCAATATGGCATCTCCCACCCTCTTTTCCTTGTCACGGCAGCCTTCAGGTAAAACCACCTGTACAGACTTCATGGCAACTGCCAGGTGGAGGCCATATTTGCCTAATAAAAGACAAGGGTGGGAGGGCCAGTCTTTTCCCGGGCTATGTAAGTGGCACCTGGTCAAACCAATCCCCTGGACCCTATGAAGTAAATCAATCACCACCTCCTCAAGCCGCTGTACAAAATAAATTGCATTCAGCTGCAAACTGGAGACCCTCTTTTGGGTGACCCACTTTCTCAGCATGTGGAAACTTTTTCTCTTTCTCTCTCTCTCTTTCTCTCTCTCCCCCTCTCCCTCTCTCCTTTTCTTTTCTTTTTGAATCTTGCTCTGTCGCCCAGGCGGGAATGCAGTGGCGCTGTCTCAGCTCACTGCAACCTCTACTTCCCAAGTTTGAGCTATTCTCCTGCCGCAGCCTCCCTAGTAGCTGGGACCACAGGCATGTGCCACCACGCCTGGCTAATTTTTGTAATTTTAGTAGAGATGGTGTTGGCCAGGCTGGTCTCGAACCCCTGACCTCAGGTGATCCACCTGCCTTGGCCTCCCAAAGTGTTGGGATGACAGGTGTGAGCCACAGCTCCTGGCCTCTCTTTTTTAAATTAAACTTTCTGCTCCTAAACCCACTCCTCATGTGTGTCTGTGTCCTGAATTCTTTCTTGACGATGACAAAGAACCAGTGTATATCCCCCAGACAACAGAGCCATTTCAGTGACACGGTCATCACAAATTTATCACGCATTTCAACACTTTTTCTTTTAATTTCATTGAGAATGCTCGCTGTCAGCTGCCAACCTCTATTTCCTCCTCTTCACCCCACCCCCAAGACAAAAACCTAAAGAAAGACGGCACTGTCCTACACATTGAGTTTAAATTGATTAATGACCAGTTAATAAGAGGAAACAGGAACCCATTCGGTCATCTGCACCATAGAATTTGTAGTCTTCGAAACAAGTTAATTCTGATTTCATTTGTTTTGATAAAAGTCCAAGAATACAGAGTCATACCATCTGTCTTAGTTTTGATAGTCTTTGTTATGTTTGCCTTTTAGCCTCTTAAAAAAGACAATTGAAATGACAATGTATAAACAATATGAAATAGATCCAACGCTGAGTTTTCAAGAAGGCATATTGTCACCAATTGTTATGAGCCAAATGAAATGGGAGTGTCTTGTTTTCTTTTGGTTCTTACAGGATAGAGTTTGCATAGCCTAAATTGTGTGCTTTTTCTCCACTGCCATAATTTCAGGCAATTAAATGCAGACACTCAAATATTCATAAGTGCAGTAACAACAGGAAACAGCACAGTAAATAGAGACAGTCCTGGATGTTCTTAGATTTGGGATAATGCGTATACTAGGGACATTATTTTCCATTGACTGGTTTTATTTTTCTAAGATATTTTTGATATAAATGATGGATTAATTTTTAATAAAACTGTAGATAGGTAAGAACAATTAACTTAAGAAACTAAAAATAAGGTGTTAGTTCAAACTTAGGCTTCAGAATCTTTTTTTTGTTAAAAACTAATAATAAAATCCAACCTGGTACATATTAGCCATTTGTTATGGCATCTAGGTATTTGTGAAGCTTAAACTTGAACTCACAGTAATCTAGAGGAAATGTCTCAACCCCAAATGAAACTTGTCCCCAAAGCTATAATATACATACTTTTCAAAATAAATACCAACAAGTGCCAGTCTTTAGAGACGTATTTTATATGAAAATTGCTGTTTGAAGTAGAATACTGGTTTTCAATTTCAAATTAAAAACATAATGCACCACCAAAGGTGTTGATTTGTTTCATCTATTGTAAACCAGAGGTGTTATTAACCAAGAAGACTTCTTTGGTACCATGCTTCATTAAACTACATTTTCAGATTTGTGGTTAATTCTTATAACTGTTAGATAAACAGTATCATATATCATTTAAAAATACCCAAACCATCCTGAAATGCCTTCTGAAGTAATCGGCAGCGCAGTGTAAGCAAATAGACCTGCCTGTATGTTCTTAGCAATACCCAGAGGCAGCCTCATCCATTAAAGTTAGTTTTATTGAAGGGAAATATATGGCTAAGATGTCAGTCTGTTTCTCTTTTGAAAAGGCATTACAGAATCTTTATCATCCGCCTCGACCATCTAGAGAGCAGACTTCTGGTTTTCCAAATACCATCTGCAAAAACTGGACTTGTTAAATTTCCATGAGATTAGATGTGTTTTTTCATCAGAGTTTCTAGCCTTTTTTCAGCTCCCTTAATCAAGGAGAGTCTCCTTGCATTGAATATGCTCATTACAAACAAATTAGCGTTAAAACAGTGGCTTCCCAACCCCAGAAATGTAAGTGCTAATGAACAGAAAAAGGGTCGCCAGTGAAAAATAACTCAGGCGAGCTACATCTCCGCACCACTGTTTGCAGCACTTGGGAAAAGGTTCTAATATTAATGCCTCTTGTCAGAAAACCCTTACAACCTCTATTAAATCATCTTCTCTTTCGACGGTGCTGTAGTTATAAATAGGCTCACAATGAATTCTGAATTCTCTACATGTAAATCATGCCACATACCATTATCTGATATCCTTGAATTAGGTATGCGTGGCCTTGGGGGCAATAAAGGATAGGTCGATGCAGCCAGCTGTCTCCTTTAGTAATAACTGCTGTACGTTAAAGACTAACAGCCAGACAATAAATAACATTTTCAAATCTGCATCTAGACTTTGAGTAGGAGAGAAATGAATAATGATTTCCTTGTGTTAGGTTAGACTTAAGCAAAAGGTCAAACCTTTCAGCAAAAGGAACAACAGCTGTACAATCCAGTTAATCATAGACAAAAGTGTGTGTGTGTATAAACCTGTAAGCAGGATAATTAACGGGTCTACTCACTTTCAGTGTATGCCATCGTGCCATTTTATTCTTACAAACCCAATGTTCTTTACATGTATTGCTCACTCCTACTCTCTTTAAAAGAAGGTGAGAGGTTATTAAATCCAGTTTAGAACAAGAAGCTAGGAGTAATGATATTATATTTGAGCATTGTACTTAAATCAAGAGCAACTTTTTAATGAAGGCAAGGTCTTTGTGTATAGATTATATTGAGTTAGAATTATATATTTTTATAAGTATAACAAAATATCTGAATCTATTTGCATATCTTCTATAAGAACATAAAATTTCTGATATTGACTGAGTTTAGTAGAAAAGTGATATGCAAGAAGAATCAATGCTCTCAAACTAAACAAATGAAAACAAAAAACAATAGGGATAAATTGGTTCTGTGAAGAATCTGCTGAGATTTTAATTTTCTTCATCCATATAGCTCTAGAAAGATCACCTACATCAAAATATTGAAGTCATATTAATGTTTCTTTTATGAGAGGAAAGAACCGATTAATTGTAGTTTATTTGGAAATAATTTTTATTTGTGTGATTGTATATGTGTCCAAATTGTGCTTTAATTTAGCTGTGGTACAGGATCTCTGCTACTAAAACGTATTCTGTTTAACTGCAGTAAACTGCAACAAGTAACTGCAGACTTTTAACCGTTTACTTCCCCAGCTTCCCCTGTCTCTATGTTTCTGTGCGAACAATACAAGTAAATCTCCACCCACACCCCCCCACTTTTGGGATGGAAGTTTTCAGTAGTGATACCAATATTGTTTTTGCTGGCAAGTAATTCACCAGTGGCTCATTTTCATCAGCTTTTATTTCACAGCAATTGTAAAATAAACCACTCGTAGCACATGTTGTTAATGTCTGGTCCCTGGAGTGTAACTGATGTTCCACGGTATGGGTCGTGTGCTAAAGTGTGCGTTAAAAAGGGAGAAATTAATAGTACTACCACTGATTCAAACTAAATGGTATTCAGTGGGTACTGCCATTGCTTTAATAGTATCATAGCATGTTATTTTGCTGGTTTCTTTTAGAGTCTGATTTTAAAGCAAATTTAAGGGGATAAAAGAACATACTGACATAATGAATACTTAGCACAGAACTGGTCAGATACTGATGTTTCATTTTCACATTATATTCTTTTCATTTCATATTTGACCTTCATTTTATATTTGGCAAGATAGTAAAACTAATAACATAATCAGTAGATTCTGTGCTCCTGCAGAACTTAATATAATGTTACTATTGTGCTTGATTATATGTATACCTCAATTATCTATTTTTAGAATAAAGATAAACCTTTTTATTCTTAATTATATACTTAGGAAAAGAAATCACATAATTGGTTTCAAAGATGAAATTTATATAACATCTTATATACTGATTTCAGTTGAGCATTATTTTTATTGTATTCTATTTCACAATAATTAAGAAATCCATCACAATACAATTCTTACAAATATTCTTAATACTTTTTAAGACAGAGTCACTTTTATGCTGATGACATTTCCTCAAAATTGATAGATGGCATGCTGTTCATCTTCCAGGTAAAGATGTTATCAACTGAAGAGGTTTTTTGAGCACACACAAACATATTTTAACTGCTTGTCAGTACCAAGTTCTGCGCTAGGTGTTTTCACGTTCATTCAGAACTGATGTTATCCAAAATTACAACACCACTAATGAGTAATCTTAAGTGCGTTTTGCTATTTTATACTCTTGCTTCCATTCAAAGATGTATAAAATTCCTTGCATGAGACTTTTGCATGCAGCAAACTTTATTAAATGCAGTGGATTCTTATTATTCAAGGTAGTTATGTTCTATAAAGTCACTGTAAACACTGAATTAACAAATACTGAATTATTGCTTCTAAGGGAAATAGAGGGTTAGGTTCCTGCAAGCCTCTGGTCACATTTTTGCCAACTGATCAATACTTAACCTTGTTTTGCGTCTGTTTCTGTTTGGAGGTATCTTGTTGAATATTTATTTTTAATTCATTAGCATTGAACTCACAGCCAGCAGCATCTATAACTCATGCCTAAATGAAGCTTAGGTAACACACATATTTTCTCTGTAAGGCACATCACAGCTTTCTTGTGCTTAGGAACCCTAGACAGAACTGTAGTGCTGCGCTTGGGGGCCATTTAAAACTGCAGAATCACCACAAAAAGCACAAAAAAGGCAATAATGTAGCACTAAATAGAACACACAAAAAATACTTATTTACAGGATGAGAGCAGAAACCAGAAGGTAGACAGGAGCCTCGTGCAACCTCAACTGGGAGTGTGCACTTCAGGCAACTCAATTTTTTCACTGTTCTCTGTGCATGTCTACAAATGACTGTGAAAATACCTCTAGTATTGATTTTGGTGTTGCAAATATATTTTAGCAACGATGCGACTTCACAAATATAGAATCCATGAATATTGAAGATCAACTGTATTCAGAGATGTGGAAAAGGGCAGAATCAAAACAGTGAAAACCACATATAATTAGATGTATGCTTTCCCATTTAAAAAGTCTGTTACCTACCGCACTCCTTGATGAATCATTTCTTTTCTTCTTTCCAGCTTTCTTGATCCAACTTTCCTTCCTAGAATTTGCCTCCCTCCTCCATGCCAACTCCATATTCTCTTTGCCCTTTTTTCATCTTTTACTGGGCAAACTGAAATTCTTAATATGTTTTTCTAGTTTATCCTAGCTATTACCTCTATTGGATTCCTGCCCTCTAGTTTTGATGCTAATATGCAGAGCTTTAGTTATTACTGCCATTCTTCATGGCTGAAACATTACAGTTGTAGAATGCTAGAAGATTTTTCCAGCGTCTCCAATGTCTTTCAATCCTCTACCTTTGTGCTTTCTTGAAACACAAGGTTCTAGCTGTCAGTCCAGGGAGGTAGAACATCCACCCGTACTGTCCTTGGTATTTTAGAACAAGCTACCCATACTGTCCTTGGTATTTTTAGAAATGCAGAGAAAAATTAAGCCTCAACTTTGAATTACGAAACAGACTTTTGATGCCAGTGGTAAGAACAAAATATTTGAGAGAGAAGGTTTTTTGTTTGTTTTTCTTTTAAATATTACAGAGACTAGGTTTGGGGAGGCTTCCATGTTTTGAAGGCAATAACAGCATTATTCATGTAAGTTCTCAAACTGGTAACAACCTAAATGCTGTTTAGTAGAATGGATAAGTCTATCAGGTTATATTTGTTTACTAGACTATGATACAGCAAGGAAAATGAACAAATTACATGCAAACATATGGATAAAACTCATAATCATATTTTGAATGCAAGAAGGCAGACCTAGCAGCATATAGACTGGTGTTTTTTTAATATGAATATTTTTAAAGGTGTAACTAACTTATGATGTTGGAAATCAGGATAGTAAAAATTTAGCAAAGGAGGGTGGGGGCCATGGGGGAGCAAAGAGCTTCTGGAATGTTGCTTGTTTTCCATTCTTTACAATCTGGGGAGAAGTTAAATAGATGTGTTGACCGTGGGACAAACATGAAGCTGAATACATTTATGATGTAAGCCCTTTTCTGAATATGTATCCAATAGAATAGTTCTAAATTTATCGTGAATGGTGGAAAACGCATTTGTAGAAAATGCACTGTATTGCATTTTATACAATAAAGTTGCCAGAGATGTATATATTTTTATTTTCTGACAGAGCAAACAAATTACCTACATATGTGTATATATTTATATATGAGCAAGGGGAAAGGACGAGTAATATACATCAGATGTTAATGTTGGTCACCCCAATGGGGATTAGAGGCTTGAAGCTTTGCAAAGGGTAGAAGACTAGTGTTGGAGGACTTTCCTTAGTTCAGCGAAAGATAGGGTCCTTGTCACACAGCGATGAAAGATTAGGCTCACAGATAAGTTGAAGGGTGAGACTAATGGAATTATTGGGCAAAAGGCAAAAAAGGGGAAACAGGGACTCAGTAGAGTGAAAGTCCTTCCAGTATAAGCTTCTTGCATCACAGATTGAATTCCGGGTTCCACACAGGCAGAGGAGGGGTCTGGCTCCGCCCGGCTACAAAGGGCACAAACTTCCCCAGGCTCTACTCCAGTGTGCAGGCTGGTTGGGGTTTCTCTGGGGGAACCCTTTCCACTGGGCTGCGTCACTAGAATTGGTTTTTATGTCTTTTATATTATTTTACATCTTTTTATATTATTCGACTTGCTACAATAAACTATTTCATAGTTTCCAAAACATCAAGAAATGAAATGTCTTATAAAGAAAAAAGTGAGTTGATATCTGAAAAAATGCATATAAGAATATGTAGATCCACCAGAGTGAAACATACCCACCTGCCAAAAATACGTGAAGATGTCAAGAGCTGTGAAAAGGAAGTAACAGTCAGAGAGGAGGCGACAGAGCCTGATTCTAGGGGATGAAGCAGCATGACAACAGATAGAGGTCACTCTGATAGGTGATCTCACAATGTACTCAAATGTCTCCAGTTCTTACCAGCCTTGGTATAACTCTGAAGCCATATCAATAAAGAAAACTCTTGTTCTTGTCACTTAGTATGAATGCAATCTTCATGTCCCTTGAAATACCCTCAACTATTTCTGCGACTCCACAGTTGCCTCAGAGGAACTCAGAAACCTATTGGTTGGTCTTGTAGCACTCCCCCAGTCTATGTCCTCTCCACAGTTCTCCTGTCAGGTCTTGTGCATCAATAATAGAACAACATAAATATGGAATATTTTTTAAAAAGTCCCCATATATGGCAGCACATGTAAATAAATGCCCCCCAGGGATTACCAACCACAGATGATGGAATTCAGCTGAACTTTGCCTACAAGTCTGGGTGCAGGCAGGACATCCCTCTACAGAGATATGGATGGGATGCTGTCTCTGGGAACTCGAAAGCTACTGGGTGAAACTGCTTACTCTCATCTTTAATACTTAGCCTGTGCCTGATAAGAGCTATTCAAAGACATTTTAAATGTTTAAAATCTTTTTCTAGTAATCATGATCTTGAGCTACCGTAGGAGGCTGCCTTACAGTTTTCCTATCTATAATATCATTGTGTCATGAAGTCTGTGTATCTTGCTGGCCTTTCTTCCTAGATATTTTAGAGACTGTGTCCTTGGCCTTGTCATTAGGCAACACTGCTTCTTAATTTTTTTCATTTCCAGGCTGTAATATTTAATTTGTTGTTTATTAATTATTTCTTAGGTAGAGCTGTTTAAATGTTTCCTGAGTTCTTATGATCCTGTTTCTCTTTTGAGCTAGCATCATCAAAACACAGAGCCAAATGAAAGGCTCATTTTTGACTCACCTTGGTCATTGCCTCCTCTACAATTAGCCCATTGCGAGTTTAGGAAATGGAAGATGTCCCAAATACCTCTTGTTGCCTGGACATTCATTACACTATATGCAAATATTAGAAGTGGACGAGCACAGTGTTTTGTGTTGTCCGTTAGCTCAGTCATGCCCTCCTTTGGATGTGCAGACTCACTAAAGGTGGGGTTTGGGTTCCATCAATTCTGAGTATCCAGTACCCAGAGCAATATTTAAAACAGTGGGCACAAGAGATATAGGATTAATGCATTAAGTACCAGTGTATCTTAAACATTGTGTAGCATTTGGAAGAAATAAAGATGAGTAAAACAATAAGTAAACTAAAAATATCCATAGTCTCATGAGGAAACAAGACAAGGCAATAGCTATAATTACATAAGGAAGTGCTTTAATAAAGATATAGTAAATGGCTAAGGGAGCAAATACTAGTGAGTGATTAATTTTGCCTAAGGGGGCCGGGGACACCTTTAAGTTCTTGTAATCTTGAATGCCCAATATTTAATATAGAATCTTGGCCTTTTGTCTACATGCTAAACCCTCTGCAAAGCTCTCAATCCCTCTTTGAAAGAGGGTAGTATTTTATCATAAATCTTTAGAACCCCTTACTAATTGGCATAAACCTCCCTGTTAAATAAATCAGTCTGTGTGTGCCTTATATGCAGTATCTAGTTTGGCCTGTAGACCTTGAATTATTCACTTGGTTCATGCTTCAACTTGATTCATTTCATTCTGCGTATTTTTTTTAGAGAGAAACAAATGAAATTGGGCTCTGTGTGCACTTAAGAATGGCCCGACTGCCACATCTGACCTCGTTCAAGCTCACTCTTTCTGCCATTTGTTTTTATTTAAATTATTTGCAAGAACATCTCTTGAATATGTTGCCATCCCAACTATTTAGGTGAAAACAGAGGCCAGAAAACAGAGCTTGAACTTCACAAAATGTTCTATTAGTAGATTACAAAGCTTTGTTACCTCTTAAATGAATTGAGCTATCCTTAAACATGTGAAAAATAGCAATCACTAAGCATATATCCTATGTATATATTCATATATATATATATATATATATATATATATATATATATATATATATATGCACGTGGTACCAGTTGCAGGGATGGTAAATGTTCATACTCCTTTTACTTTCTAAGCTAGGAAGAGATAATCTCTTCGATTCCCAACCATGTCAGGTCCTAAAATGTGGGGAAAAGAAACATATTTTGCAAGTTTAAGAATTAGGTATTAAGGCAGATTGATGCTGCATCCCACAATGTTATAAAAAACCCAGATATGTCATAATTGAGTTGCATTTTTATTATGTGCACATATTTAGCTTTGAGCAGAATTATATGAGTTGAATTAATTTTTTTATACAACCTTCCAGCAGCTCTGTGTGGAACCATATGGGAGACATTTGGTTCTCATCAACTCCCTTTTACCCTTACTTCCACCCCATTGCTTTAAAAGAACTTTCATTCTCTTTAACTATCTGCAGGTTTTATTCTGTTCAGAGAGAAGAGCCACTAAAATATTATGACCTCTAAGTGATGGGCTGTAAGGGTCTCTCTCAAAAGCCAGCCCACAGCTGTGCATTGATCCCACCTGTTGGTGGCCTGGTGCAAACTGTGTGCTGGGCTGGTTGCAGTCTGTTCTCTTTAATCTCGCTGGGAGGATACTTACAGCATGGTTTGCTTCTCTCTTGTGGTCTATAAGGAAGAAGTGGAAGGATTCAGTTTTCAGCCCTGTTATTATGGTGATTTTTGCTAAGCCTGAAATTCACTTTTCAAAGAGGGTAGATGTTTTATATGGAAAATGGTTGTTGGGAGATTTTCTGAGGTTTAACTTCAATGGATAACCCTTTAAAGTAATATCAAGATTTCCCTGTAAAGATTTCAGACACATCAGCATGATTATTTGCTATCCACTCTGCAGGGGAGGTAAGTGGCGAATATCAATGACTTTCCATAATGAAGGAGCCCAAGACTGGGAAGGTGGGAAGATGCCAGCTCGCATTTAGACTTAGGTTTTCTTACTACTCAAAATCTTTCTCCCTTCATTGCGTGGACCATCTGGTTTCCTTCATTTCTCTGGACAAAGGAAACACTAAATGAAGCAATACAAAAGTTATCTCTCTCTTTGCATGAGTGCTTGTAAATATGTGCATTGCGATAGAAACCTGAGCATCAGTTATAACCATAAGGTTAATTATCAGTTGCCACAAGAATTTCGAATAACCTGGCACTGGAGGCATTTTACACTACATAGATACTGTGTGTCAAGTGAATGGAATTTTAATTCCAATCAACATGAGGTTGTTTCAAAGAATGGCATTATGAGTAAATGCAGAGTTAAAAGATAGCTGCCACTTAAAATGCCTTATGTAATGTAGGTGAACTCCAGCAAATGACAGCTTTCCTCGTAATGAAGTAAAAGTACTTTTGGAGGTTAACTGTCAGTATTTTTATTTCATATCCTCATTCAGCATAGTAAAAGGCAGAGACTTTCATATAATACATTTATTCCCTTGATGGAATTCAAGGGCAGGCTAGCAAATTCTTTTTAATTTTTTTGATAAGTCCATATCTTGCTCAGGTTTAACATTTATTCATGATGGTACCTCATCCCTTGCCTTCCTATTTAAATGCCAGAGGTTAAAATTTCTTATGGAAATTCTACTTAACGAAAAGCTTTATTTTGCATAATTACAATCTGGCTCAGCCTCAATTCATCCAACATTTTTTATAACTTTTTTTTTTTTTTTTTTGAGACGGAGTCCTGCTCTGTTGCCCAGACTGAAGTGCGATGATATGATCTCGGCTCACTGCAACTTCTACCTCCCAGGTTCAAGCGATTCTCTTGCCTCAGCCTCCCAAGTAGCTGGGATTACAGGTGCATGCCACCATGCCCGGCTAATTTTTGTATTTTTAGTAGAGACGGGGTTTCACCATGTTGGCCAGGCTGGTCTCGAACTCCTGACTTCGGGTGATTTGCCTGCCTCAGCCTCCCAAAGTGCTGGGATTATAGGCGTGAGCCACTGGGACTGGCCTTTTATAACATTTAAAGGTCTTCCAAATACCTCTAAAATGTTTTTCTTTTTTTTTAACAAATGGAAACATGTTCATAAGTGGTATGTTCACATATTCTTTGTTTCTCTCTCTCTCTCTGGCCGTGGGAGCACGGGGCAGCTCTCCTCTGATTAGCTAGGTTTAATTTATCATTTCACTTCACCCCTGACCTGACCTAAACCTCTTTCAAACTTACTGCTATTAGTCCATTGCTTTGCTCAGTATCCTGTTGCTGAAGCCTGCATTTATTTCACAATCTGCAGTGTAGTAATTTATTATTATTTTATATCTTTTCTCTGTACATTAGATAACATGTCTAGTGACATAATTCAGTTAAATGAAAATTTGAACATGTATTTATAAAGCAAAGATAACTAATATGTCTTGAATTACAGCTCTAGACAATTGTGTGTTTTTGTGGTGTAATTGCTAACTGACTAGAGTAATCTTGGCACAAGAAATATGAGAATGTCAGTTAACACTGAAAATATCAAAGTGCTAGGCTATTTATTTTTTTAAGACAGTGTTTCACTCTGTTGCCCAGGCTTGAGTGTTCTGGCATGATCTTGGTTCATTGCAACCTCTGCCTCTCAGGCTCATGCAATCTTCCCACCTCAGCCTCCCGAGTAGCTGGGACCACAGGTGCATGCCACCATGCCCAGCTAATTTTTTTTTGTATTTTTGGTAGAGACAGAGTTTCGCCTTGTTGCCCAGTCTGGTCTCGAACTCCTGAGCTCAAACAATCCACCTGCCTTTGCCTCCCAAAGTGCTGGTATTACAGGTATTCTTTTTTCCTTTATTTTTGTATTTAGGTATCAGGATACATAATTTGATTAAATATAAATAATGTAAAGTTGTTTGAACTTAAGAATGATCTTGAAAGTTGCTGCATCACTAAGATATGTCTTACACAGATAGTTGAGTGTTGTTAGTATAGTAACTTCTTCTGTTAAAACACTCTCTTATTCCAACTTCTAAGAAAAAATACTGCTCTCACAAATTAAAAAAAAAAGTAATCATTGCTATCCCATCAGTAACACAATTGGTGCCTAAGAACGTCAAATGGTAAATCCAAGCATATTAATTACATCATTAAAGTAGCATTTGGTATACTGCTGAGATACATTACAATAGCAATAATCTTTCTGTTTAATAGGATGCACTGCCAGCATGTAATGCAGAAGTTGCATACAATGAAGATATCTCATTCCATCACCTCATGGCATAAATCAATACAGTCAGAGCAAAAAAGAATGACTATTTCCATAAAAATGACATTAAACTCTTTGTGTGCTTGTGTGTGCACGTGTGTGTGTCTATATGGAATGCCACAATTTGAAAGCCAGATAAACTGCTCCAGAGAAAGCAGAGTTGCTTGGTTACATCTGCTGAAAACAATCTGTGCTGTGTATGAGAGCTCATGTCAGCCCAGTAATTACCACAACTGAGATAAAGCCTGTGCTAAATGTCACCTGCCGCTGACAAGCACAGGAAGCCAAACACTGCTAAATGAGTCAGTTACTCTGAGAGTGCTTAGCTCTACTTGCAGGCTAAAAGCATTTGTCTTGTGTATAAAAGGAAAAAGTATATGTGATAAAAGAAAAAAGAATCAGAAACACATTTATAATGTAAACCTGACTGAAATTCTCCACCACCCACTCAGAAGTACCTTGGATAGAAGGCTAACAAATGCAATCAGGTTGAAGGAGAAATATTAAAGCATTAAGGGACATTTCTGTGAGTCTGGCAGAGTCTTCTACCTTCTACCACAAATTGCTCATTAGTCAGTACAATGCAATTTCCCACAGTCTAGAATGATCCGCCAAAGACAGCTGAGGTTCCTGTTGACAGCGACCAACCAATAACATGCTGGAACAGCTTGCCTGAGTCTGCATAGAATGCCCAAGGACACAATGTGCAATTTTTATTTTATTTTTATTTTTTTGAGATGGAGTCTCGCTCTGTCACCCAGGCTGGGGTGTAGTGGCGTGATGATCTCAGTTCACTGCAACCTCTGCCTTCTGGATTCAACCAGTTCTTCTGCCTCAGGCTCCTGAGTAGCTGGGATTACAGGTGCACACCCCCACACCCGGCTAATTTTTGTATTTTTAGTAGAAACGGGGCTTCACCACGTTAGCCGGGCTGGTCTCGAACTCCTGACCTCGTGATCTGCCCACCTCGGCCTCCCAAAGTGCTGGGATTACAGGCGTGAGCCACTGCACGTGGCCATAATGTGCATTTTTTAAAAGTCTTAGATAGGAGGGGATTTACTGGTGTTTACTGGTGTTTTAATACGTATTTCTGACAAAAGCAGGATGAATAATGTTGATGTGAAGAAAATACCACCTTCCTCCTACTTATTTTCTTCTTTACCAATCCATTAAAAAATCATTCTCTCCAGTTACAATTTTATTTTAGTTGCTTCGTAATGTGATTTGATTACTAAGACACTCCTCACCCAATCACCTAACCCTTTTCTGATACTTAAGTGAAAATCTCTAGCCTCCAGCAGAGGATCTGAAGTGTACTAAGCACGAAAACCCAGAGTGAAATTGTTGAACTCAAATGGCTTTCCTAGCACCCAGTTAACAATACCAATATCAAGGTAATGGTGTGGAGGTTGCTGCAGGTAACCTCTCTGAGGAGGCCTTCATGAGCATCTCTCATTACCTTGGTGAATGACCAAATTTCAGGGTCTGATCCTCAGCCTCTGGCTTCAGAAACTGTTTTTAGAACACCATGACTGGATTCAGCTTTGGGGATGCACTTTCATGAACTCACAATCAGTTGCAAAAATGAATATTACACAATAGTACATTAATAATACAGAGCCTGAGACTATCTGAAAATAGATGACATGAGCAGCCAAATCATTGTTAGAGTGTTTCCTGATGAGAATAGAACAAGAATCTGGGGAGTTAGGTGAACTGAATGTTTAATTGCATCCTTCTCACCATTGGGATAGTCTGACCAATGGGTTGGGGATATTGGAAATTTGCTGGCTGTGGCCACCAGCATCTGTTTTCACATTGAAGGTATGTTTGCCAATGGGACCAGGGACTTGAAAGCTATTCATAATCTATTGCTTATCAAACTCTTATTGTATACCAGGCACCTGTCCTAAAAGCTTTTCATGCTTTATCTTAGTTATTATGCATCACATAGATCTCTGGAAGAAAATACAGAAAATTTCCCAATTTTACAAATAAGCTTACTCAACGCCACAAAATCCAAGCAGCATTTGTTTTCATTTTTCACCAGCCACTTTTGAATTGACCCACACAAGGACCACTAATTTTAGATTAATTAAAAATCATTATTACAACATCATAAATGGAACCAATTGTATTTTAAACATCAGCAGTTGATTTTTAATTTTCCAATCCTTGATTTAGAAGGATAATATCTTCTAAACTTTTTATCAAGTATAGCTATTGGGCCATACTGATGGCAGACTTAAGCTTTAGGTCAGATTCCATATTTAGCATAGTTTATTTTTAAATTTCTAAATCACAAAACCTTAATTTATAGACCATTGAGATGATAGCAAATGTGTGATGGTTATGGCAGATGGTTATGAATATTTGGATCAAACAGACTCAGGAGTGACAGGAATGTGTTCTTTCTGAAACTACTTCTGGAGCCCTCTCAGATGGTCTCATAGGATCATAGACAAGAGTTGGAAAGTTGAATGTCTCTGTAGAGATCCGCTGAGTGGACACCTACTCTCAGCTTTGGTTGCATTCAACTCCATGATGTATTTCATTACTCTCTGTGTCATTATTTGAATGTGGGTTTAAAATATGACCCCAAATTCATCATGAATTGCTCTGTCATTATTTGAATGTGGGTTTAAAATATGACCCCAAATTCATCATGAATTACTCTTTCCAGTGAGTGAAAAAAATAATCAAATAGGAAAAGTCAAACTCTTGGGGATAAAGCCATTTGCAGACATGTTTGATCTTGATTAAGAAAAATATCCTGGCATCTCGTCTTATTAAAACTTATGCCTTTATTAGCCCTTAAATGTGGGTTAAGCCAATGCAAGATACTTATAGATTATTGCGATGTGCTACTTGTCTAAGCTACTTGACATAATGGAAATGGTCTTTACTGACATGACCAGTTACATGGTAAATGTTATCACATCCTTTATTTAAAACAATGTGAGAACGTTTCCCTCAGTTATCAAGGAAAAGTTCACTCAACTTCATTGGGAAAAACAGTCTTGCATATGTGACCTATTTCTTTATATGTCTAAAATCATATTTTTGATGACTATAGTATGATTATAGTAATAGATTTTGCTGTATCCTTCAACATTAAATCAAGAGGTAAATTGTTTGTAAATTTTAAATAATGAAAAATATATAGATAACAGATAAATACATTATCATTTCAAAAACATTAACATTAAAGACAAATTAAAAATACCCCTTAACTACCATATACAATTCAATTATTCTCTCTAGCAGCAATCATTTTATCAGCTTTACATAGTTTTCTCAACTTTTTACATGAATTCCTAGAAATATGTTTTGTGTTGCATGTTTTTAACATAAATGTTGTAATACTATATGTATATTTTGTAGTTTGCTTCTTCTGCAACAGTACGTCTCCTATTGTTTAATGCTACCAAATACATGTTAGTAATTTTGCTGTTTAAAAAGTCATCGAGATTACTTTCAGGTTTTTGCTATTCCAAGCATTTCTGTAATTAATATTCTTGTTTATATCCCCCGTGCTTAAGAATCCGTGTTTTGTTAGGGCTCATACCAAGAAGCAGATTTGCAGGAAGTGCACTCATTTTTAATTTTAATAGGCACTATTGATCTGGCCTTCAAAATGTGGAACATATTTATTTATATTATTGTGAGGATGATGTGAGGGGCCGTATGCCCACATCTTTGACATTTTAATTTTTGCAAAGTAGTAAATGAAAACAGTATCTTGGTGCTATTTTATTTTGTTTTTAAGAAGGGTAAGCATCTTTTATAATATGCTTTATTAATCATTTGAATTTTTTCTTTTCTATGAAATGCCTACTCATATATTTTTTCCTATTTTTCTATTGGGATCATTGTTTCTTATGTATTTTATATATTTTCAACATTTTTGATGAAAAATATTTTCACCAACTGGTACTTCCCATAGATTGAATCGTGGTGTCTTACATCAAACTGAAGTTTTAATTTTTTTTTTTCTTTTTGAGACACAGTCTTGCTGTGTCACCCAGGTTGGAGTGCAGTGGGGCCATCTCAGCTCACTGCAACCTCCACCTCCCAGGTTCAAGCGATTCTTGTGCCTCAACTTCCCAAGTACCTGGGATTACAGGTGAGTGACACCATGCCTGGCTAATTTTTGTATTTTTCATAGAGACAGGGTTTCACCATATTGGCCAGGCTGATCTCAAACTCTTGACCTCAAATGATCTGCCTGCTTCCGCTTCCCAAAGTGCTAGCATTATAGGTCTGAGCCACCACACCCGGCTTGAAGTTTTGATTTTGTTATCAAATGTATCAGTCTTTTCCATTAGTTTTTTCTATATGCTCCTTATTTAAGAAGACATGTAAAAATATATTTTCTTCTCCTATATATATTTTTTATTTTTTAAATTTTTTTCGAAGTTATATAATTCTTTTATTTTCTGTGTGAATTTTTTATTTTTTATTTTTTATTATTATACTTTAAGTTCTAGGTTTGTTACATATGTATACATATGCCATGTTGGTGTGCAGCATCCATTAACTCGTCATTTACGTTAGGTATATCTCCTAATGCTATCCCTCCCCACAGTAGGCCCCAATGTATGATGTTCCTCTTCCTGTGTCCAAGTGATCTCATTGTTCAATTCCCATCTATAAGTGAGAACATGCGGTGTTTGGTTTTCTGTTCTTGTGTTAGTTTGCTGAGAATGATGGTTTCCAGCTGCATCCGTGTCCTTACAAAGGACACGAACTCATCCTTTTTTATGGCTGCATAGAATTCCATGGTGTATATGTGCCACATTTTCTTAATCCAGTCTGTCACTGATGGACATTTGGGTTGATTCCAAGTCTTTTCTATTGTGAATAGTGCTGCAATAAACATACGTGTGCATGTGTCGTTATAGCAGCATGATTTATAATCCTTTGGGTATATACCCAGTAATGGGATGGCTGGGTCAAATGGTATTTCTAGTTTTAGATCCTTGAGGAATCGCCACACTGTTTTCCACAATGGTTGAACTAGTTTACAATGCCACCAACAGTGTAAAAGTGTTCCTATTTCTCTACATCCTCTTCAGCACCTGTTGTTTCCTGATTTTTTAATGATTGTGAAATAGAGATCTAACATTTTTCCAAATTGTTAAATGATTGCCCCAATATCATATATCTAATATTTATTCTTTTTTTTTTTTTTGAGGCGGAGTCTGGCTCTGTCGCCCAGGCTGGAGTGCAGTGGCCGGATCTCAGCTCACTGCAAGCTCCGCCTCCTGGGTTTATGCCATTCTCCTGCCTCAGCCTCCCTAGTAGCTGGGACTACAGGCGCCTGCCACCTCGCCCGGCTAGTTTTTGTATTTTTAGTAGAGACGGGGTTTCACCGTGTTAGCCAAGATGGTCTCGATCTCCTGACCTCGTGATCCGCCCGTCTCGGCCTCCCAAAGTGCTGGGATTACAGGCTTGAGCCACCGCGCCCGGCCTAATATTTATTCTTTTTCACTGACTTGAAGTGATACTCTTATTAAATCCTAAAATTCTAATACCTAAGTATTTCGGAATCTGTATTCTTTTCTATTTATTTGCTTGGTATTGGCCTGATATTTTTGGTTAATACCATACCACTTTAATTTCCCTAGCTTTATAATTATTTTTAGTATTTGGTAATGGTGAGTACCTTGCCACTATTTTAGTTTCCAAGATCATTATGGCTATTCTTGCACATTTCCTTCTATGATTGCAGAATCAACTTACTAACGTTAATGGAAAGAACTCTGGATACTTTAGTGTAATTTGTTTGAATTTAAAGAAAAAAAATTGAGTTTAAATATTTTTAATATCATTTTTTTTCTCTTCCAAGAACATGGTATGTCTCCTTTATTCAGATCTTATTTTATGTTATTCAGTAAAATTTTATGGTTTTTCTAAAAAAATATACGTTTTTGTTATATTTATTTCAAAACATTTTATTTTTTATTCTCTACATAATAAACATTTTCTATATTTTATTTCTGCTTTTTGCTAATGTTAGTCCAAATTTGGCTTTTCATGGCATGTCAATTTTCAAATACATCTTTACATTTAAAGGATAATCACTTTGAGTTTTAGAGGAAGACCTGGATATAAGCTTGTCAAATTAGATGTTCCCATCCAAGACTTTGAGTCTTAAGGGATTCAAATACTCAAGGAAAATTGATGAGTAATTAAAGGAAGCACAAAGTTCCAGCAACTGTGATGGTGTGTTAAGTGGTGGCTCTGCCAGAGGCATTGCTATGATTATTATGTTATGTTGTCTTGTTTGTGTTCTACCATCTTGCCCTCCATAGACACTGTCTGCCATCTAAGCCTGTGTTTTCCAGATATCCCATTGATCCCACAGCCTATGCTTAGTTCTTATAACAAGTTCATTTTCTATTTAAATTTACTGGAGTTTATTCTCCTTCATGCAATGAAGAACACTAGCTGAATAGATTTTGGCACAAAGGAATGGGCTTTAGGTGAAAGTCCTTCAGGAAAATGAGAATTTGGAGAATCGGAAATTGATCATCTGCTCCTGATGCGATAAAGGTCATGAAAATCCTGTTAACATTCAGTGGTGATACTCTGAAAGTTTACTCCTAGCAGTGGCCAAAAAAATTATTATCAACAATCATCTTGAGTGAAGTGCTTATTGAAGACAAAGGTTAAAGGGACTATGTTGCTGTTGGCATGTAACACTATAAAAGGCAAGTACAATTCAAGGAATGCAGAATAGCTCTTAATAATGCTGCACAACTTAAAGAGGTAATAATTAAACTCCAATCCATAAATACTATCACCATGGGGTACACTAAAAACGGATTTCCAGAACTCTATCTACAGGAATTTTATATCTTATTTATACAGCTAAGGTTTCTAAATCAAATCAAACTAAAAATGTGATGCAGCATGTTGCTGAAGTACATTGTTCTTTGAATCCACAGCCTCATCATGTCTCTTCCGTGAATGTCGAGGTATTGATTAGGTGAGAATAGTCCTCAACAATTTAGATGGGGATCAATTAGAGTAATTGAAGGACTCTTATCCCCCACTGAGCCTTTATTGATCACTTAAGCACACCTCTCCCCTGAGGGGTATTCTCTCTTGCTTGAAGGTATTATACTTCCCTAGTCTATGGGAGTTACCTTGCAAAATGAGTCCACTTCCCCTTATTTCTATTTCCTTCCGAACAACCAGACACATAGGTAGAGTCAGATCTCAGCAGGACCCATAAGGCCAATTGTAAAGTCAAACCTGGGGAGAAGTGAAAGATTACCAACGCAAAAGAATTGCACAACTTTGGTAATGTACATAAACAAAAATCTAAGGAATATGTGAGAATGAATTCTGAAATCCAAAAAGAGAGAAACAACATTTTAGATCAGATTGAATTTAGCAGGGGATAGACACATAGCAGAATTCTAATTCAAAAGGCAGTTCAACGGACCACTTGCTTTGGGGGTTGACAGAACACTGGGCTTAATGGTGTCTCACGTGGAAGGAAGTTATGAGAAATCAATTTTTGTAAAATATTAAAATTCTCAGATAATTTTATTCAGCCATGGTTAAAATTATAGTTAAAAACTTTGACCATACAATTCAAGAGCGTTTAATAAAAAATAACGTATTTTTTTTTTGAGAATGTAAAGCCATTTCTCCAGGTAAGGGGGCATTGAGAGATTATTTACAAACCAATCATTATAAAAGCTAAGTTCAATCTGTACTTATTAGCTAGTCATGATGAAGCAAAATTTCTATACTTGTTTGCTATGAAAAACAAAATTACTTTTCTATAATATTTGTACCTTGTTTTAATAGTTATTGTCTAAGGACCTCTGACTTAGTAATTTATAAATAATTTCCATTTGTTACAGAAAACCACATTGACTTAAAATGTCCATTGTAAAGTATTATGTTTCTTCACTCCTCTCTCAGGGTACATTAAATTTGCTCACCAGCTTTGTAAAAATTAACCCACTAAATATGACCTCCCCGACTTGTTACAATTAACGGAACTACTATCCATACTAACAGTGCATTCTTCTATTTTTGAAAATAAAATTGATACATGACTTTACTAGTTTCGTTTTATAACACCATCTAGAATTTTGTTCTTCTACTTTGGTATATTGCAGAAGAAAGAATTGCTGGTGTGAATTTATCAGGTACCACCTGCCCAATGCTGATTGACCTTGCAATATTTTCTCCATCAAAGGCTTGATAAGTAACTGTATATAGGTGAGGAGATCACTGGCATCTTTTCAAAGCATGGTGGTGGCTGTTCTCTCTACTATGGAAATGCTGGTAGGAAATACGGTGATTTAAATGGCCTCCATAATTTTGATGGAAAGAGAATACCCAGGGGATGGCAAAGGCCAAGAAGCAGTTTAGTTAACAGTTAATTTAATAGTGCCAACTATTAAAAGCTAAGATGGCCAGTTACCATAATGACAGCAAAATCAATCTGGTAAACTGAATAGTCCAAACCACATGACTCTTTAGTAGTACTTAATTGATCATGGGAACCCTAGATGAAAACAAACAATAAAATGGCCACTTTGGTCTACTGTTCAGACTGTCAGATTATATGAGATGTATTTTTGACATGAGTTTACCTCCAGTAGATCCACTGTATTTCTTGATTTCTTGTAGTATTTATCTAGTGTTTGAATATAGACTTGGAATCATTTCTGCAGTGGATGCTTTAGGTGCATTACATTACATTCTCTAGGCCTATCTCCTATTTCTTTTTTTTTTTTTTTTTTTTTTTTTGAGACGGAGTCTCGCTCTGTCACAAGCTCCGCCTCCCAGGTTCAGGCCATTCTCCTGCCTCAGCCTCCCGAGTAGCTGGGACTACAGGCGCTGCCACCTCACCCGGCTAGTTTTTGGTATTTTTTAGTAGAGACGGGGTTTCACTGTGTTAGCCAGGATGGTCTTGATCTCTTGACCTCGTGATCCGCCCGTCTCGGCCTCCCAAAGTGCTGGGATTACAGGCTTGAGCCACCGCACCCGGCCTTCTATTTCTTAAAACACTATTTTTCCTCCATCTGTGTTCTCCCTTCCTGAGAGAATGCATGTGACCTAATGTTACTTGGCAATGGATAGATCTTGTGGATAAATTAAAAAGTTGATGTTTTGCAGGAGCATTTACGGTTGGTAAAGAAGGTAATGTTCAAATGCAGGGGTCAGACAGACTGTGATGGAGGGGTCTGTGGAAGCTTACTTCTGATTGTTTCTCTTCTCTTGGTGTAATAGGAAGCAAGCTCATCAGCTGAAAGAGAGGACAAGGGAGGAGATTTTCAAAATTGAGTATAGGGTAGAATGAATGGAATCATCTAGGTGAATGGAAGAGTGAATGGTCTGCGTATGTATAACAAAATCGTCACATAGCATTATGGACCCATTTGATACAATCACAAGTTTAAAGTAAGTACATTCAGCATGGTATAGTGATTGTGTGTGTGTGTGTGTGTGTGTGTGTATGTGTATGTTTTCTGTTTCCACTCTAATTCAATGACTTGGGTAGAAGCGTGAAATAGACAGAAATAAACTTAGCTACTAAGGTTTTGGTTTAGCCTGGTGATATTGTTACGCTTTGTGTCCCCACCCAAATCTTCTCATCTTAAATTCTAATCCCCGTAATCCCCACATGTCAAGAGAGAGACGAGGTAAAGGTAATTTAGTCATGGGGGTGTTTTCCTACATGCTGTTCTCGTGATAGTGAGTTCTCACGATATCTGATGATTTTATAAAGTGCTCTTCCTGCTTCGCTTGGCTCTTCTCCTTCCTGCCGCCCTGTGAAGAAGATGTCTTGCTTCCCCTTCCACTATGATTGTAAGTTTCCCGAGGCCTCTCCAGCCTTGCTGAACTGTGAGTCAATTAAACCTCTTCGTTGTACATTGCCCAGTTTAGGGTATTTCCTTATAGCAATGTGATAACAGACTAATGCAGCAAGAGAAAAAGATGAAGGACAAGATTAACTAGGCAAAAGGGGGGTTTTAATGACTGATCAGGAAATGTAAGTGACACATATGGAGAAATGGAGACATGAAGGAATGAGGGAAAAGGAGAAGGTAATAGAAGCAATGAATTATAGGTAACAAGGGAGGAAGGATTGCTATGGCTAGGGTAACGTTAGGTGTGACTTGAAAAGATAGGAATGGTCAGAGAGTGGGAAGATTGAAATTAAGATTTTGGGGGAAGGGAGTTTAGTGTTCAATAATGATAAAATTGTAGGGGATGGTTCCCAGTACACCTTGGGAATGAATAACCAAGGTAGACTCAGGGCAGTATCATGGGATGAGAAGAAATGAGGGATTACAGTGTGAGAGACGGGAGGGATCATTTATTTGTCTGTTTCAAAGATGAGTCATTATGACCAAGGTAAATACATAACTTAACTGGAACTGGAATACTTTCGAGAGTAAAATGTAGACCTAGTCAAAATTACCACAGGACAAGTGAAATTGGGACCATTGTTATGTAAGATGTAATAATGGAGAGAGTGCTAGTGAGCGAAAGATGAAATCTTCAGGTAATAAGAGAAGTGATTTTGAGGTTATCAGATGAATGAAAGACAGTGGCTAATCTGCATAGAATGGGTTATAATCTAGTTTTTTTTAGGGATGAGAGGAAGAGAATTGTTCAAGATCAAAAACAGCAGCAAAAAGGATACCTACCTACTTCCAAGTTCAGTGATATAAATTTTGAAGAAGAGAAAACAGCCACAATTTGAAAGGGTGAAGTGTAGGCAGTGTTCTTAGAGAAGAGTGAGGTTTTGTGAGAAGTCGTAGTGAACATTCAGGGAAGAAGTATAAGGTACAGTGGTGATTACTTGTATCAGACAGTTGTTTTCAGAAGGATCAGTGGAAGGTTCCTGGTGGTGTGGAGAGATGGAACAAGGAAAGAGAAGCTCTACAGGGGTTTGGGCACTGGAGAAGGAGGAATGGCCTGGGCATTTGTTTGTTTCTTTGGTGACTGATGGGAAGAGCAATAAAGCATTCAATGAACATAATGGTGAAGAAGGTTTGGTGTTGAGGTGTGAAAGAAGTTTGGTAGGAACCTGCTGAAATCTGAGGCTCCTACTTGCCTTTTGATCATGAAAGTGTGGAATCTGGGAAGATGTTGTGTCCATGCACTCTGTATCCTCTTGCCCTGCTAAGGGTAGCCTGCATCTTCTGACCATTAGCATCTTTTCTAGATTAGGTGCTTCAAAGTCTCACTGGAAATATATATCAAACATAAGGAGAAAGAAGCAGAAAGGAATGATCTAACATTTAGACCTTCTGGAAAACAAATGAGAATAATCTTTCTTGGGTTAAGGATTTGCCCTAAAGTTTTAACCTGCTATAGTTTAAGATGTTTTATTTCAGTTCAGATATAATTTTTAAAAGGTTAAAAAGTATTCATTTAATTGCCTGTGTGAATGTTTGGGAAGGAATTAGAGAAAATATTGGAAAAATGAATGAAAATGTGATTTGTCAATAGTTTGTCTTTAAGACTTAAATGAAGATACAAAAAGAAAGTCAAAATGGGCAAAAAATTATAGACAAGAGACATATCTCACCAAGTAAGTTTTGTATAACTTGTTGTAGTAATCAGCTTTCAGGAATGGAAGATGGTGCTTAGCTGGCTTCCTTTGTTTCATCTCTTGTGAACTATGCCAAAGTACTGGGGTGGGCAAAACTTTTAGTTGCATTGTGGGAAATGCCTTGCTGCCTTTAACAATGGTGTGGCTGATGTTATTGTTTGACTCAGAGGGAGACCTTGTTCTTTTGAGGAAAAAAAAAATAACTTAGTGCTGATAATGTATTGGAAATCTTGAAGGAAAACCTTTTTACATATGTAAATAAGTAAAAATCATTTGCTCTTTGTCACTCTCTATTTCCCCTCGTCTTTCCTATCACCCCATGAAGTTCCAGACATAACTACTAAGGTAGCTTGAGCTATAATAAGTGTAGTTGAACAAAACCTCCGTATCTGTGAAAAGCAGCCTCAAATAGAATATAAATGTGTTTGTCTAATTTTAAAATCCATTTCAGGTTTTAAAAAGCCTCAAGTTTAGTTATTTTTTGCTCTATGACAGTGTCTTTATGTATTGTAGGAGTCAAATGAAGGAATTGTTCTCTTTGACCCTTTTATTTTGAGAAATAAAGCAGGTAAAAAAAGTGAGGTTTGAGGAATAAGGTGTAAGACTTTTTTTCCTGGAGCTTATTTAACTACTTAATAGGTGGCCTAATGAACACACACTAAAGGTCATTTTGAAACACTGCTTCTCCCTCCTTTGCCTGGCTGACCCCTAATTATCCTCCAAACCTCAGGTAGTTGTCATTTCTTCCAGCAGTCCTTTCCAAAGTCCCAGGAATAGATGCTTTTCCTGTCATAGTCCTTAATGTTTCCTTCTTTCAGAGCACTCATCATAATGTTAGATTGAAATTAGGTCCTAATTCATTTTTATATACTCAATGCCATCCATTTTATGTGGTCTATAAGAAATTCTCAATAAGTGTTGGTTTAATTAAAATGCAGGGAAAGATCTTTTTACTGTTTTTCTTCTTGTCTGTCTGGACATATGTGCTCTTGATCTCATAGAAGCAATTATATGTTGCAAAGACGTTTTTGAATCTGAAAATACCGAGAAGTCTTCCAGAAGCATTCTGCTTACAATTAGAAGGTAACTTAAGTGTGAAAACAGTAAAAGCCCACAATATGGATGTGCTAATATTCAAATTTATCCCAGGTGAAACAGTGAGGCAGAAAGTTTTCAAAACCGTCTTTCTTGGCAGCATTAGAACACTTTCCAATATTGCTTTCTTCTTTTTACTAAGGGCCTCTTATATCCATGATGCTCCCCCAGAATGACTTTCTATTTCTCCTTCATCAACTTGACTTTATTAACACAATAGTTGGAAAGAATGAAATAAAAAAAAATCTAAAATGCCACTGATAATAGGTGTAGGATGTGGCCCACATGTTGTTTACACTAATGCTTTCGACTAAACCCCAACCTTAGATGAAGCAAACAAGTCTTTTTTTCTGTGTTTATACTTGAACAAGAAGGTGCAGCTTAGGGTTCACTGCAATAAAGTAGATAGTTTTCCACTCTAAATTTATCATCTGCAGCTCCAAATGGTTCTTCAAATTGCCTGGTGGCTTTCTAGGGCACAGAGACAAAGATTAATATGTTGCTCTTAATGGAGACAAGCAAGTCCAAATGGTGAGGATGTGGAAAATGAGAGGCAAGGCAGTAACAAACATGAAATGATGCAATGTAATGAGTTATCCCGCTGCCCACCTGCTTCATGACAGGCTGTCAAGTGGCAAGTAGGTCACTCAGCAAGCATGTTCATTGTTGGACACTAAAGACCTACATCTGAGTGTAGTTTGTGGAAAGAAGAACAGAAGAAGAAATTAACATCCAGTTCCTTCTTATTTCTTATTTCCCATGGATTTTTGGGGTGCCTTTTTTTGCCCTTTTGTGAATGTTTAGAAAGCTCTAGGGTGTGGCATTTCACTCAAGGCCAGAAGAGGAAAAGTGGCTTTGCATGGATAGGCTCAATGTGTGGGATGGGAGCCATGGAGGGACAGCACTACAAGTCAGACCACACCCTGGGAAGCTTGCCAAAGGCAACACTGGTGACTATGGAATGGTTTGAGAGGGAGCCATCCCTTTCTAAAAGTAGTGATTAAAGGCAATGTGGTGTTGTACTAAGCTGAACTACATTTCCCAGAATTCTTCTTTCTGTAGTTTTTCTTTTAGGTAGGCCACGAAGGAAGTGAAGCGCTTTTTTTTTTTTTTAAAAAGTGAATCTTTTCTATGTTATTTATTTAATTTATTTATTTTTTAGCTATTCCCAGTAGGATTTTTCCCCCATTAGTTATTGGGGTACAGGTGGTATCTGGTTACATGAGTAAGTTCTTTAGTGGTGATTTGTGAGATTTTGGTGCATTCATCACCCTAGCGGTATACACTGCACCATATTTATAGTCTTTCATCCCTCTCCCCCCTCCTATTCTTTCCCCCAAGTCCTCTAAGTCCATTGTATCATTCTTATGCCTTTGTGTCCTCATAGCTTAGCTCCCACATACCAGTGAGAACATATGGGGTTTGGTTTTCCATTTCTGAGTTACTTCACTTAGAATAATAGTCTCCAAGTCACTGCAAATGCTCTTAATTCACTTCTTTTTATGGCTTTGTAGTATTCCATTATGTGTGTGTGTGTATGTGTGTGTATATCTATATCTATATCTATATATGTTTCTTTATCCACTCGTTGATTATGGGCACTTGGGTTGGTTCCATGATTTTGCAATTGTGAATTGTGCTGCTATAAACATGTGTGTGCAGGTATCTTTTTTGAATAATGGCTTATTTTCCTCTGGGTAGTTCCTGTTTTTGTTTTTTAATTTACTTTTATTTCAAATTCAGGGGTACACGTGTAAGCTTGTACTATTGGTAAACTTGTATCATGGGGGTTTATTGTACACACTGTTCCATTGCCCATGTATTAAGTTTAGTACCCATTAGTTATTTTCTCTGATCGTTTCCTTCTTCCACTCTCTGAAAGGTCCCAGTGTGTGTTGTTCCTGTCTTTGTGTCCATATGTTCTCATCATTTAGCTCCCACTTAAAAGTAAGAATATGTGGTGTTTGGTGTTCTGTCCTTGTGTTGGTTTGCTAAGGATAATAGTCTCCAGCTCCATCATGTTCCTCCAAAGGGCACAATCTTATTCTTTTTTATGGCTATATAGTATTCTATGGTGTATGTATATCTTATTTTCTTTATCCAGTCTATCATTGATAGGCATTTAGGTTGAGTCCATGTCTTTGTTATTGTGAATAGTGCTTGTACATATGTGTACATGTGTCCTTATAATAGAATGGTTTATATTCTCTTGGGCATATACCCAGCAATGGGATTGCTGGTCGAATAGTATTTTTGTTTTTAGGTCTTTGAGGAATCACCACACTGTCTGCTACAGTGGTTGCACTAATTTACACTCCCACAAATAGTGTGTAAGTGTTCCTTTTTCTCCACAACTTCACCAGCATCTGTTATTTTTATGTATTTATTTATTTCTAGAGACGAAGTTTAGCTCTTGTTGCCCAGGTTGGAGTGCAGTGGCATGATTTCGGCCCACTGCAACCTCTGCCTCCTAGGTTCAAGCGATTCTCCTGCCTCAGCCTCCCGAGTAGCTGGGATTGCAAGAGCCTGTCACCATGCTCGACTAATTTTTGTATTTTTAGTAAAGACGGGGTTTCACCATGTTGGCCAGGCTGGTCTTGAACTCCTGACCTCAGGTGATCCACCCGTCTTAGCCTCCCAAAGTGCTGGGATTACTGGCATGTGCCACCATGCCTGGCCTATTTTGTCTTTTTAGTAATAGCCATTCTGACTGGTGTGAGCTGGTATCTCAGTGTGGTTTTGATTTGCATTTCTCTAATGACCAGTGGTGTTGAGCTTTTTTTCATATGATTGTTGGCCACATGTACGTTTCCTTTTGAAAAGTGTCTGTTCATGCCCTTTGCCCACTTTTGAATGTGGTTGCTTGATTTTTTTTCTTGTAAATTTGTTTTAAGTTCTTTATGGATGCCGGATATTAGACCTTTTTTAGATGCACAGTTTGCAAAGATTTGCATTCTGTAGGTTGTCTGTTCATTCTGTTGATAGTTTCCTTTGCTGTACAGAAGCTCTTAAGGTTAATTAGATCCCATTTGTCAATTTTTCCTTTCATTGCAATTGCATTTGGTGTGTTTGTCATGAAATCTTTTCCTATTCGTATGTCCAGAATGGTATTGTGTAGGTTGTCTTCCAGGGGTTTTATAGTTTTGGGTTTTACATTTAAGTCTTTAATCCATCTTGAGTTAATTTTTGTATATGGTTTAAGGAAAGAGTCCAGTTTCAATCTTGTGCATATGGCTACCCAGTTATCCCAGTACCATTTATTGAGTAGGGAATCTTTCACTCATTGCTTGGTTTTTGTCAGGATTGTCAAAGATCAGATAGTTGTAGGTGTGTGGTCTTATTTCTGGGTTCTCTATTCTGTTCCATTGGTCTATGTGTCTGTTTTTGTACCAGTACCATGCTGTTTTGATTACTGTAGCCCTGTAGTATAGTTTGAAGTTGGGTGGCATGATGCCTCCAGCATTGTTCTTTTTGCTTACGATTGCCTTGGCTATTCAGGTTCTGTTTTAGTTCCTTATAAATTTTAAGATAGTTTTTTTTTTTTTTTTTTTTAGTGCTGTGAGAAAATGTCCATGGTAGTTTAATAGGAATAGCATTGAATGTATCAATTGCTTGGGGTAGTATGTCCATTTTAATGACATTGATTCTTCCTATCCATGAGCATGAAATGTTTTTCCATTTGTTTGTATCATCCCTGATTTTTGAGCAGTGTTTTGTAGTTCTGCTTATAAAGATCTATCACCTTCCTGGTTAGCTGTATTCCTAGGTATTTTGTGTGTGTGTGTGTGTGTGGCAATTGTGAATGGGACTACATTCCTGGTTTGGCTCTTGGCTTGATTGTTGTTATTATATAGGAATGTTAGTGATTTTTGCACGTTGGTTTTGTATCCCGAGACATTGGTGAACTTGTTTATAGCTGAAGGAGCTTTTACTCTGAGATGATGGGGTTGGTTTCTAGATAGAGAATCATGTTTTCCAGCAAACAGGAATAGTTTATCTTTCTCACTTCCTATTTGGATGCCCTTTATTTCTTTTTCTTGCCTTATTGCCCTGGCCAGGACTTCCTATACCATATTGAATAGGAATAGTGAGAGAGGGTATCTTTGTCTTGTGCTGGTTTTCAAGGAGAATGCTTACAGATTTGCCTATTCTATATGATGTTGGCTGTGGGTTTGACATACAGGGCTCTTACTATTTTGAGATATGTGTTTTCAATATCTAGTTTACTGAGAGTTTTTAACTTGAAAACTTTCAATTTTATTGAAAACATTTTATGCATCTATTGATATAATTATGTGGTTTTGTCTTTAGTTCTGTTTATGTGATGAATCACATTTATTGATTTGTGTATGTTGAAACAACCTCACATCCCAGGGATAAAGCCGACTTGATCATGGTGGATAAGCTTTTTGATGTGCTTCTGGACTCAGTTTGCAAGTATTTTATTGAGGATTTTTGCATCTATGCAAAAAAAATTCAGTCCAACAACCAAGGATATTGGACTGAAGTTTTCATTTTTTGTTGTATCTCTGCCAAGTTTTCATATCAGGATTGTGCTGGCCTCATTGAATCAGTTATGGAAGAGTGTTCTTCCTCCTCAACTTTTTGGAATAGTTTCAACAGGAATGTTGCCAGTTTTTCTTTGTACATCTGGTAGAATTCAGCTGTGAATCCATCTGGTTCTTGGCTCTTTTTGGTTGGTAGACTATTTATTACTGCCTCAATTTCAGAGCTCATTATTGATCTGTTCAGGGAATTAATTCTTCCTGGTTCAGTCTTGGGAGGCTGTAGGTATCCAGGAATTTATCAATTTCTCCTAAATTTTCTAATTTCTGTGCATAGAATTATTCATAATATTATCTGATGGTTGTTTATATTTCTGTGGGGTCAATGGCAATATCCCCATTGTTGTTTCTGATTGTGTTTATTTGAATCTTCTCTCTTTTCTTTGTTATTAGTCTAGCTCGTAGTCTATTTTATTAATTTTTTTTTTTCAAAAATCAGCTCCTGGATTTGTTGATCTTTTGAATTTTTTGTGTGTCTCAATGTCCTTCAGTTCAGCTCTAATTTTGGTTATTTCTTGTCTTCTTCTAGCTTTGGGATTGGTTTGCTCTTGGTTCTCTAATTCTTTTAGTTGTGATGTTAGGTTGTTAACTGGAGTTCTTTCTAACTTTTTGATGTGGGCATTTAGTGCTATAAATCTCTCTCTTAACACTGCCTTAGCTGTGTCCCAGAGATTCTGGTATGTTGTATCTTTTCTCATTAGTTTCAAAGAACTTCTTGATTCCTGCCTTAATTTCATTATGTACCAAAAAGTCATTCAGAAGCAGGTTATTCCATTTCCATGTAACTGTATCATTTTGAGTTAATTTTTTAGTCTTGATTTCTAATTTGATTGTTCTGTGGTCAGAGAGATTGGTATGATTTCAGTTATTTTGCATTTAGTGAGGAGTGTTTTATTTTCAATTATGTGATTCATTTTAGAATATGTGCCTTTTGGCAGTGAGAATAATGCATATCCTGTTGCTTTTGGGATGGAGAGCTCTGTAGAATCTATCAGGCCCATTTCTTCCAGTGCTGAGTTCAGGTCCTGAATATGTTTGTTAATTTTCTGTCTCAATAATCTGTCTAATGATGTCAGTGGGATGTTAAATTCTCCCACTATTACTGTGTGAAAGTATAAGTCTCTTCAAAGGTCTCTAAGAACTTGCTTTATGAATTTGGGTGCTCCTGTATTGGGTATGTATATACTTAGGACAGTTAGATCTTCTTGTTGAATTGAACCCTTTACCATTATTTAATGCCCTTCTTTGTCTTTTTATGATCTTTGTTGGCTTAAAGTCTGTTTTTTCTGACACTAGGAATGCAACCTGTGCATTTTTTATTTTCCATTTGCTACCAAGGTTTTTCTCCATCCCTGTATTTTGAGCCTATGTGGATCACTGCATGTGAGATGGGTCTCTTGAAGACAGCATACCAATGGGTCTTGGTTCTTTATCTAGCTTGCCACTCTATGCCTTTTAATTGGGGCATTTAGCTCATTTACATTCAAGGTTAATACAGCTATGTGTGTATTTGATCCTGTCATCATGATGTTAGCTGATTATTTTGCAGACTTATTTATGTGGTTGCTTTATAGTGTCACTGGTCTGTGTACTTCAGTGTGTTTTTGTAGTAGCTGGTAATGGTCTTTCCTTTCCATATTTGGTGCTGTCTGCAGGGGCTCTTGTAAGGTGGGTCTAGTGGTAATGAATTCTCTCAGCATTTGCTTGTCTGAAAAGAACCTTATTTCTCCTTTGCTTATGAAGCTTAGTTTGGCCAGATATGAAATTCTGAAAAGAATTGGAATTTCTTTTCTAAGAATGTTGAATCTTGGCCCCAAGTCTCTTTTGGCTGCTAGGGTTTCTGCTGAGAGGTCCATTCTTAGTCTGATGGGATTCCTTTGTAGGTGACCTGACCTTTCTCTCTACCTGCCTTTAACAGTTTTTCTTTCATTTTGACCTTGGAGAATCTGATGATTATGTGTTTGGGGGATAATCTCATGAAGTAGCTTACTGGGGTTCTCTCCATTTCCTGAATTTGAATGTTGGTCTCTCTAGCTAGGTTGGTGAAGTTCTCAAGGATGATAATCCTGAAATATGTTTTCCAAGTTGGTTCCATTCTCTCCATCTCCTTCAGGGACACCAATGAGTTGTAGATTTGGTTTCTTTACATAATCCCACATTTCTCAGAGCTTTTGTTAGTTCTTTCTTCTTCTTTTTTCTCTATTCTTGTCCTACTATCTTATTTCAGAAAGCTGGTCCTCAAGCTCTGAGATTCTTTTCTCCATTTGGTCTATTCTGCTATTAATACTTGTGATTCCATTATGAAATTATTTTAGTGTGTTTTTCAGCTCTATCAGGTCAGTTACATTCCTTTCTGTACTGACTATTTTGTCTGTCAGCTCCTGCATTGTTTTATCATGATTTTTAGCTTCCTTGGATTGGGTTTCAACATATTCCTGTAGCTCAGTGATTTTTGCTTCTATCCATATTCTGAATTCTATTTCTGTCATTTTAGCCATCTCAGCCCAGTTCAAAGCCTTTGCTGGAGAGGAAAGTCATTTGGAGGAAAGAAGGTGTTCTGGCTTTTTGAATTGTGATGATTCTTGTGTTGATTCTTTCTAATCTTTGTGGGTTCAATTTTTGAGCTTTCTGACCTTTGGATTTTTTTCTTTTATCCTATTTGATGAATTTGAGGATTCGATAGTGGTATAAGGTGGATTCAACCAACTGGTTTCATTTTTTGAAGATTTTAGGGGCCAGTGCTCAGGTCCTAACTTCTGAACTGTGTGCTCTAACTCAGGGGGACTTATACTGGGCCCCAACTTCACTATCTCCCTCCTGGAGGTTAGCAATCCACTGTACTGGAGGGACTGAGATCCCCCCGACCACTGTTTACTACACTTCAATGGGTAGTATCAACCAAAGCATTTCATAGTGTAGTGATAGCAGATCTGTCCTTGTAGTGGCAGCTGTGGCAGAGTGCTACCAGGTGCTGGGGTGCCTGCCTCCCTGTGGGTGTTCACTACAGTGGCATAGACAGTGAGCTCCTGATGGCAGGGGCCCCTCCCAGAGACTGTGTGTGGTCATGCCAGAGGTGGTGTTGGCTCAGGGGTAGGGTGCTGGCAGGCATGAGTCTGAGTTCCTTCTTTGTGTCCCACAAGCAGGAGTGGTTGCTCAGGGTGGGGGATGATATGTTGTTCTTTGTGCAGTGTTAGTGCAAGGGTGAGTTGCCGGTGGAGGTGGAGCTGGCTGGTTCTTTGTCTGCCAAGGCTCCATGTGCGATGGTGGTTAACCGGGGCAGGGAGGGGCAGACTGCCCTCCTGCGCACTAATGGGGCAAGGAAAGTAAAACCCACCTGTGCAGACATGCATTATCTAAGTAATGTTGGGGGTTGCCTTGGGCCCGAAGAAAGCTGCAGTATGAAGAGTGAGGGTGTGGTCTGGTGTGTGGCCATAGGGGCTGCCCCACTGGTGCTCTCCACTGATCAGGCAGTCTGCCAGTGCAGGAGCTATGGTGCAGGCCCCCAGGGCACCTGAGACTGCCCTGTAAGCATGCATGGCCAGACTGGGGCCCCAGGAGAGGCCAGCAGACCAAGGGGTGCCCAGGTCAGACCAGTCCCGTCTGATGGGCAAGACCACTCTACAGAGTTCAGGTCCAACAGTTCCCCTAGGACCAAAGTCTCCCATGGGAGCAAATTGAGCCTAGGGCAATAGCTGTCCTTGGCCATGCTCTACTACTGACTTTCCCACATCAAACTGTCTGGGCTCCACATCAGCTGGCTTGGTGCCCCTATCACTTTTCTAACCGCTCTCCCTGCCACCTCCAGTGTCTGTGGTGGTTGAGGGGTCTCTTCCTGCCAGGGTTCCAGAGGCCTGTGTTGAGGGTGGTTTGCTTCTTGCCAGTTCAACTCACCCATTCCCCTGGAGCCATCTGGGGCCTGGAATGGGTCCTGATGTGCAACAGCCCTGTGTGGGGTTCTCAGCTTTCTGCCCCTTCAGCCCAGTTTCCATGTCCTCCCTCCATCCACTCTTGGTCTCTTCCCTCTGAAAATCAGTTAGGAGCACGTCAGTAATCTCAGTTCCTTGGTGGGAGCTGTTCCACTTGACTACATTTAGTCAACCATCTTCCCACCCCCCGCCCCAACATTTTGTTTTTGACACTCAGAAGGTTGGGGCAGGAATTTTTATAACTCACATATATTCTTGTTTATCTGCTGGTTCAACCAGTTGCATGCAAGAATTTTACTTTCCCATGGACTTTCCTCCTTGTTCACTCCTGGGTGAAGTGTGTGTTTAGTTTCATGGTAGAAAGTGTCAGCGTCTCCTTGAGAACATCCACTTCATCAAATTGGGTTTTAATTTATCCTGATGAGTTTCAGTTTTTCTGCCCTCCTTGTTTTGCATACATCTTCTTTTCTTATTGACTGCTTTCAAATTCCAACATCAAATATGAAGGCTATAGCTTTACAGAGACTGTTTAACCAGGGTCCACACTCACATATTTCTATTGATGAGACCCTGATTGATGCAGAGGCTTTTGTATACCATGGCCTGCCATTTGTGCTTCTAAGAGCTTCTCAATTTTTCCCTATTTTACCTATATCCTGTTGTTGTTGTTGTTGTTGTTGTTGTTGAGAGGGAGTCTCGCTCTGTTGCTCAGGCTGGAGTGCAGTGGCATGATCTTGACTTGCTGCAACCTCTGCCTCCCAGGTTCATGCTATTC
This sequence comes from Rhinopithecus roxellana, assembly GCF_007565055.1. Classification (NCBI taxonomy): domain Eukaryota; kingdom Metazoa; phylum Chordata; class Mammalia; order Primates; family Cercopithecidae; genus Rhinopithecus; species Rhinopithecus roxellana. The sequence continues at coordinate 99,890,422 of NC_044551.1, forward strand.
TCCTGCCTCAGCCTCCCAAGTAGCTTGGACTACAGGTACCCACCACCACCCCCGGCTAATTTTTTTTTGTATTTTTAGTACAGACGGGATTTCACCGTGTTAGCCAGGATGGTCTTAATCTCTGACCTCATGACCTGCCTGCCTTGGCCTCCCAAAGTGCTGGGATTACAGGGGCGAGCCACAATGCCAGGCCTATCCATTCTATTTTTTATGTGTAAAAACAGACATGCCCTTGCTATAAATACAAACTACATCTTGAGTAGAATACAAAAGAATACAAAGGTCTCCTTTAAGGTAGTAGATGAAAGGGAGAATGAAGGGGGTTTATCTGCTTAGCTCCATACCATCTTTTATTTCCCACTGGCAAAAAAAAAAAAAAAAAAAACCACAAACACTTCACTCTCCAGATGGGAGCTATTCCAAACTTTTTGGCTGTGCCTCCTGGTTCCTTGGCTGATGCCCTGGAAGCCAGATCTTACTACTGCAGGACATAAGCTCATCCAAATCCAGAGGAGGAGATGGAAACAGCATCAACTGTTGTATGTTTAGAGTTAAGTGTTCACCTTAGACTATATCTAGCTCAGAGAGCTTGACATTGGTAATAGTGACAGTGAAATAGTGGTTTGGAGGCAGTGGCAAGTTCTGATGGAATAAAGTAGTTGATGAAATAAAGTTTGTGTCTAATTCTGGCAACACTAAGATGTTTTTCTGGGTAGCTCATTTTTTCATCCTCTGCAACCATTATTTCAAACTTTAATCAAATCAACCTAAAAACCATTTTAGTTCCTTATACTTCTCAGAAAACCTTGGCTCCTCTTATACAGAGAAGATAAGAGTAATGAGAAAGATGTTTTGTTATGTTCTAGGCATTAAAGATGCAAGCTCACCTTTATCTGTATCCCTTATGTGCTCGTTTCCTCTTATTTACAGTAGAAAAGCCGTCTTTTCTTTTATTAAGACCAGTTCTCTAGTTTGTATATTGTGTCCTATCCCTCTTACCATCTCAGGAACCTGAAACCACTGACTGACTTTTTCTTTCCTTTCTCTTACATCGAATCTGTACATTCCCTCTTAGCCAGTGACACAGTAGGCTCTATTTATAGATGTATGTGCAGAGATAGGGTAAAGGTGATTCCATATACAAATATCCCTGACTTTTATATAATTTTATTTCATTTATAACACTGGTATGTGCCCATTGTTACAAGACAAATATTGTATATAGAAAAGTTCACAATCTTTATTTTCCCACCTCTTTATTATCTGTCCTCAGGAATAATATTTAATAATTTGATATGTTCATACTAAGCTACACAAATATATACTCTGGGAGAGACTGATTTTTTTACTAAATATCCTCTGCATTTCCCAGCCCCCTTCCCTTGTGGATAGATTTAGTTCATATAATGAGTGCTGGCCAGTGAAATATGAGTGGAAGATGTGTGTCAATTTGGGGTTGATGCAAGCCTTAACCTTAGAGATTGTGGCAACCTTAGAGGTCCCAGGCTCTAGGTGGCACAACCATAAAATGGAGAAGGCCCCCTGATGGGCATGGGCTTTGTGTAAGAAACATGTAAATCTTTACTCTGTGAGTCTTCTAAGCTTTTAGGATTTTTCTGTTGAAGTAATTTGTGTTATGCACATGTATTTCATTTAAAAGATGGGAACACACTAGACATTTATTCTGCAAACTTGTTTTTTTCCCTTAACAGTATTACTAAGATTTATACATCCTTTTCAAAACATGAATCATATTCTACAGTATGACTATATCATAACTTATTTCACCATTTTCCTATGGTTGGATTTTCAGATTGCTCACAACTTTTTACTTTGGTATGATTTTTGCCTCTACAAACCATAGTGCCATAAATACCTTAACACAGATAACTTTACATACTGACACTTTCATTTTTGTAGTACAATTTTTGCAAATTGAGATGCATGGGTCAAAGGATTTGTGTGTGTTTATTTAAGTAGAAATTTCCAGACTGCTTTACAGAAATATTTGAAGCCTTTCATACATACATTAGAAATATGAGTGCCTGTTTTTCTTTCGTTTAACAGTGGATGACATAGGTAGCTTATGTTATGAATTTCTCATATTCAGTCATGCATCACTTAATGAGGAGGATCTGTTCTGAGAAATGCATCTTTAGGCGATTTCTTTGTTGTGAAAATACTGTACAGTATATTTACACAAACCTAGATTGTATAGCCTATACACACCTAGGCTAGGTATAGCCTATTATTCTTAGGATACAAACCTGTGTGGCATGTTACTGTATGAAATACTGTAGGCAATTGTAACAAAATAGCATTTGTGTATCTAAACATACCTAAACATAGAAAAGGTACAGTAAAAATATGGTATTACAATTTAATGAGTACCACTGTCATATATACAGTCTATTGTTATGGAAACATTGCAATGCCTGACTGTATAAAGGAGATTTTGCATAATCATGCCGAATTCTTGTGTGTATTTTATATGTATACAGGCAGTGTGTGTGTATGTCTGTGTGTGTGTGTGTGTATTCTCTACTCTTCTATGATGTTATGTGCTTTTGTGTTGTTTGCTTAATGGAGTGTCTTGGAGATTATTTTGTATCAGAAGAGAAAGTAGCTTCTTATTTCTTCTTATAGTTATATAGTGTTCTACTGTATGACTGTACTATAATTTACCAAATTTAGTTAGTATTCCTATGGATGAACATTGAGATTATTTTTCATCTTTTGCTTGATAAAAAGGGTTGCAAGTAGTAACCTGATTTGTGTCATTTTACATATATGCAAGAGTATAAAATAAATTTTTTTAAATTGACTTTCTGGCTTGAAGGGTCTGTATATTTGTCATTTTAATAGATATTACCAGACTACTTCTGCAGAGGTGACTGTTATTCTTACCATCAAGGTATGAGGGTATCTGTTTCCTCAAACACTCTCCCCAAAGTTTGTTATCAAACGTTTTGATCTTTTCAAAGTTTGTTATTCCATCTTGATAGATGAAAGTGATAATACATATCATTTAGTATACATGAGATTGCTTGTTCTACAGAGTCACTTTTATTTTATTTTCTATTATCTGTATCTACCATTTTTTTGTTTGATTTTTGCCTTTTAGCATTGGATTGTTGGTCTTTTTACAATTGATGTTGAGAGACTGAATACACAAATGAGAAATGGCCAGATTATCTGCAATAGTAAGGTGTTTACCCACAACCTGTAGCAACTAGCCCAGGAAGCCAGTTCCATATCTATAGTAACCAGTACAGGAAGTCAAACAATTCTTTATAGCAACTAGTAGAGGAAACCAAATAATAATCCCTAAAATAATTACCCCAAATATCCAAAGACTTGATTAATAATTGACAGTTTCCTTAATTTTTGTCCCTAGGTTTTTGGCTTTCTGGAGAAAGCCAAAAATACATCTCTACCCAATCATATGGATACCCTGCTTTCAGTTAGCTGCCTACTGCTTCCCCATGCTAACAACCTTCAATCAGGGCATGTCAAAACAATCCTTTTTATTTCTATAAAGTTTTCACCTCTGCCTGCCTTTGAGGTCTGCCAAATGCAAATGATGGTGGGTACTCCTTTGCTGTATCAAGCTCTGAATAAATAGCCTTCGCTTTTGCTTGTTCTTATTTGTGTGGTCTGACAATATTTTGCAGTTCTTTGGTGGTGGTGGTGGTGGTGGTTGTTTTGAGAGACAGGATCTCACTGTGTTTCCCAGGCTGGAGTGATGTGGCATGTTCATAGCTCACTGCTTGAACTCATGGGATCGAGTGATCTTCCTACCTAAGCTTCTCAAATAGCTGGGACTACAGACATGTACCACTACACATGGCTAGTTAAACAAAATTTGTTTTGTAGAGATAGGCTTTCTTTATGTTGCCCAGGCTGGTCTCCAGCTTCTGGACTCAAATGATCCTCCTACTTCAGGTTCCCGAAGTTCTGGGGTTACAGGTTTGAGCCACCATGCCCTATCTGCAGTTCTTTTTATGTCAGTCCTTATCAGTGTTGTACAAACATGTTTTTTGACCTTGTTAGAGTGTTTTGAAATATAAATTTTAGTTGGTGTTAAAAATACATATAGCAAAGTGCACAAATCCTGAATGTATCGCTCAATGACTTTTCACAATGTAAACACTCACATGTAATACGATCAAGAAACAAGAGTATTATCAAAACACTAGAGGCCCCTTCGTGGTCCCTTCCAGTGACTATCTTCCCCCACAGACGTCACCTCCCTCCCTTCAAGTTTAACTACCTATCTTGACCTCTAAAAGTTTTTCTATAATTTTGCTTTTGAGCTTTACATCAACAGAATCACATGGTATATACGCTTTTGTTTCCGGCTTTCTTTGTCCAAATTCATTTGGATGAGATTCATTCATGTTGTAGGCAAGTGAAGTTAATTTATTCCCACTGCCATATTATCCCATATGAATACACCACCATGTTTTGAACATAGTTGCTTAATATATCTTAAGTGAGTTATCTATATTAGCAGTGCTGAGTGGTCACAAGGATGATTAAGACATCATTCAGTGAATCTGTTTCTCATGCTTAAACATACCCAAAAACATCATAATGGTGTTGATCACTTTATTGTTTATCTTGATTCATATGGATTCTGAAACCTACGTGAACAGTGAGCCTGAAGGAAATGGAGAGAGAGGATGATATGGGTGGTTTGAATTTCTGGAGTAGGGGGTTGCTGGTGTCTTAGTCTGTTCTGTGTTCCTATGCAGGAATACCTGAGGATGGGTCATTTATAAAGAAAAGAGGTTTAGTTAGCTCATGCTTTTATAGGCTGTATGAGGAGCATGATGCCAGCATCTGCTCCATTTCTGCTAAGGGCTTCAGAGTGCTTCCAAATCACGGCAGAAGGTGAAGGTGAGCCAGCATGTACAGAAATCAAATGGTAAGAGAAGAAGCAAGAGAGAGAGAAGTGGGGAAGAGCCAAGTCCTTTTTTAACAACCAGCTCTCATGAACTAATAGAGCAAAAACTCACTCCCCAACTTTAGGGAGAGCATTCATCTATTTATGATGGAGCCATCTCCATGACTCACAAACCTCCCACTGGACCCTACCTGTAACATCCGGGATCAAATTTCAACATGATGTTTGGAGAGGTTAAACATCCAAACTATAGCAGCTGGAGGGAGGGTTTCTCCAAAGACTGGTTGAGAATCAGCAGTGGTAATGAAAACCAACATGTTGGTTGCTTGAAAACCAACCCCGAGGCCATTCACTACGACATTACATTTTACATACAGTGAACTACAAAGATTGTCAAACCAGAGTGGGGTGTGATCTTTGAGTATAGTGCTATCTATGAGAGACAAATAAGGGGGATAATAACTCCTTTTTTTTTTTTTTTTTTTCTTTTGAGACAGGATCTTGCTCTGTCACCCAAGCTTGAGTGCAGTGGTGCTATGACGGCTCACTGCATTCTTGACCTTGGGGGCTCAGATGATCCTCCTGTCTCAGCCTCCTGAGTAGCTAGAACTGCATGTGCCACCATTCCTGGCTAATGTTTTGATTTTATGTAGAGAAGAGGCCTACCTATGTTGCCCAGGCTGGTCTTGAATTCCTGAGCTCAAACAATCCTCCTGTCATGGACTCCCAAAATGCTAAGATTACAACAGGTGATAATAACCTCTTATAATTGCTGAACTCATAACATGATACCCAAAATTATGGCACCTTGACATGCTGAGTATTTGTGGAACAGGAGGAAGGAAGCAGGGAGGGTCTCAGAAGCAAGAAAGTCTCTCTGACCTTCCCCTGTCCTCTTATATCTGACCCTCTTTTTTCTTAGAGGTGGTTCATGGAAACTAGAATTCCTCTCTCTTGAAATAAGTCTTAAAACCTAGAAAGATCACTCTCTGACCTTCTCCCTTCTCCGTTAAAAAGTCCTCAGTCACAGATGTCCTGCTCCACACCTGCAGGGAAGGAATGTCACACAGGGAGACAGAAAAGAATCTGAAGAAACCGTGCTGAGCTCACCTAGTTTAAAACCACTGGATCATACCTCTTTCTGTCCAATCATGTTTCTCCACTTCTGTCCACTTCTTTCATTAGACTCACCATAAAAATACGCAGTTTTCCCTGGATCTTTGGGTCTTCATTTCTGAAGGCTCCTGTGTCACATATGACTTTGGTGAAATGAATTTTTCACACTTTTCTCTTGTTAGTCTGTTGTTTGGTATAGGGCCATCAGCATGACCTTTATGATAGGTGAGGAAAAGATAACTTTTTCTCCCCTACACAATATAGACAAAATGGTTAGGACACAAAATACTGTATTTTGCTTCCTTGTTCAACATTTTTGAATATTTATTTACTATGAGGTCTAGAGCAGTGATTTCCAAACTTTAGTGTGGATCCAAATCACTTGGAGGGCTTGTTGAAAAAAACAAATCACTGGGTCTCCCAAGGATTTGCATTTCTAACTAATCCCAATGTAATGGGAATGGCTATTCCCGGGACTCACTTGGAAAACTGGACTGGACAAGAAAAAGAATAATGTGAGTGAAGCAAATCAATGATAATAGGTTTAGGTAACTTAATTCTGAATTTATCTCCCTGTGTAGGGCATTCACGAGTTTTCTTTTTCCCCAGGTGCCATTTTCTGGTAAGCAATAATTTTACGCAGTCTTTCAGGAAACTTAAGAAGCTCCTGTGAATTATTTGCAAGAAAAATAGTTTGAGAATATTAGGGTTTGAACACTATTTTTTTAAAAAAGAAACAACCTTTTTTTTTTTTTTCAGATGGAGTCTCACTCTGTCACCCAGGCTGTAGTGCAGTGGCGCTACCTCGACTTGCTGCAACCTCCTCCACTTCCTGGGTTGAAGTGATTCTCCTGCCTCAGCCTCCCCATGAGGATTTGCATTTCTAACTAGTCCCAATGTAATGCTGAGGCACCCGCCACCAAGTCTGGCTATTTTTTTTTTTTTTTTTTTTTTTTTTTTTTGTATTTTTAGTAGTAGATGGGGTTTCACCATTTTGGCCAGGCTGGTTTTGAACTCCTGGCTTCAAGTGATCTGCCTGCCTTGGCCTCCCAAAGTGCTAGGATTACAGGCGTGAGCCACTGTGCCCGGCCAAAAGAAATAACTTTTAAAGAAATATTTCGAAGTATAAAATTGGTAAAATATATTAGTAGGCTATTTCAGTGGATGTGGCTGGAATGCAGAAACATTTGAGAGAATTTAAGATGTGTCGCTGTTAGCAGACAAACATTTTCGGTTAACTTTCAATTATGTTGTATGGACTATATCAAGATTTTATTAGGTCTGGTTATTGATTCATTTCCCCTTTAAAACAATTAAAATGTTATGTTTCCTTTTGGGAAGAAGTTTTTACTGTTTCCCTGCTACAGAACATTTAATACATACGTTAACATCAGTGACATATTCATAATTCTTTCCAAGATTCTCATAAGAAAGGTTTTGGGAATAAAATCAAATAAAGTAATGTTATTAAAGGATTAATCTTGATTCTGCTCTAATATATTTTTTAAAAGCAAATCAATTTCAAGTTAAGAAAATTTATGTTACTATTATTAAACTAATTTATAATACTGTTATATAATAATATAACTATATTAATAATTATTAGTAATTATTTATAATTATTACTTTCATTCAACTACTGTTGCTAAAAATCTTGTAATAATTCTCATTTCATTATAATGTACCAATGTTTGTACCCCGAAGGTAAGAATTATTATTTTGGGAGATGTTTTATGTTAGAATAGTGAATAGGTCAACCTACAGGCATTCCCAGGACTGAGTCTATTTCATCCATATAAAAAACGTGTTAAGAAGTACATCCAGGCTTATGAGGGGCCCAGGAGATTGGTCTGGCAGTTGGACATTGAGAACTTCAAGGTCTGTTCCAACTAGGGCTTAGGATTTCATACAGTCAAAGACAATTAGGACTGGAAAGACCATAGTCCCCTCCCCTCATTACCAAAGGAGAAACAGGCCAGAGAGGTTAATTGAACTGCCCACAGAGTTGTTTAGGGACCCAGGCAGTAATATAATAACATAGATAGAATACATCAAATGCTTTCTTCGTGACAGGTAGAGTTCTTTAGGTGCAGTATTTCATTTATTTCATTTATTTCTTACATTTTGATACTTTAATGACATTCCCTACTCTAAAGATGAAAAAACTTAGAAGCAGGGAAGGTGAGAATCTTTCCTTATATCACACAGATAGTGGGGACTGGCAATGAGTCTTCACCCAGGACTGAGCTCTTCCTCCCATGTCTTCTCTTCTTATTCCCAACCTATCACCATCTTGTCTCCAAACTGTCTCCCATGAACCACTTGAAAGCTATATTACAATATCAGAAATGGTATTTTATGGTGTATAAAATGCTAAATATGTTATCAGATTAAAAAAAGAAATCAATCTTATGACATCAAAAGATATCCTTAAGAAAGTAGCAGAATTGAAAAAAGGTGTACTGATAATAATCCCATATGCCTCCTCACAAAATACAGACATAATTTAAAATGTATGTGTTTTAAAATGTACGTGTTTGACATTCTTTTTGTTGTATTTCCTTCCCTCTTTCCTTTGTATTAGATTCAAGTTTACTTTTTAGCTTATTAACGCATCTGAAATTTAATATGTTTGTTCAATGAAAAAGAAATCAATATATTCTCCTGCTAGGTCTTAATACAGTGCTCAGATTGTAGTTTATACACTGTACATTTTACCTTCCCTCACCATTTTTACAGGCAGATTATTTTATGGCCTAGTGGTTCTTTAGTAGGCCATAAGCACTACATATACTTGATAACTCCTTTATAACAAAGCAAAAGGAGCATGTCAGTTCTAAAAGTCTCAAAACTGGGCCTTTTATTAAAATTTTAATAAAAACTGTAAACCATTAAAAAAGAGTTAAATTTTGTTGCTGTCATTGAGAAATGCTATTCTTGGCTTATATTATATGCAAATTAATGAGTCTCTTCAATAATCACTTTGTGAAAACAAGACTGTCTGGAAATTTTGCCCAAGTAGACCGATGGGAGTTTGCACATGTTTTTGGGGAAAATTCTTGCATAGATTTCTCTTTGCTTTACTCTGGCTGATTACTGACTTCGTCTTAAGAAAAATCATCCTTATGGGACATTTTATAATAAGATTGATTTTACCTATAGTTACCATACCACCTTCTTTTTTACTTTCAGAGGACGTCTGATTTCATTTCTTCATTTTCAATAGTAAAATATGATCCAGATGTAGAGAATGGTGAGGTGGAATTTCTCATAGTTCATTTAGAACCTCCATTAATTAATTCCCCATTGTTGGCAGTGTTAACAGCATGTGTTTTAGAGTTTGAATAGGTAAAATGGGAAACCCCACACCCCACTTCTAGCATCTTATCGTTTGCTAGAGAGTTTTGAAATCATGCCTTTAGAAATTTGCATGTTTTGTGTGTGTGTGTGTGTGTGTGTGTGTGTGCGCGTGCATGTGCATATGTATGTATGTGGATATTTAAAAAACCCCTAAATCTATAGACTTCTTGGAGGTGGAGGTAGATGAGAGGTTGGCAATTTAAATATCTTTGTGAAATTAATGCTATGTTTTTTTTTCCCCCTGAAAGCGAACGTTGTAGAAATGAGTGTGTTGAATTGCAAAAAAAGAATTTGGAAAAACTGCTTCCACATTAATCTTACTTTACTAGAATCTGCAAAGCATTTGTATAGGACTAATAGTAAGTCCCACAAACCTGAATCTCTCCTGGAGGAATTAGATCACAAGTGTAGCCTGCAGGGTGATTCCATGTTGCAGTAAGTGCTGCTTTCCTGGGCAGCCTGCAGTCTGCTCTATGGCTGTCTGCGGAGGCTTGTGCCAGCTGGAACAGGAAAACATGGATCTGCTTGCTCTTCTGGCCAATAGACCCAAAGCACTCCCTTATTCCTCTTTAAAACATTACTATATAAAATGAAATAATACTTGATCAATCCTCTCTTTTTGTAAATAGCAATGATGTTTCAGATGATGCTGCTTCATTGATGCTCTGAAAAAATACATTCATGAATTAGTACTAAATTGACATTTTAATTTTGTCCCTTCCTGTTGTTTAGAATTCACAGTCAGCTGCAAGGACCTTGCATAACACACATATGGAACATTCATATGTGCCTCTTGATTCTGTATGCCACCCTCATATTTTGAGATTTGTCCATACAAGTCAGCTTGAATTTGATAATATCCTGTCAATTAAACTAAACCTTGTTTTCAAAGCCAAATAGCACAAGTGCCTCAGGCACCTGGAAAAAAACCCAGCACACAGGCTCAAGTGGATAGTTAGGTGTGCAATTACTTGATTTATACACGTGTGTGTTTCTGAAATTACAGCTGCAGGGTTTTGTGGTCTCTGTGGGGGTGTGAACAGTTTTGCTGGCAAGTCTGTTATGCCTTACTTTGGAAATTTGGCTCCCAACATAAATTCCCCTCCCATCACTGATGGAGAACAAAGTCTATCTGTCACTTTTCCATTTGCCTGCCACAATGATTCAGAAAGAAAACAGTCTTATTTTGCTGCTCTAATTGGGAATTGCTGATTCATCTCACAAGTCCAATCATCTTCACTTTTCACTATACAAATATGAGTTGTGGATGTGGTATAAGCTGGCAGGAAAGGGCAGGCTTCCCACCCTTGTCACTGACCCAACTACTTGTAAATTTGCTTGAGGGAACACAGTTCTTTCCACAAAACTCCCCTTCTTCAATGGAAGGTTTTGAAACCAAAGCATTCATTCAGAAGAAGGTCCTGTTGTTCTTTTGGCTTTGCAGCTATTTAAAACAATACTTGCCTTGAAGTTCTATGTATACTTTTAACCTTTTGGCTTAGCTGTAGAAAAGCTTATTACTGCAAGCAGACTCAATCACTCATGATAGTACAACACTCTGGAAACCTTATCATCGCACCGTCTAGTTGAGTAATTAAATGCAAGGTAGATTTACAGTTCAGTGGATTTGCTCATGGTGGGGGTGGCAGCCATCTCCTCTTTCCCTTTTGAATTTTTCAACCTCACACTGCTGCTTTGCATCAGGGTGACTGGAAAATGTGAAATCAAATATTAAAGAGCAAATATAGATTAGAAAGGGGGTGGCACATTGGGGAAAGAAAGACAAGGGCACTGAAGGATTTTGCTGTCCAAGCAAAGGAAAATTATTCTAACTTTGTGTAACTTTTGCAGCTTTGTTAATATTAGAAGATGTAGCTATTATTAGATTCCTTTTTTATGAGGAAATTAAACAAGGTCATTTCAGTAACACTGAGAACTCACACTTTCTGCGAAACCACTATTTCCTCGAGGGGCTAATAGGAGCTCAACATGGATAGAAAAACCACTCCTTTCATATATTCTCAGAATAGTTACCTAGACTCATAATGGCTGGAGATTGAAAAGGCCTATTCAGTTCTTGGCTGCAGCCTCTGGGGATCAGGGCAGCATTTTTCTTTATTCTGTAGTACATTTTCCCCTGTTTTGAATGGTTTTATTTTAATGGCCTCAAGGCTTTCTCTTCTTCCACGGAAAACTTATTCCAGACTCTAGCCAATCTCAGCGTGAAAATTACTTTCTTACCAGAAATTAAAAGATGTCTCTATTTTGTGTGTGTGTGTGTGTGTGTGTATGCGTGTGTGTAAAAAGAGAGTGTAGGCTCATTTGACATTTTCACTCTTGAAATCAAGAATCTTCTTGCTTTCTCTTACCTCAAATATACCCTAACCTTGACATTGCCTATAGGTATTTTTTAAAAGTCTATCTGTCTACACAAATTTCTGGTCAGTTATTACTTAAATAAATGCTTTTTAGCCTGTTCCCCCTCCTCAGGTTTTTAAGGGTTACTCTTACATTTTATGAAAGAAATTAGCATTTATCTCCGTCATAAGTGACAGCGTATTCTGCACTCAGGGTATAAATAGCAATACTATATACATATCATCTGCCTCAAATCATTTTTTTTTGGAACAGGTAAGGTATAAATACTACAAATGAATAAATACATGTATGCAATATTCATATTATAGCTTATTAGCATGTTTGATTTGTCATTGCAAATTAAATGACTATTTTTATCTTCCAGGAAATTTGCTAAATTCAAACATTGGTTTCAGTTATTTATTTATTTATTTGCTCGTTCAAACAAAACTTGTTGAATACCTCCTATATTTGAATACTTGTAGGTGCTGGGAATTCCATGGTGAATAAAACAAAGTCCCTGTCTTTGTGAAACTTACATTCCAGTGGTGGGAGACAGAATATAAACAAACAAGTAAATAGTCTGTCAAATGGTGATGCATGCTATAAAAAAATCAAGTAGGATGAGGGAGATAGGATCTCCCTTATGAGTGTGTGTATGCACTCTTGTGTAGATTCATGTGGCGGTGTTTGTGTGAATGTGTCTACGTTGGAGGGAGGTGGTTGTTTCCTACAGGTGGTCAGTGTGACACAGTGACCTGAAGAGAACTTAAGGCAGGACTAAGCCTAAACTTTCCAGTTGTCAAAATTATTAAATATAAATGTCTAAAGTGCTGCTGATATGGTTAAGTAGCACGAGAACTGACTACTGGATTTAGCAAAATAGAGATCATAGGTAAACTGGATAAGAACGTGAAATAGTAGTGGAAGGCAGAAGTCTAAGGATTCTAAGGAAAGTGGAAAAGGAGACATTGGAGACATTATTTTAAATACTGTTCCTAGGAGTTTTCTTCCAGGAGAAGGAATGAAATAGGGCAGTAGCTGGAGCTGTTGTGGGATTATGAGTTTTTCTTCTTTTAGCAGTGGAAGAAATAATAGCATGTTTATAAACTTATTGGAAAAACTGATGTGTATGATGTGAGCGAGTGTGTGTGAGAGAGAGATAGAGTGAAAGAGAGAGGTAAATTCCTAGAACAATGTCCTAATGTGGGCGAGTGGAGAAATGAGATAGAGTCTATAGGATAATATGCAGTTGAGAGATTTTAGAATGACTATGCTGATAGTAATGATCTAGTCGAGTGTGAAAAAGTCATGACAAAGGAGGAGATAGAGCAAGACACGATAATAAAGAAGCAGCTTGTGACATTTTGGAGTATCAGAGGGATTGGGATCCAGTGCACAAATGGAGAAACTGGCTTTAATTGGGAAAGCGTTCATCCACAGTGACAAGAGGGGATGCAGCAGGTATGGGTAGAGATAGGTATAGGTGGGAGGTGGGATTTTTAGAGTCTGTAAAAGTTATTTCCTGATATTTTCCACTTCCTCACTCACATTGGAAGGAAGTTGAGGATAAGGAGAGGGGAAGTATTACAATTTGGAAAAGAGGATAAACCAAGACACGGTAGTCTAGAAGAATGAGAAAGGAAAATAGGCTGGGGAAATGCAGTAGGAATGAATAAATGCTATGTAATAGTTATTTGCATTTTAAAATTTGTGTTATTTTTAATTGTTTTTTTCAAAATACTCTGATTTGCAGTTGGTTGAATCTATGCGGCGAATGTCAAACTCGCCGGCGCAGAACCTCCAGGTGATGGGGGCTGACTATATTTGAGGACCAGTGTGCTTGTGTTTCTGTCCCTGTCCTAAACTCCTAAACATCTGAATGAGTTGTTGAGCACAGGTGTTTTCCCACCTGGTTCCCTTATTTTTGTTTTTATCACAGTTTTCCTTATATTGTAGTATATAGTACAAAAAAAAAATTCAGAATAAAGTCTGGTTTCTTTTGTTTTAGTTACTGTACTTGCACTAAAAAAAGTGTGAGATCTCATTTGTTGTTTGTGTGTTAGTTATATCGGTCCACATTTTTTGAGGGGGAAGGGAAGGGGGAAACAGGGTCTTACTCAGTCGCCCAGGCTGGAGTGCAGTGGCATGGTCTGGGCTCACTGCAACTGCCTCCTAGGTTCAAGTGATCCTCCCACCTCAGCCTCCCAAGTAGCTGGGACCACAGGTGTACACCACGGCACCCAGATAACTTTTGTATGTCTTTGTAGAAATGGGGTTGCCCCATATTTCCCAGGCTGATCTTGAACTCCTGGCTTTAACTGATCCATCTGCCTCAGCCTCCCAAAGTGCTGGGATTACAGGCGTGAACCACCGCAACTGGCCCTGACATAGCTTTTAATTTGTGTCATATGGGTGATTGAATTTTGAAATATAGTGCTCCTACTATTTTTCTGCTCTAAGACTGTAGAGCACAAAAGTGGAAATAGCTGTTAGGAAGGCCACCAACAGCATCTACTACAATCAGGTTGAAAAGAGGTTCCCAAAAGTATGAAGAAGAGATAAAGTAGTAGGAAGAATGAAAGAGATATTATAAAAATAGTGAGGCGGGCCGGGCGCGGTGGCTCACGCCTGTAATCCCAGCACTTTGGGAGGCTGAGGCGGGCGGATCACGAGGTCAGGAGATCAAGACCATCCTGGCTAACACAGTGAAACACTGTCTTTACTAAAAATACAAAAAAAAGTAGCCGGGTGTGGTGGCGGGCGCCTGTAGTCCCAGCTACTCGGGAGGCTGAGGCAGGAGAATGGTGTAAACCCGGGAGGCGGAGCTTGCAGTGAGCTGAGATCCGGCCACTGCACTCCAGCCTGAGCAACAGAGCGAGACTCCGTCTCAAAAAAAAAAAAAAAAAAAAAAAAATTTAAACTAGAAATGTCAACGTAAGTTAATATATTGATTTCATAGGGAAAGAATAAAGAAATAGACTCTAATTTTTCTTTTAAATTTCCTTTCTTGAATCCAAGGGTTATCGAGAAATATTTACTTATAGATACTAGTTGTTTAACTATCTTTTTATTATTGATTTATACTTTTATTGCTTTATAAATAAAATCTGTATAATATTGGTTCTTATGAATTTTTTGAGCCCTTCTTTGTAGCCTTGTATGAGGTTAATTTTTCTAAATTTTATAATTTTGCTTGAAGTGAATGTCTAGTGTCTGTTGATGTAATGTTTATTAGAGCTTATTATATTTTAATGTATAGAAAATAACACTTGCTGTTTTGGGTCTGCTTGATTTATTCATAGTGATTCATAGTTAATAATCTCCAACCATAATTGTGGTTTTATGTATTTTCACTGTAGTTCTGTCAGTTGTTGTTATATAACATTTTTCAGTTGTGTTGTTATATGGATATGGATTCATGATATTGGCACATAACCAAAATAAAATATCTCAATTTTTTTTTCTCATGATCATTTTTAGTTTAAATTATTTAGTCTGTTTCTGGCTGTTTTAGGTTTATATTTATATGTAGTCTTTTTTTTCTATCCCTCTATTTTTGAGCTTCACATGTTCTGCTGCTTAATATTTCTAGATCTCTCAAAAATCCATCAGATCATTAATCACAGTCATTTCCATTTCTCTTTTTTTTTTTTTTTTTTTTTTTTTTTTTTTTGAGACGGAGTCGTGCTCTGTCGCCCAGGCTGGAGTGCAGTGGCCAGATCTCAGCTCACTGCAAGCTCCGCCTCCCGGGTTTACGCCATTCTCCTGCCTCAGCCTCTCGAGTAGCTGGGACTACTAGCCACCTCGCCCGGCTAGTTTTTTGTATTTTTTTAGCAGAGACGGGGTTTCACCGTGTTAGCCAGGATGGTCTCGATCTCCTGACCTCATGATCCGCCCGTCTCGGCCTCCCAAAGTGCTGGGATTACAGGCTTGAGCCACCGCGCCAGGCCCATTTCTTTAAATTACTATTAGATTGTGATTTACTTCCATTTTTAGTTATTTTTACGTTTGAATTACATTCTTTTTTAATTGATTTATGAAGAGTATTTCTTTAATTTTTCTTTTTGTATTGTTCTAATATCCACTGAATATAGACATTTTCTTCTGCTGATTTAAAAAGTGATTCTTCTTTATTAAAATTTACACCAAAGATTAGTTTTTAAATCAGTTTTTAAGCTTATAAATATCTATAAATTATATTTCAGTAAGTTAAACTCTTCATGTGAACTAGAATTCTAGTTCGTAAATATTATGGACATTTAATTTTTTAAGATTGTTTTCCTATGAATATTGCTTTTTTAGACAACAAATATTCCCTTAGATATTTATGCACCCTTAATTCCCATGTGTTTGCAGCATTCTCCTGGATGTATTCTTTACTTGCTGGAGAACATGTCAAAGAAGTTTTTATGCGATAAAGTTTTTGAAGCCCTGCATGCCTGAAATAGTTTTATTTTACACTCAGAGTTAAATAAAACATTTAGTTGGATATAGAACTCTAGTTTAATGTGCTTTTCTTTCAACACTTTGAAAATGTAACTCCATTGTTTCCTGAATATAGTATAATCCTTGAGAATTTCAGTGTCAATCTGATTATAACTCCGTTATGTGTAATTGGATTTTCTTTTCTAGAAACCTAAAGAACTTTTTATTCTTACTTGATGTTCTCAATTTTTGCTATAACTTGTCTCACTGTATGTTTGTTCTAATTTATTCGGTTTGCCATTATATATTCTTTTAATCTGAGCTCTTGCATTTTTCTTTAATTTTGAGAATTTTAAGTCATTGTTTCTTCTAAAGTGTCTTTCCCCCTATTTATTTATTCTTTCCCTTTGAAATTAATACATTAACTTATGTTGACATTTCTAGTCTCAATATTTTCATAATATTTCTTTCATTCTTCCCATCACTTTGTCTCTTCTTGGTATTTTTGGGAACCTCTTTTTAACCTGATTATGGTAGATACTATGGGTGGCCTTCCCAACAGCTATTTTCGTTTCTTCTTTGTTGACTTTGCTTGTATGACAATGTGCCCAGACCCAGGGAATGTATCAATATTGATATAAGGCAATCAAGAAAGTCCAGTTAGCATTGAACATCTAGGAATGACCATGCGACCTTAGGAGTGTACACATGCATTAAGGCTGAGGGCACTCGGCCCTTTTCCTGAGGCTGGAGAAAGCAAGGGAGAGAGGAGCCAATGTCACTGATGGTGACCTTTTACCAACACTGGAAAATGGAGTCTTGGAGTCCAGATGAGATTTGTTTTAAGAAATATAATTTTTAAAAAATCTTATGTATTATTGTGCATTGATGCTTATACGCAACATATTTGAGTGCATTATTTTATTTAGTTAGTTCTGGATACTATTAGGTTGGTGCAAAAGTAGTTGTGGTTTTGCAGTAACCTAATAGCATATGAAGGAAAGTATTTTGAGGGCTTTGGGGATGTTTTTCTTTATTACTATAGCTGCTATTGATGATAATACAATAGTAATGATCACTCCTATGAATTAGCATTGCAGGACTTTTCCTTAGTTCAGCTAAAAACAGGGTTCTTTGTCCCACAGCCATGAAAATTCAGGCTCACAGACAATTTAAATGGTGAGTAAGACAGGATTTTATTGGGTAAAAAGGAAGAAAAGGGGGAAACAGGGACTCTTGCAAGAACAGAGTCCTGCTAGAGGACCTCCCGCCCAGCAGTTCAAATCTCAGTTTCCACACAGGAAGAGAAGGGGCCAGGCTCCTCCCTGCTACAAATGTCATGAACTTCCCAAGGCTCCACCTCAGTGGGCGGGCTGGTTGAAGTTCCTCCAGGGACTCCCTCCCACCTGGCTGTCTTACTAGTACTACAACACTGATGATATTATTGTAAAGAAAGGTAAAGGAAAAACCTCTTTAGGTCGTGTGGCTGATCTGTTTCCTTGATTCTCACCTGCTCTGGTCTCTAGTTTACCTGGCGGGGACACTCACTGTTTTGACTACTCATCAGCCTCTACACTACATATCACAGACTGGTATAGAGATTCAACTTATGAGAATTCCTTGTATCTAAATACTACACCAGCCTGATGCAAAGTTTCACCACTGCCCAGTCATTCCTGCTGAGAGGACTCCTTCCACTGAATTGAATTGCTTGGATGTTTAGCGTTTAGCCAGTATTCTTTGGGATTGGCTCATCTTGATCTGGGTCCACCTATAGTCTTGATTTTGGCTATTTTTTTTTTCTTTTGCCTGAACACCTATCCCCTTTTTACCATCATGATGTCATTTTAGGTGTTCCAAAGCTGACACTGAATGCTACTGGGGACACAATTATGAATTGAAAATAGTGCTGGTCCTCAAAGAGATAATAATCTCAGTAAGAGACAGATAAGTAAATACACGATTATAATATGACCTCAAATATACTATGATAGAGATATTAAAATGCTGTAGAAGTGAAGGAATGTAGGAAGTTTCTTTGCTTAGAGAAGTTGGGAATTAATTTATAGAAATGGTGACATATGAACTGATCCTTGAAAATTCAGTGTTTTTCATTTCAGGAGAGAAAATGTCATGTACAAATATGAAAATGGAATTGTGAAAAATCATGGTACAGTTGAAGGACTTAGCAATTCATTTGCACCCCTTTGAGCTCTTGTGTTATAGGTGTAATAGAGTAAGATACTAAGAATTTAAAAGTAGGATGCACCAAATCAATGATGTTATTTATTTTTTGCTGCCTATAAAAGAATGGGCTTTGTCCTTGGGAAAAGGAGACACTGGTACTGTATTTCTTTGGACTGACTTTTTAATTTTTTTTTTTTTTTTTTTTTTTTGCCTCAGAATAAACAAGTTCTTCATAGTTTAAGGCTCTGGAATCTGACTCCACGAGTCATTCAGTGCTTCTGTATAGGTGACACTTAACTATTAAAGAAATGATCTAGTGAGAAATATTGGATCTTTCACAGGGCTAGAAAGAAAGAGCTGCTAGTCCCAGTGACAGAATGATTCGCAATGGAGAAGAAAGGGTGGCACGAACAAGTAGTGTTTTAGATTTTG
This sequence comes from Rhinopithecus roxellana, assembly GCF_007565055.1. Classification (NCBI taxonomy): domain Eukaryota; kingdom Metazoa; phylum Chordata; class Mammalia; order Primates; family Cercopithecidae; genus Rhinopithecus; species Rhinopithecus roxellana. Next base: position 99,909,212 of record NC_044551.1, read on the forward strand.
AGGGGGAGATAGAGCATGAAAACACTGGCAACTAAATGCTTGGTTGGTCCCTGGAAGCCTAGAGAGAGATCAGAGGATGAGGGGCACAAGCAATGGGGACCCAGCTCTAAGGGGCAGTGCTTGATTGGCACTAGATTTGATTTCAGAAAATTAAAAAAAAATATGTGTATATATATATATATATTTGCATCTTGTGTGTCACTGAGTACTTCATCCTATTATCAACATATCTGAGTTCATTATTTTATTTAATTTTATTTTTTGCAAAGGTGTGAACACTTTGAGGATAGGCACTGAATTTTAATCACCTTGTCACTTTAGCAGCTCACATTATGCTGCATATGGAGTAGGTTGTCAACAGATATGTGCTGACTGAACAAATGAAATAAGTGTTAGGAATTCAGAGAGGCTGATATCACCGTCTATTGTAGATTGTATCTGCGTAATTAGGAAAATGTGTAACTTTCAGAGTCACTTCCACACGACTGAAGATCTGCGTGCTTCAGATTCATTATTATTTAGTTCTTCCTAAGGGATGAAATAATGCACACTTGGTTGTAATGACAATTTTCTTCAGCTTCTCTGATGCCAAGGCTATTTTCAACACAGAAAATGGCATGGCCTTATTGAGGGTGATATCACCATGAACAATATGCTAGCGAGGATTGTGTTTTCTTACTGAAGCCCCATCCCCATACATACAAAGGATATTTGTTAGGTGCTCACATTATCCTCTGTGTAAGTTTCAAGCTTACAATTCCTGAGCCGTTAAAAAGTGTGTTTTTTCCCTTCTGATTTAAATATATTTTCATTGAATAGTTCTAAATATGGCAGGGCTGCTTTTTTAGTTCATATTTTTCATGTGTGTAGATCATCAACATTTTCTTTAATATTACTGAATGTCATATGAAAGGTGCACATCATTCATTAATCATGTAACCTAAAATTACCATTCATGGGTAGCAATTACATATTAGTGTGCTAAATGCTTTGCGGGATTTGAAGCAGTATCTCTGGTAAGATATTATAAGTAGAAAACAAACAAAACAACAACAAAAACTGGGCTACCCTTAATGGTGTGGTGTTCAAAGTCAATTGACCAGGATTCAAGAATGGCAGTACATTTTGCTTACTGGCTGACTATGGGCAAGTTAGCAATTTCTTTATTTTTGATATGGATATGAAAGTTGTACTTACTGGGATATTATGAGGTTTAAATGAAATAACATATGTGAAAGTACTTCTTATTGCTTTTTAATATGTAAAAAAATCATTTGCTCATATTTTCTTTATTATGGGAAATATGTTGATTTCAGTACTTCAGTGTGTGTGTGTGTGTGTGTGTGTGTGTGTGGATGGGTGGGTGGGGTAAGTCAAGGTATGTATTTTATGATTTTCAGAGATTGGTCAGTTGTAGCGTAAAATGGCACTTTAACAGCAATTTTATAACTGTATTTAAGGTGTATAGCAACAACAGTACATTTATGTTTACATATTGCCAGAAGGACTTCATACCAGTGCCCAATGAGTAAGTTGCTTTTACTCAGTATTCAGTGTTTATATGTGATTATTTATGTATGAGTTGGGGGTTCATGCTCTTCCAAAATAGATATTAGAAATAAGCACCTTGATTTTACATTAGATTTAGCACGTTAAAATGCAATCCTAATGAAAATACTCTATTGTATGACAGTATTGTAGATGATTTTCTTAGTTAATTTTCTATTATTCAGAATCTATGGATATTCCTAATGATTCCATTAGAGTTTAAATAACAGAATTCAGCACAAATGTATGTTACTGAGCAGAAGAAACATAATTTCTCTGGAACTGCAGCTGCCGTAGTTGAAGATGAGGCTCTTACTATCCCTTGGGGAGATTACTGTCTCTGCCAGCTGACTTAGTTTTTATACGGCCAGCGATTTATTAGATTGCTTTGCTCTTAAGTGTGATAATAGGCCTTATGCTTAGCAAGGTTTAGAGACTTCCAGTGCATTAATATTTTATGGCAATGACAGGCAAGACACATTTTGTTTACCTAACAAGACAAGCCAAGCCAGGGCTGATGTGGATTGGAGATTAGCACTTTTAACTTGGAGGAACTCAGCCAATTATATATTTAGGGCTTTGCCATGCCTTTTATAATTGTCATTCAATCAGCTCCTTACTTGGTCCATAGCCACTGTATGCAAAGAAACCACCATACCCATATAGTCTGGCCTAAATCAGAGGTAATCTCACTGTTAACTCATAACATTAACCATGTAATGACCATGAATTTTCTAGTGACTTGTTTTCTTCCACTAAAGATCTTACTTCACTTGGAATTTACTGAGCCTTGAGCCAAAGCTTCCACAGACACGTGTATATTACAATTCCATTCAGAAGATCCACTCAATTGATCTGAGTCACCTAGCAGGAAAGTTGTCATCGTGCTCTTGATTTTGGGATTTCATTCCTGTTGTTGCTGTCTTGTTTTTTTTTTTTTTTTTTTTTTTTTTTACAAACTATTTAAAACAATGTGATTCCTGGGCCTTCTACAGATAAGAAGTACAAATAAAACATAATTATTGAAATAGACCAAGTGGGTCACTGCAGCACTATTTTAATTTGTTTCTTTTCTCTATTAAGCAAAGTTGACGGTTGCATCAGTTTTCTTAATGAACAAAAAGCCTAAGTCTCAATGAATAGTAAATATTGGAATATTGATACTCTCTAATTTCAAATTATCTTAGTATATCTAGCTTATATGTTTTTGTACATAAAATTATATGTGCAACATTTCTTCAATGTTCTTAAGGACTATGAGTGTTTAAACCAAATTATTAGGTACTTATTATTTATAATATTAAGCTGCATTTTATACATTAAGTAATAAACATGTAGGATGGATTCTAAATATTATAACCATAATTTAAATATGCAATGGAATTTGAAACTTCTCAAGTTTTCTACATGACCTCAGGATATGACATGAAGTATCATCCGCTCCAAAGATGACAGGGACCTCATTAAGAAAGGAACTTAAAAGTTCTATCAAATTGGTTATAGTACAGGTTTTGGGGAGGAGGAGGGAGAGGTGGATAGCAGACATAGATTTAGAGTGTGGGAATTGGACAATTAAAATGGAAAGAAGTTCAAATATGTTGAGAAGTGAGTCGGTACATGTGCAAAAACAGAAAACACCATGCACATGTAGATTTAGAAGAATTGCTAATACCCGCAGTGTTCCAATGAGGCATAAACACAAACCATGGCGTGCCCTGCAGGGTCTCTCTGTGTGTTCATTACTTTTAATACCATTCTGTGCAAGCCTCAGAGGAACACAGCCAACTCCCACATCTTGGGGTTAGCATAATCTTGCTGTGGCTGGCACTCAGCCTGTGCTTGACTAAGTCTGCTGATGTTTCTGAGAGGAGAAAAAAAAAGGAAAGCATTTGGTTTGGTTGTACAGATTGCTTTCTTTTATGAAGTGGGGGTGGGCTGGCTGAAGTGGGTGGGAATGTATGTTTTCAACTGGACTAAAGTCTTGAAGATTACAAAATACAACAAAATGAAATTAATTCTTTTTGTTAATGATCAGGATTTATTGTACTCCTTTTGGGGGGTGAGAACTTGATGTGGAAACACAGATCATCTGAAAGAATTACAATCAAGTTATGACATCTCTCCCATCTTTTCCAGAGCTTTTTTCTGTTCCCTATAATTGTCTGGATAGTGTTTATTTAAATGCTAGTTAATTAAATTTTGGTAAGGACCAATGCAACCAGATTTATCTTAGTCTCTTCATCTTCTGTTCCTAATTTATCCTTTAAGGGACTCTGATTGCAAATCCCATAGAAGAAAAATCGGAGGGTGATGAGAGGAAGGAGCAGAGATTGTGCTAAGCTTCATCAACTAGGAAATAAAGTGAAAATGAATTTTCAAAATGCTGGAAAGGAGCAGAGACATACAGGCTTATCCCCTGTGCTTGAGCATGATAGTTTCACTGTAGTCCCTACTTGGTTCATGTGTTCAAAGTATATTTTTTTCTCTCTGTCCCTCCCCTTTCCAGAGCTCTGAGGCTCTCAAATTGAGAGAAGCTCAAAATACCACATTGTTGGGAAAGAGCTGACTCTGGCTTTCTTCAGGGAATTTAGAGGCCCAGTGACTTGGAGCAAATCACATGGCTGGTGATTGGCTTTGTCTCTGTTTTTATAAGTGATTAAAAAGAAAACCACTTCAATAATCCTCAGACCTCTGCTCTCGACTGGGATCTCTTCCAACCAGGCCTGCTCAGCAGAACCCCTGGGAGGAGGAAAGCACACGAGCTCTCAGCCAAAAAATTAGAAAAACAACAAAGACATTGGAACCGGAAACTTCAATGTGGGCCAGAATTCAAGGGCAATACCTTTTTCCCTCCTGGTTTGAGACTCACATTCAATACTCCCATTTCATCTTTCGTTCCTTCTCTCTCAGCTTTCAGGGCCTTCACGAAACCTTGGAGCATGATTTGATAAACAGTTGCTTTGAACACAGAGACAGTGTGGCTCTGAGTTGCAAGTGGACAGTGGAGTGACAATAATAACAAAGAGATGATTTAAATCGCATATGATTCTAAAGACAAGTAATGTGTTACTAGGGACAGAGGAGTTCGCTCTATCTTGGGTGGGGTACTCTTAAATGAACGAATTTCAGAACAGATTTCCCAAATGAATGTGTTTCTTCGTCCCTAAACAAACCATGAACAAAACCTAAATTTATTTAGTATTCTTTAGATTAACCTATATTAGTTTTCATTCCAACATCCATGTGTAGGTTTTTGAAATCTAAATCTAAGTGAGGAAGGCCCTACGTTCCAGGTCCTGAAGTCTGAATGCCTGTGTTAGAATCCTAGCTCCACTATCTATTTGCTATATGATCTTAAGTGAACATATGACCTTTCTGGGTCCTCATTCCTCATTTATAAAATGGAGTAATAATAAGGAACCTACCCCTGGGGTTGCTTGAAGCAGTAAAGGAAATAATGGGTATAAGATATTTTACACAGTACCTGCAACATAGGGAGTATTTGAGAAAAATTACTATGTTACCTTTAGAACAGGAAAGTTGCTTTTATGCTTTTCTGTATTCCTATATTATGTAGCTTTTTAAAAAGGGAAGAATGAGTGAAGGATAGTAGTTCTGGAAGATAGTCATTTAGTCATTTTCTCTAACTCTTTTTTCACCTTACAGGTGGATGATAAAGTTACTGAGTCTTTTTCTTACAAAGTCGTATTGGCAGAGTATTTCCTTTAGAATACTGTAGTGTGTTTTCTCCTTTTAAAATTACTAAAATGCCAGGAAATTGTCCATTCTGGGGTCATAGTGGGTTTAGTGTGCTTGAGAACTTGAGTATTTTCTTGTGCTTATGGTCATATAAATGCAGACACACAGAAAACAAGGTTATATAAAGTAACATCTGTACCTTGAATCATATTCATTTAATAATAATGTTTAATAGCTTAAAAATACATTGTATTGCTATTTTCGTTTCACTCAGAAGTATCTGGATGAAAGAAAATCTAGAAGTAATTATGATTTCTGCACATAAGACTTGTTTTTTTATTTTATGCTATTAGCTATTTAATACTGCAAGTATTTGTACAATGGTCAAAACATTAGAAATAATTAGTCTGAATGTGTTTAAACCTCAACAGAAAACACTTGTGTTCTAACAGATCTAAATATTTAATGAGATTTTGAAAACCACAATTACAGCTTTTTATAGAAAAGGAACGTTACCTCTGAGACCTGAAAAAAGACTGTTTATTATATAAAGAAAGGGACTTTATATTTTTAATGTATAATTTAATAAGAATTCTACCATTCCAACCTCGAAATCTACAGTTTGAGAAGAAAAACAAAAAAGTCATGTCAGAAAAATATTTTAGAAGGGTAGCACCTATTTATTTTTTAGGAAAATGTCCAAAGTATACAGAAGGCAGAAATCTAACTCAGGCTGTTTTAGTTTATTGAATTTTCTGTTCCTTGAAAATCATAGCACAACTCTCTAGAGACACCTATAAGGATGTATTACATCATAAAGTACACCAAGGATACTAACCCATGTTATTAAACTGTCAACATACATTATACTACAATTTGTCCTCAATCCAATGCAACTAAAAGCCACATTGTTGGCAGGAAGTTTAAAACATAAGACTATTCTCTAATCATCTAAAGCCGAAGGTACTTTGGGGAAAAATGCTGTAATAATTGCTGCACTACTCCATAGTGGCATGTGTGAATTTCATTGGTTTTGTACAGCAAATGTTCAGCTATTAGAAGAAAGGATTCAGGAGGATTACCACTTAAAGGCTTTTACTAGTGATGCTGTAGATGTCTCATTTCACAGCGTATTAATAGTGGATTCGTATAATACCAACAGGGAGAAATAAATCTTAGAAACTAGAATTTAAATAATGTTTGATTTTCACACAAATATTTAGCAGAAAATCCGAGATTGTAATATTGTCAATAACATAAAATCTCACAATTATAGAAAGTTTCTGCATCTTTTTAAAATCTAAAATTTAGGTAATTTCACAGAAATGTGGACAGGTTACATGCTAACCAGGATTTCCTATGAAACTTTGTCTCAGAAATAGATAAAATGTTCATGAAAGGGAGGATTTGCCAATGGAGGTAAAAGTTCCTGTTCAAAGATTATAAAGGCTTGCTTTCACATGTGTGATATGTGTCACATCATGACAAATTTCAGATACTTACTTCCTGGGAAACTTTCAAAGTTAAGACAACAGAAGACATGAGCTAGTAGCACAGAATAAATTCTATTAAGTTTTCCTTAAATATGAGTAGAAAAGACAGGGGAGCAGTGGAACAGGAGACTTCTTTTCTTTTTTTATTTGAGTCACCTTGCCTCGCCTCTTGTCTCATCAAAAGAGAGTACCTGGCAAGTGACACAGTATTTTTCAGCTTTACTCTTCTGTTCTCTATTTATTTTATTTTATTTTGTTTTATTTTACTTTACATTCTGGGATACAAGTGCAGAAAGTGTAGGTTTGTTACATAGGTATATTTATGCCATGGTGGTTTGCTGCACCCATCAACCCATCATCTAGGTTTTAAGCCCCGCATTCATTAGCTATGTGTCCTAATGCTCTCCCTCCCCTGGGCCCCGGTGTGTGATGTTCCGTTCCTTATGTCTATGTGTTCTAATTGTTCACCTCCCACTTATGAGTGAGAACGTATGGTGTTTGGTTTTCTGTTCCTGTGTTAGTTTGCTGAGGATGATGGCTTCCAACTTCATCCATGTCCCTGCAAAGGACATGATCTCATTTCTTTTTTAGGCTGCATAGTATTCCATGGTGTATATGTACCACATTTTCTTTATCCAGTCTATGATTGATGGGCATTTGGGTTGGTTCCATGTCTTCACTATTGTGAATAGTGCTGCAGTAAACATACGTGTGCGTGTGTCTTTATAGTAGAATGATTTACATTCCTTTAGGTATATCCCCAGTAATGGGATTGCTGGGTCAAATGGTATTTCTGGTTCTAGATCCTTGAGGAATCACCACACTGTGTTCCAGAATGGTTGAACTAATTTATACTCCCATCAATGGTGTAAAAGAGTTCCTAGTTCTCCACATCCTCGTCAGCATCTGTTTTATATCTCTTCAAAATAATTTTGTTTTTTAATTTTACTTTAAATTCTCGGATACATGTGCAGAATGTGCAGATTTGTTACATAGGTATGCATGTGCCGTGGTGGTTTGATAAATCTATTAACCCGTCATCTGTGTTTAAGCCCTGCATGCATTAGGTATTTGTCCTAATGCTCTCCCTCTGCTTGCCCCCCATCCCCTGACAGGTCCCTGTGTGTGATGTTCCCTTCCCTGTGTCCATGTGTTCTCATTGTTAAACTCCCACTTATAAGAGAGAACATGCAGGGTTTTGTTTTCTGTTCCTGTGTTAGTTTGCTGAGAATGATGGTTTCCAGCTTCATCCATGTCCCTGCAAAGGACATGAACTCATCCTTTTTTATGGATGCATAATATTCCATGGTGTATATGTACCACACTGTCTTTATCCAGTCTATCATTAATTGGCGTTTGGGTTTGTTCCAAGTTTTGCTGTTATAAATAGTGCTGCAGTAAACATATGTGTGCATGTATCCTCATAATAGAATGATTTATATTCCTTTGGGTGTATACACAGTAATGGGATTGCTAGGTCAAATGGTATTTCTGGTTCTAGATCCTTGAGGAATCACCACACTGTCTTCCACAATGGTTGAACTAATTTACACTCCCAACAAGTGTAAAAGTGTTCCTATTTCTCCACATCCTCACCACCATCTGTTGTTTCCTGACTTTTTAGTAATCGTCATTCTAACTGTCATGAGATGATATCCCATTGTGGTTTTGATTTGCATTTCTCGAATGATCAGAGATGTTGAGCTTTTTTTTCGTAAGTTTGTTCACATAAGTGTCTTCTTTTGAGATGTGTTTGTTCACACATTTGCCCACTTTTTGATGGGGTTATGTTTTCTTGTAAGTTTGTTTAAGTTCCTTGTAGATTCTGAATATTAGACCTTTATCAGATAGGTAGACTGTAAAAATTTTCTCCCATTCTGTAGGTTGCCTGTTCATTGTGATGATAGTTTTCTATTGCTTTGCGAAAGCTCTTTAGTTTAATTAGATCCCATTTGTCAATTTGGGATTTTGTTCCCATTGCTTTTGGTGTTTTTGTCATGAAGTCTTTGCCCATGTCTGTTTCCTGAATGTTATTGCCTAGGTTTTCTTCTACGGTATTTATGATTTTGGTTTTACATTTAAGTCTTTAATTCAACTTGAGTTAATTTTGTATGATGTGTAAGGAGTCCAGCTTCAGTTTTCTGCATATGGCTGGCCAGTTCTCCCAGCACCATTTATTAAATAGGGAATCCTTTCCGCATTGCTTGTTTTTGTCAGGTTTGTCGAAGATCAGATGGTTGTAGATGTGTGATGTTATTTCTGAGATCTCTGTTCTGTTCCTTTGGTCTATATGTCTGCTTTGGAACCAGCAACATGCTCTTTTGGTTACTGTAGCCTTGTAATATAGTTTGAAGTCAGGTAGCATGATGCCTCCAGCTTTGTTTTTTTTTTGTTTAGGATTGTCTTAACTATACGGGCTCTTTTTTGACTCCATTTGAAATTTAAAGTAGTTTTTTTTTTTTTTTTTTTCCAATTCTGTGTAGAAAGTTAATGGTAATTTGATGGGAATAGCACTGAATCTAAATTACTTTGGGCAGTATGGCCATTTTCACGATATTGATTCCTCTTAGGCATGAGGATGGAACGTATTTCCATTTGTGTCCTCTCTTATTGCCTTGACCAGTGGTTTATAGTTCTCCTTGAAGAGGTCCTTCACGTTCCTTGTTAGCTGTATTCCTAGGTATTTTATTCTCTTTGTAGCAATTGTAAATGGGAGTTCACTAATGATTTGTCTCTCTGTGTGTCTATTATTGGTGTATAGGAATGCTTGTGTGTGTGTGTGTTTTTTTTTTTTTTTTTTTTTTTTTTTTTTTTTTTTGAGACAGAGTCTTGCTCTGTTGCCCAGGCTGGAGTACAGTGGCATGATCTTAGCTCATTGCAATCTGCTGCCTCCGGGATTCAAGCAATTTTCCTGCCTTAGCCTCCCGAGTAGCTGGGATTACAGGTGTGTGCCACCACCCCCGGCTAGTTTTTGTATTTTTAGTAGAGGTGGGGTTTCACCATGTTGGTCAGGCTGGTCTTGAACTCCTGACCTTGTGATCTGCCTACCTCGGCCTCCCAAACTGGTGGGATTACAGGTGTGAGCCATCATGCCTGACCTGCTTGTGATTTTTCCACATTGATATTTTTATCCTGAGACTTTGCTGAAGTTGCTTATCAGCTTAAGGAGTTTTTGTGTTGAGATGATGGGGTTTTCTAAATACAGAATCATGTAGTCTGCAAACAGAGACAATTTGACTTCCTCTCTATTTGAATACCCTTTATTTCTTTCTCTTGCCTGATTGCCCTGGCCAGAACTTCCAATACTATGTTGAATAGGAGTGGTGAGAGAGGAAATTCTTGTCTTGTGCTGGGTTTCAAAGGGAATGCTTTCAGTTTTTGCCCATCCAGTATGATACTGGCTGTGGGTTTGTCATAAATAGCTCTCTTCCTTATACTTGAACACATAGAGGCCATTGTAGGATTATTAATTCACCTAATTTCAATATTGTTGTATCTCAAAGAATAGAGAAGCCTTGGAATGAGGGAGAGAGAAGGGGGAATGGCTGGTCAATTGAGCAGTCAGAACACACCCAACATTTACTGATAAAGTTCATTGTCTTATAAGGACGTGGTTTATGGTGCGCCTAAATAGTTATAATAGTAACATCAAAGATCGTAGATCACTATAACAGATATAATAATAATATAAAAATTTGAAATATTGAAATAATAACCAAAATGTAACACAGGGACACAAAGTAAGCACATGGTGTTGAGAAAATGGCACCAATAGATTTGCTCAACACATGGTTGCCACAAACCTTCAATTTGTATTAAAAAAGGCAGTTATCTGTGAAGCACAGATAAAGTGAAACACAATAAAATAAGGCATGACTCTATGGTGACACATTTATAGCATAATCTACCCAACATCTATTATTACATTTATAAGAATTCCTTTTGCTCTGTTAAAATTGTATCTAACACTTGTCTTATATTTAATTTTACCATGTTTTCCTGGAGTACTCCATTGACTGCTGTGTTAGTCCATTTTCACACTGCTATAAAGATGTTACCCAAGACTGAGTAATTAACAGAGGAAAGAGGTTTAATTGATTTATAGCTCCTCGTGGTTGGAGAAGCCCCGGGAAGCTTACAATCATGGCAGAAGGTGAAGGAGAAACAAGTACCTTCTTCACAAGGCACCAGAAAAGAGAAGAAAGAAGAAGGAACTTCCAAACCCTTAAAAAACCGTCAGAACTTGTAAGAAGTCACTCACTATCTTGAGAACAGCAAGGGGGAAGTCGCCCCCATGATCCAGTCACCTCCCTCCCTCGACAAGTGGGAATTACAATCTCTCTCCCTCAACACGTGGAAATTGCAATTAGAGATGAGATTTGGGTGGTGACACAGCCAAACCATATCAAGTACAGAATCTTGACTTTCTAGACTCTTCTTTAATTTATTGTGTATGAAAGTTCTCACACTACATTTTTCCAATGATTCTACTTCTTGACTATCTCACGACCTAGAAGGAATCCTCTGAAGTCCAGTGTGTGGGTACTCATGATTGAGTTTTCCCTGAAGAGTCGAGATTTAATGAAAACACAATTTCTGTGGAAGTGACAGCTACCTGTCCGCCAGAGATTCATAGACTCTTTCTATGTCATAGATTCGTTGAGTCCCCAAATCACCTCTGGTGGAGAGACATCACTGAACAGGAAAGTTTTTAGAATTTTCAGGAGCAAAAATTAAACCTTTTTTAAAGCCACTGAGATTTGCATTAAGCTACTGAGATTTCAGGGTTTATCTCTTGGAAAGGTTTTTGTAACTTTGCTAACATAGTTCTTTGCAATAAAAATAATTGAGCTTAGATAGATTATAGAATTTTATAGAGCAGAATGACTTCCTTAGCTGACAGGTCATAACTGGACAGTCCCTGACCATCCTGGGTAATGATTTCTTGAACAAAGAAAAACACCAACTGAGTTTTTTCTCTTCCTAAATCTGTTTCCAACCTCTTATGTTTTCAGGCTCAAAACTCTTTTTATTTAACATACAGTTTATATGCTTTTCTGCCTATGAGAAATTTTACCAAAAATGGGGAAAGTTCACAATGAGCAAATGTGTATTTTACTAATTCATCTAGGGCCTGGTAATATCCCATAATCTTTCTGTTATTCTGTAATTAAAGATATAAGACAGAGGAATAAAAAATGATGAGAATTCATGAGACAATCACATCCTAAAATATTCATGAATATAATTTCATGATCTACAAACAGCCAAATTCTATAGCTCTTTGCACAGTTTTTTCCCATCTGGTGACTATGAATCACAGACAATCAAATTTATGTAGGATTATGGACTCATGATGTAAAAGAAATTAGGTTGCTCTCTAAATTTTAGCTGGAGCCATGGTTTTTCAATTCAAATAAATGTGTATGTGCTTGCATGTGTGTATTTATTAACACATTTTTTTCCTTCAGACATTTTCCAATTTAGATTCGAGAAGAATATTTATGGAATGAGATTTTAAAGCCTGTCTTACACACTCATATGTAATAATTTCATTATTAGATATAGTGTTAGATGTTATATTTTTGTTTCTACCTTTGCACCCTTATAGTATGTCAATATATTTTGGATACAGCTTGGTTTCACAGAACTTTTTAGCATGCATGTTCTTTTAGGCAGTAAACATTCTGTATACAGGCATATATGTTTGTTAACCTTTTAATACCTGTCTACAGATTTATGAGCACTGAAATTGCCAATGAGTTGCTACATAGACAGTATGACCAACAGATAACAGTGGGTCACCCTTTGTGTAGGGTGAAGCTGATTTGATAGTTAAGTTAGTAATTGCAGTTACTAGTAAGTTAGACTTTATTTTAGTTTCTCTGGATAAAAGGGTTATATTAGGTGTACATCTTGCTATTCATAGTAAAGTGGTATTAGTAATTCATTTACACTTATATTGTCCTTGTTAAGGCTTGAATTTTTCTTAAGAAAATAAAGTTTTAGCATGAGTTCATTTCCAGACTTTTCCTAGGTCATTGACTAAGAATTAGTGAAACATATGAATTCATTTTTTGGTCTGCATAAGGCCAAAATACATTGCTTGGCAAATGCTCCCAGCACCTAGACTGACTGGTTGAAGTGTGTTTTGGGATAGTGCAGACATAACCACAGAGTGATTATGACTGGCATACTGTTGTTGACTTACTTTATAACATTCAAAAATAATATTTTAAAAATCACTAAATACAATCCACATATAAAAGTTTATAAAATGTAAACATGTAGCAAGATGAATAAAATGCAAACCCTTGTAACTACTACCCAAGTCCAGAAATAGAATATTATTTATGCCCTTTATATTGCGATACTTATGTATTTCTTTCATAGATTTCCTGTTTTGTCCAGCATATATTAGGTTTTAATATTGATGCAGGCCTTTTTGAAATAAATTATAAAGGTTTCACTAATTGTAGAATAATGTTATATTATGTCCCACTTTCTCAAGTAATACATCAGATAATTTTTCATTTAACTTTTGTCTTTAAAAATATAAATATTTATTTGTTTGTTTTTGAGACAGTCTCACTTTGTTGCCCAGGTTGGAGTGCAGTGGCACAATCTCAGCTCACTGCAACCTCCACCTCCCAGGTTCAAGCGATTCTCGTGCCTCAGCCTCCCAAGCAGCTGGAATTACAGGTGCACGACACCACTCCCGGCTAATTGTTTGTATTTTTAGTAGAGACGGGACTTCACCATGTTGGCCAGGCTGGTCTTGAACTCCTGACCTCAAGTGATCTGCCCACCTCAGCCTTCCAAAGTGCTGGGATTACAGGCATGAGCCACTGTGCTCAGCCAAAAATACAAACTTTTAGATTTATATGTTTGTTGATTTTCTTATCCTTTTAAATTTGTGTCCTAATATAAGCATCTAACCTCTAATATTTCTGAAGTTAGAGAATATTTAAGGCAGAAAAATAACAAGATATTCTACTCCACTGTGCTTCAGGGCCTGAACCACCGTAGGAGACTGTGTCTGTTTTTCTTCTCTTTCTTTACAGTGTTCGCAGTTGGCTCGGAATACTGCTGTCTATCTAATTGTTTTTATCACTTGATAGGAATGTTACTTTTTTTTTTTTCTCAGAGAACTATACTTGTTGCCTATTAGCCTGAGGATTAGATTTAAGCTGCTCATTTTTATACCCAAAATGAATCAGTCATGTCATTATAAACTAAGTTAATCTCTTGCTGCCCTTAGAAGAGAATAGAAATGTTCTTATCTGTTAATTATGTCACACTTATCACAGCATTTCATAATCACTGTCTCCTTCTGGTGCTGTTTGGTCTTTGCAAATGTGGTATGCAACTTTCTCTTGGTGGCTTCCTCTCAGTGGAGGGTGAAGTTGATTTGACTTAGTTAAGCATGTCACATCAGTCTTTAGAAAGTGGATTTCATTTTATTTTATGTTTCTCAAGTATAAGCATTTTACTGGATGTTCAATTTGTGGTAAAGTGGCATTAGTGTATTCATTTACAATTGTATTATCCTTGTCGAGGCTTGAATTTTAGGAGATAAGTAAAGTTTTATCATGAATTCATTTTCATATCTGCATCAGGCCATTTACTAAGATTTAGTGAAATATACAAATTATTTTATTTCTCCTTAAGTATTATATATATACTTCTGCAGAAAATTTTTATAAACTACTTAAGAAGTATACTTAAAAAGTAAATAAAAACTCTGACCAAGGTGTTTAAATGCAAAATGGATGGATCTGATTTTGGACATACTAGTTTGAGATGCGTGGCACACAGGAAAAACCATTAGTCTGAAGCTCTAAATGAAGGTTGGGGCTAGAATTCCATGTTCGGGACTTGTTTATGTAATAGGAAGAAATGCCATGATTTACTTGTGTGTTTTGTGTTTATAAGTGTTGGGCCTACCTTTGCCTCTCATCTCCAACAAATTATTCTAGGTATTGTAAATAACAGAAGAAGTTCTAACAAAATAATATGTTTAATAGAATATACCTATTATTATAGATCCTTGCCTTAGTACAGCTAATGGAATGAGATTGAGTTGTTTGGAACTTACTGCACTCAGATGAACCATGCAGTTTATCCTTATCACAGGTCACTGGAATCATGTACATATGACTTGATTTAGTTTATAATATTCCACTCAGGTTCATATTATTTTGGTTATTTAAAAAGATGTAGTGATAAATTCAGAATTCCAGAAAACAAAACATATCATGATCTTTGAAATATATTTGTTCCTTCTATTCATTGTCTTATAAATGTAATTTGAAAATCATTGGAGTCTTCTTATTTTATGCTCGCAAATGCCCTGTGAGTATAGCATAGTATATATTACCATTTTTGATATTTGCAGAAATGGGCACTCAAAACAAAATGACATGGCCAAGGTAACCCAGTTTATAAATGGCAGAGTCAGTACTTGAATTCAGGGGTTCTGAACTCAGGACCTATCCCACAAAATTATTATTTTTTTAATAGCATATTGAGAGCTGTACCAAGTTAGATTAGTTGACAATAATGGTTTTCATTTTTGTAAATATTTTAAAACATGTATTTAAGATATTATCAATCTGTTTTACAGCTGAGGAAGTTAAAGCAGGAAAAATGTCTGACCAGCATGAGATCAATGTATTCAGTGAGATTAGTTGTTGTATCCTAAATTTTTTACTTTTAGGCCACAGAAAATAATGGTGATAATGTTTCATACCTACAAATATGCTATGTATTGCAGTTCATTATAAAATGGATGTTGGCACAAGTTGAAAGGGAAATTTATGTGTGGAAGCATTCTTTTTATTTTTAGAAATGCTTATTAATCTTTTACTAAAATATGACTGCAATTACAGAGTCCAATTGTAGTTTTGTATTTTAAATATTGCAAAGAGAAAAATATCAAGTGGTTAGGTCATCAAACATAACCTTTAAAAAGATGCAGTGTAATCTGAAGTCCCACAGGAGACTTAAATTTAGGCTTGTTGTAAAGTGTGCCATTTGGTTATAGAGAAATTAAACAAAAAAATCAATTGTCATTATTAGTAGAGAGCTTACTCCAAATTAATGGTGTATGTTGTTAATGAACCATTCCTACAAAGCTAATAGAGCCAGAGAAGTAAAGGCTATTTCCAACACTATACATATTCCCCTAACATAATCAAGTAAGCCAGTACCCAACCATGAAAGTTATATTGATTTGGACAATTTTTTAAACAGTAAGTTAAAAAAAAAAGTAGTGTCTTCCTGAGAGGAAAAATGATATGATTACCAAAAAGTCATTTTATTTTCAGTGAAAAAAGAAACATCTCTGACTGCAGAGAGCATGAAAAATACATCTTAAAATAATTGTATGGCCCAGGAAAGCAGCCAAGGAAACACTTTATGTGCAGGTAGCAAAATAAACATCATAATTATTTGTTGTGTAGACTACATTGATCAAAATTTCATTTGGATTTTAAAACTTCCAATTACTTGTATCTAATTTTCCTACCTAGCACACATTTGCCATTGAAACTAAGTTTTTGATATTTCCTTATAAGCAAAGTTAATTCATGTTAAAAAAAATATATTCCATTTGAACCTGTGGCATACTGTGCAATAGATAAAATTCAGGAGAATGTTTAGGTATAAGTAGAAACTGCAGTTTTCCTCTTCCATCAAAACTGTTTTGAACTACATCTTGTCTATATGTTAGTAGGTAAAGCAGAGATAACTCTGTGTACATGATGGTGGTACTAGTAGCAGGTTGGAGGCAGAAGTGAGTTTTTGACTGTAGAAACATTTAAAGCTGTATAAATTGCGCAACCAAATATGGCTTTTATGGCTCCTTTTGAAATCAATCCAAGATACCACCCTTCTCCAAAAAATGCCAACCGAAAAGGAGATGGAACAGGCTGGCCAGGCAGAACCTTCCAATGATTTTCTTTTCTGCAGCAACACCAAATTGAACAATTATCTGCACAAGAAAGCATCTTCATAAGAACCAAAAATTGGCCAGATGCAGTGGCTCATGCCTGTAATCCCAGCACTTTGGGAGGCTGAAGTGGGCAGATCATGTGAAGTCAGGAGTTCCAGGTCAGCCTGGCCAACATGGTAAAACCCCATCTCTACTAAAAATACAAAAATTAGCCGGGCACAGTGGCACATGCCTGTAATTCCAGCTACTTGGGAGACTGGGGTAGGAGAATGCTTGAACCCTGGAGGTTGAGGTTGCGGTGAGCCGAGATCATTCCACTGCACTGCAGCCTGGGCAACAAGAGCAAAACTCCTTCTCAAAAAACAAACAAACAAACAAAAAACAGAAAAAATCAGATGGTGATCATAGTATCTGGTTTTAACATCGTATCAAGGAAAGTGGCACTGAAGAGGGTAAGAAAGAAAGTCTTGCACTGCCCATACCATCCCTCACCCAGCCCCCAGCAGCACGGAGAGAGAATCTGTGTGTTTTGGGGAGGGACAGCAAAGTGATTGTGGGACTTTGCGTGGGAATTCAGCGCTGCCCTGTCTCAGTGGAACACAACACAGGGCAGAATTTGGCTGGTGCCCATGGAGAGAGCATTTAAATCAGCCTCAATCACCCCAGCAATAGGAACCTGAATTTTGGCTAGCTCCATCACCAGTGGACTAAAGCGTGGTGGTATCCTGAACACATTTGAAAGGTAGTCAGGCCACAAGAACAGCAGTACTTGGGCAAGTCTTGGTGCTATGCTGGACTCAGAGCCAGTGGACTTGGGGTGCACGTGACCCAGTGAGGCACCAGCGGAAACAGCCAAGGGAGTACCTGTGGCACCCCTCCTCCAACTCCAGGCAGTGAAGCTTAATGAGAGACTCCTTTCGCTTATGGAAAGAAGAAGGAAGAGGAAAGAGGACTTTCTCTTCCAACTTGGATACTAGCTCAGCTACAGTAAAATAAAGCATCTGGCAGAATCCTGAAGCTTTTGATTCCAGGCCCTAGCTCCCAGATGATATTCCTAGATCCACCGTGGGGCAGAAAAGCACCTACTTCTCTGAAGGACAGGACCCAGTCCTGGCAGGATTTGCCGCCAACTGAATGAAGGATCCCTTGGGCGTTGCATAAACATCAACAGTAGCCAGGCAGTAGTCACCATGGTCCTTGTGTGAGACCCAAGTGCCTTTCAGGCCTCAGGTGTGACCCAGTCCCAGCTGTAGTGGCCACAGGAATGCTTGCTTCACCCCTCCCTCAACTCAAGGCAATGCAGCATGAAGAGAGATACTCCATTTATTTGAGACGAAGTGAGGGAAGTGAACAAGGGGCCGTGCTTGGTATTCCTGGGAATTCTTCTGGCTCTAACTCAAGCTCTACAAATCTGCAAAAGTTACAGCGTTACTGGACTTGGGGCACCCTCCAGTGCTATATGGCTGTAGTGCCCAAATACCTAGATAAAAACAATTCCTTTTGAATGCCTGGAAAGCCTTCTCAAGAAGGATGAATACAAACAAGCCCAGACTGTGAAGATTGGAATAAATACCTAACTCGTCAAGCCTAGATATCAATAAACATCCACAAGCATCAAGAACATCTAGAAAAACATGACCTCATCAAACGAACTAGGGCACCAGTGATCTAGAGATGTGTGACCTTTCAGACAGTATTCAAACAAGCTAATTTTAGGAAGTTCAGCTAACTTCAAGATAACACAGAGAAGAAATTCAGAGTACTATCAGGTACATTTAACAGAGGGATTGCAAGCAGAATTTATGGAGCTGAAAGATTCAATTGACAAACGAAAGAATGCATTGGAATCTCTCAACAGCAGGATTGACCAGACAGAAGAAATGATTAGTGAGCTTGAAGAGAGGCTATATGAAAATACACAGTCAGAGAGGAAAATATGGAAGAATGAAGCAAGACTATACGATCTAGAAATAGCCTCGCAGAGGTAAATCTACAAGAGATCGGCTTTAAAGAGGGGGCAGAGAAAGAGATCAGTGTAGAAATTTAATTCAAATAAATAATAACAGAATTTTCAAAACGTGGAGAAAGATATCAACATTTAAGGACAAGAAGGTCGTAGAACACCAACCAGGCTTAACCCAAATAAGACTACCTCAAGACATCTAATAATCAAACTCCCAAAAATAAAGATTTTAAAAGCAACAAGAGAAAAAAAACAAATAACATATAAAGGAGATCCCATATGACTGGCAGCAGACTTGTCAGTGAAAAGCTTACCATCCAGGAGAGAGCGGCATGCATGACATATTCAAAGTGCTTCAGGAAAAACAAAAAACAAAAACCCTTTTATCCTAGAATATTATACCCAGTGAAAATATCCTTTAAATGTAAAGGAGAAAAAATGCTTTTGCAGGGAAGTAAAAGCTGTTGAATTTTGTCAACATTAGACCTGTCTCACAAGAAATGCCAAAGGGAGTTCTTTAATCTGAAAAAAAAAAGGATGTTAATGAGCAATAATAAATGTGAAGATACAAAACTCACTGGTAACAGTAAGGACACAGACAAATACAGAATATCCTAACACTGTAGCTGTGGTATGTAAATCATATGTTCAGTAGGAAGACTCAAAGACAAACCTGTTAAAAATAACTACAATAACTTTTAAGAGGTAGATAGTATAAAAAATGGAAACAACAAAAAGTTAGAAAGCAGGATGTATGGACTTCAGATACAGAGTTTTTATTAGTTATCTCCTTGCTTGTTTGTTGATGCATTGTTTTTTTTTTTGCAATCAGAGTTGTCATCAGTTGGAAATACTGGCTTGTAAAATGTTATTTGCAAGCATCATGGTAACTTCAAATTAAAAAACCTACAACAGATATACAAAAAATAATAAGTAAGAAATTAAAACATGCCAATAGAGAAAATCATTTTTACATGAAGGAAGACAGGAAAGGAAGAATAAAGGCCCACAAAACAACCAGAAAATAAATAACAACATGGCAGTAATAAGTACTTACTTATCAATAATAACCCTGAATGTAAATAGACTAAATTTTCCAATAAAGAAATATACAGTGACTGGATTTAAAAAAGACTCAATTATATAGTGTCTATAAGAAACTAACTTCACTTATAAAGATGCACACAGACTGAAAATAAAGGGATAGATGAAAGAGGCAAATGGAATCCAAATAAAGAACAGTAGTAGTTATATCAGAGGAAATACATTTGAATTCAAAAATATCAAAAGAGACAAGGTTATTGTATAATGATAAAAGGATCAGTTCAACAAGAGGATATAATAATTGTAAATATATATACACCCAACGCTGGAGCACCCAGATATAAAGCAAGTATTATTAGAGCTAAAGGGAGATACACTCCCAGTACAATCATAGCTGGTAACCTCAACACCCCACTTTCAGCATTGAACAGATCATCCAGAAAGAAAATCAACAACAACAATAAAATTAGACTTAATCTGCACTATAAACCAAGTAGACCAAATAGATATTTACACAACATTACTTTCAAGACTTGGTAAATACACATTCTTCTCCTTGGCGTATGGATTATTCTCAGAAATAGACAATACAATAGGCCACAAAACAAGTCATAAGAAAATTCCAAACACTGATGACCACCATGGAATAAAACTAGAAATCAATAATAAGAGGAACTTTAAAAACCATAGAAACACATGGAAATTAAATAATATGCTCCTTAATGACCCATGGGTCAATGAAGAAATTAATGAGGAAATTAAAAATTTATTGGAAAAGATGATAATGGAAACACAGCATACTAAAACCTATGGGATGCAGCAAAAGCAATACTAACAGGAAAGTTTGTAGCAATAAGTGGCTACATCAAAAAAAATAAAAATAAAAATTCAAATAAACATCCTCATAATACATCTTAACTAGAAAAGCAAGTGAAACCCAAACCCAAAATTGGTAGAAGGAAAGAAATAATAAATTACAGCAGAAATGAAATTGAAATCAAAACATACAAAAGATCAATAAATCAAAATGTTTTTTGAAAAGATAGAATAAGCAACACTAAGAAAAAAATAAAATCAGAGGTGAAAAGGAGACACTACAACTTATAACACAGAAATTCAAAGCATCTTTAGGGATTACTATGAGCAACTATATGCCAATAAATTAAAATCATAGAAGAAATGGATAAATTCCTAGACACATGTATGTCTAGGTCCCTAAACAACCTAACAAGATTGAACCAATATGGTGATTTCTCAAGGATCTAGAACTAGAAATACCATTTGACCCAGCCATCCCATTACTGGGTATATACCCAAAGGATTATAAATCATGCTGCTATAAAGACACATGCACATGTATGTTTATTGCAGCACTATTCACAATAGCAAAGACTTGGAACCAACCCAAATGTCCATCAATGACAGAGTGGATTAAGAAAATGTGGCACATATACACCATGGAATACTATGCAGCCATAAAAAAGGATGAGTTTGTGTCCTTTGTAGGGACATGGATGCAACTGGAAACCATCACTCTCAGCAAACTATCACAAGAACAGAAAACCAGACACTGCATGTTCTCACTCATAGGTGGGAATTGAACAATGAGATCACTTGGACACAGTAAGGGGAACATCACACACTGGGGCTTGTTTTGGGGTCGGGGGAGGGGGGAGGGATAGCATTAGGAGATATACCTAATGTAAATGACAGGTTAATGGGTGCAGCACACCAATATGGCATAGGTATGCATATGTAACAAACCTGCAAGTTTTGCACATGTACCCTAGAACATAAAGTATAATGCAAAAAAGAAAATCTTAATGTTTTATATATTCTAAATAAAAGAGATTTACATATTCTAAATTAAAAAAAAAAAAGAAATCCAAAACCTGAATAGATGAATAACAAGTAATGAGATCAGAGTCATAATAAAAAGTCCCCCATCAAAGAAAAGCTTAGGACCTGATAGC
Organism: Rhinopithecus roxellana; assembly: GCF_007565055.1. Lineage (NCBI taxonomy): Eukaryota > Metazoa > Chordata > Mammalia > Primates > Cercopithecidae > Rhinopithecus > Rhinopithecus roxellana. The sequence goes on from NC_044551.1 coordinate 99,930,887, forward strand.
TGATTGCTGAATCTTACCGGACATTTAAAGAAGAACTAATACCAACCCTACTGAAACTATTCCAAAAAATTGAGGAGGCAATACTTTAAAATTTATTCTACATGGTCATTGTTACTCTGATACTAAAACCAGACAAAAACACAAGGAAAGCAAACTATAGACCAGTATCTCTGATGCAAAATGATACACAAATCAATCAATATGATACACCATATCAATGGGATGAAGGATGAAAACTATATGGTAATTTCAATTGCTGATGTGAAAGCCCTTGATAAAATTCAACATCCCTTTAAAAAAACCCTCCAAAAACTAGAGGTAGAAGGAACACACCTCAACACAATAAAAGGTATGTATGACAGACACACAGCTAGCGTCATACTGAATGGGGAAAAACTGAAAGCCTTTCCTGTAAGATCTGGAACAAGGTAAAGATGCCCACTTTCACCACTGTTCTTCAATATAGTATTGGAACTCCTAGCAAGAGCAGTTAGACAAGAGAAATAAATAAAGGGCATCCAAATTGGAAAAATTTCAAATTGTCCTTGTTTGCAGATGATATGATCTTATATTTTGAAAAACCTAAAGACTCTATCAAAAGACTATTAGAACTGATAAACAAATTCAGTAAAGTTGCAGTAAACAAAATCAACATACAAAAATCGGTTGAATTTCTGGATGCCAACAATGAACAACCTGAAAAAGAAATCAGTAAAGTAATCCCATTTATGATTGCTACAAATAAAATACCTAGGAATAACCTTAACCAAAGAAGTAAAAGATCTCTAAAATGGAAGTATAAAACATTGATGAAAAAAATTGCAGAGGACACAAAAAATGGGAAGATATTTCATGTTCATGAATTGGAAGAATCAATATTATCAAAATGTCCATAGTACTGAAAGCTATCTATAGATTCAATGCAATTCCTATGAAAATACCAATGGCATTCATCACAGAAATAGAAAAAGTCATCATGAAAATTGTAGGGAACCACAAAAGACCCAGAAGAGTCAAATTTATCTTTAGCAAAAAGAATAAGACTGTCATAATCACATTACCTGATTTCAAATTGTATTAGAGAGCTATAGTAACAAAAACAGCATGGTACTGGCATAAAAACAGACATGTAGACCAATGGAACAGAATGGAGAACCTAGAAATCTATACATCTACAGTGAAGTCTTTGGACAATGGTGCCCAAGGATATACATTGGGTAGGAGACAGTCTCTTCAATAAGTGGTGCAGGGAAAACTGGCTATCCATATACAGAAGAAAAACTAGATCCCTATCTCTTGCCATATATAAAAAATAAATATGGTTTAAAGATTTACATCTAAGATCTCAAACTATGAAGCTACTCAAAGAAAAGGTTGGAGATACTCTCCAGGACATTGATTTAGGTAAAGATGTCTTGAGCAATATCTCAATAGTACAGGCAACCAAAGTCAAAATGGACAAATAGGATCACATCAAGTTAAAAAGCTCTGCACAGCAAAGGAAACAATCAACAAATAGCATGCAGAATGGGAGAAAATATTTTCAAACTATCCATCCAAGAAGGGATTAATAACCAGAATAGGTAAGGAGCTCAAATAACTCAGTAGCAAATAAACCATCCAGTTCAAACATGGGCAAAATACCTGAATAGACATTTCTCAAAATTGGACATATTGATGGCAAAGAGGTACATGAAAATGTATTCAACACCATTGACCATCAGAGAAATGCAAATCAAAATTACAAGGAGATATCATCTCTCTCCAGTTAAAATGGCTTTTATGCAAAAGACAAGCAAAAATGACTACTGGCAAGGTGGATAAAGGGGAACCCTCATACATTGTTGGTAAGAGTGTAAATTAGTACAGCCAGTATGAAGAATAGTATGGCGATTTCTTGAAACACTAAAAATAGAACTACCGTATGATCCAGCAATCCAACTGCTGGATATACACCCAAAAGAAAGGAAATCAGTATATTGAAGAGATATCTGCACTTCCATGTTTATTGCAGCACTATTCACAATAGCCAAGATTTGGAAGCCACCTAAGTGTCTATCAACAGATGAATGGATAAAGAAAATACGATACATATAAACAATGGAATATTATTCAGCCATAAAAATAATGAAATCCTGTCATTTGCAACAACATGGATAGAACTGGAGAACATTTTATTAAGTGAAAAAAGCTAGGCACAGAAAGACCAGTTTCACATGTTCTCATTCTTTTGTGAAAGCTGACAAAACAACTGAATTCATGAAGATAGAGCGTAGAATGGTGGTTACCAGAGGCTGAAAAGGGAAGTCAGGGAGGAGATGTGGAGTGGCACTAAAACATAGTTAGAATGAATATCTAGTATTTGATAGCACAACAGCATGACTATAATCAATAGTTCAATGTATAATTAAAAATAACTAAAAATGTGTAATTGGAATGTTTCTAACCCAAAAGAATGAAAAATGCTTAAGGTGATGGGTAGCCAATTACACTGATGGATTATTATTGTACATTTTATACCTGTATCAAAACTTTCTATGTACCTCATAAATATGTACACCAATTATGTACCCATGAAAATTACAAATAAAGCCCAGCATATCAAACCCTGTGGTCAGATACATTGTAAACTATTTTCACCCTGTTTTTGTTAACACAAAGGAGGAACCACAAATAATTTTTCAGTAGGAATGAAATTTGAAAAATGTCTATTAATGCTGACTCTAAAGCTAATCTTTTGAGAAATAAAAATTTGGTGTCTGGGGGAAATTAAGGCAATATGTATATATTTGGGAATGTCTATTATTCTGTAATAAATAACAAAGATAACCTACTTACCTATACACACAAACACACAATATTGATAAAAGATCATCTTTAATATAAAGGAGGAATAATGGGAAGTGATTATAGTCAAATATTTCGATATAAATGTAAATGCTTGTGTATCTCTATACTAGAAGATCTATTGAAGTAGTTGGATGCTCACACCAAGGTATAGAATTACCATGAATATTACAGCTATGAATGTGAACTGATATAGCAACAACAATACCACAATGTGATTTTCTGACTCAATGGGCCATTCTTGTTAAACTTCCAGACAAAAAGCACAATCTTCCTTTCCTTTACAGGGTAGCTACATTAGGAAAAAAAACTAATCCATATTAAAACTCTAAAAAAATACATTACATTTATATGTTAAACACAGCTAGTATCCAGTTATAAATTATAAATAAAATTTTCACCTATGTGGCTGTCTAGCAAGACATTTCAAACCTGTTTGTGGACATTGGACAAGGCCTTACTGTGCAGTGTTCTCTGTAATATCACAGGATGTTAAGCAGTTCTGGTCCCCGCCTTAAAAAAACCATCTTTTGTGATTGAGAAAACCCATAGTGCTCTCACATATTTGCCCAGTTGGAGGGCACTGTTTTTGTTAATCGTAGATTTGATATGCCTTGTTTTATTAGTTATTAAGATATTGTTATTTCTGAAGCCTTTATGGTATTTTTATCCACACTTTACATGTAAGAAGAAGTAAGACTAGAAGAAGTAATTATGCATTTTCAAAATATTAAAATGAACACTTAGCAAAATAGTATCAAACATCAACCACATACTTACCAAAATAACTATTTGGCAGAGTGAAGAATTAAAAGGAACAAATCAGGCAATAAGTCACCCTAGCAATAATTTCCACTCTTCAATCACGTGTTTTGGCACACTGTGTTGGCCTAGTGATAAGCCCAAAGCAGCACTGGGCTGGATCCGGTCCCAGCTCTGTCATGGATTAGTTATGGCACTTGGATAAGTCACTTACCCTCTCTTTGCACTTTTCTCATTTACAAAGTGGAAAAATGCTCACTCTGTCTACCTCATTATTAGGACATGATAGTACCACACGTGAGAATATAATATTTAGCATTCACAGTCAGAAATGCATCTCATTAAGTCTCCATTTAGTATGAGACTTACTAATCTTTGTTGCCATTCTGGCTTGCAGCTGTGTCCTGCAGTTTTCCTACCGTTGAAAGGAATGAACAGTTCAGAAAGTTTAAACTTGCAGTATGAAGTTAGCTACCTATGGGTTAGTAAGTAGTTAACCTGGGTAGTCTATATGTAGTATGTCAATATATGTAAGGATATATAAATATATTAGACACCTGATGTTTTTAACTCAATGGTTCTCAAAGTACCACGTACTCCTCTGAATCCCTGACACTTTTGCAGGGTGCTTGCAAGGTCAAAATTTTCTATGACTAGTGCTCAAATCTTGTTTATCATTTTCATTCTCTTTCTCTGATTGTATAGTGACATTTACCAGAGGTCACAACACATGTGGCATTGCAGGCGATTGGGTACAGAAGCAGATATGAGGATCCAGGTGTGTACTACTACTATATATGAGTTGTAAAATGTAAAATAATGTTACTCTTCTCACTAAATTTGTGTGTATTTCTGCACAGTATCTTACTTTTAACTTCTAATACAGAAAATATCAATAAATACAGCCTATACAAACAAAAGCGTTCTGGAGTCCTTAATTTTAAGAAGTGAAGAGTTCCTGAGACTAAAATGTTGGAGAACCACTGGTTTAGATTATATTCTAATTCTGTCCTCATTAAGAACTGGCAGAATTGGGTTTCCCATATGAAGTGTTTATTTTCTGCTCCTATTTGGAGCTTCTTTACCGTAGTCCTCATTATGCATTATCTTTAGGTTCTTTGTATATGCTTTTGGTCTGGGTTGAAATAGTTACTTCCCTGTAACAGAATTGTTATCATAAATGCAAAAATATTTCAGTACTTTTATCTGTAAATGCTCTCTTGTCCAGCTACATTTCTAAGGTGGTGATCTGCATTCTGCTAGTCTGTGTAATCTTTACAATGCCCAGCGTATGCCTCCTTTCCATCTGCACTGTGATGTAACTCACGAATTTCACGCTGTCTCCTTAAGAATTGCACCAAGGTAATGGATGGGTTTTATGATCATTGACTTTTTGGAAGAAAGGAAATCACTTCCCAGGATATATGAACTGCAATAATGGCACCACTCTGCAAAAATGATTGACTCCATAGGTTTCTCATATGTAAGTTCCTAACACATTCCTGGCTGCTGCAATCCACAGCTTGGCATTTCACTCTATGACCACATCTCATAGTTTGTAACGTCTAGTATGAAATATGTAAGGCACCTAAGGAATACAAATGTATACTGTTACATACTAGGTTTATTTGTTTACATTTTTTTTCTTTAAACAGTGTTAGTATTTAAAGGTTGATTGCTTTAGTATGTTTTCATCAAGTCTCTTGGTAGGTGCTATATATTTTGAATAATATTAATATCTACTTACTGAACAGCAGATCATAATCTCTGCAATGGATCTTGTTCTACTTTTAACCAAACAGACCTGTGTCAGCCAGATTATGTAAAAGTTATTTCCCTCGCAAACACCTTATTTATTTTTTGGTGCAACCACATAGGGCTTTACATTAGGAGATGCTAACATATTTTAGTAAATTATTTTGTCCAATAAAAGAGAATCTAGTAAGACCCCAATTTATGAATGATTTACGTGCACAAACAGATGACAGAGATCTGTTGGGAGGCAGTAGCCCAGGTCTCTGTGGAGGGGGCCCCTCTTGGTTTTCCAACTGAGGATTCTTAGAGAGTAAACAGAATATTTCCTGTGTGCTGCTTTTGGGGGACCTGGGGTCCTGTAAAGCCCTAACCAGAGGCTCTGAAAGCTCATAAGTGAAGGGAACAATGAATGCATACTACAGCCTCAGCTTGGAGATTTCACAAGGAATGTATCACAGTAAAAATCCTGAAGATCCCAGAGGACAGAAACTAGCTTAATTTTGTTTAGTCTAATATTTCTTCAATTTCATTAGCCACAGAAACATTTATGAAAGGACATATTTGAATATATCCCTCTGTTATATCAGGGCATCGTTTGGGAAATGTAGACTTTGAGAAAATCCATCTCTTTAGGAGTTAGAGAAAAATATCACATTTCTGATGCCCGCAGGGGTCCACCTTGTCCACCTGGAGCAAGGCTCCAGGTATCACCAAGCATGGGTTGATCTTGTACCCTTAGCTGGATAGCTTTTCTGATGGGAAATGTGTTATCCACGTGAGTCTGATTGGCTGAGTTAGTGTCATTAGTACTCTACTGCAGTCATGTGATTCATTCTGTGAACTGCTAAGGGAGAAAAGGTTCTGAGATGCAAATCTATCTATTTCACATTATATGCTGAAAATATAATCAGCACACTTAGAACTGACAGTCTTTATTTTTTACCTTAAAGTTTGGAGATTCACTATAGTTTTGAAGTGTATCGAAGAACAAAGGAAATATTTTAGCAAAAGGAAGGGACAGTTTAGAATGAAAAATAAATAAAAGCCTGAGAACATTTTTAGTTCAATATATGATTAAATTTGCATTACAAATGGCAAGCTCCTTATATATACCCTGCAGAGGAGTAATTCTCATCAACTGAAAATGACCTGGCTGTGTAACACTGCGTTCATTTGCTGAGTCAAGTCTGTATGATGGAATATATCCGCTTGAGCACACACAGCCTCTAGCACCCAGGAAAATAAACATTCGTTCATTGCTAACTCTCTCTTCCAAATCTCCCACGAACACAACTGGAACTTTAGAGCAATGAAATGCAAAGAGAATGGATGTATGAAAATGCTGACTGTGTACAGAACTGATATTACGTCTTAAATATAGCTGAGCTGCCAAGTGTCCCCAGGTATGCAGCAAGCGAAACATGTTGGCAAAAGAAAGGAAACTCCAAAGTCAACTTCAAAAGGTAGACTTAAAAAAGTGAACAAGGCTGGGCGCGGTGGCTCACGCCTGTAATCCCCGCACTTTGGGAGGCCGAGACGGGCGGATCACGAGGTCAGGAGATCGAGACCATCCTGGCTAACCCGGTGAAACCCCGTCTCTACTAAAAAATACAAAAAACTAGCCGGGCGACGTAGCGTGCGCCTGCAGTCCCAGCTACTCGGGAGGCTGAGGCAGGAGAATGGCGTAAACCCGGGAGGCAGAGCTTGCAGTGAGCTGAGATCCGGCCACTGCACTCCAGCCTGGGCGACAGAGCGAGACTCCGTCTCAAAAAAACAAACAAACAAACAAACAAAAAACTGAACAAAACTTTTGAAGACTTTTCTATCCGAGTGGCTCCAGGGAATTGTCTTATCCCAAATAGTTCAGCTGTCATAGTAATGACTCTTTTCTTGGGCAGCCCTATCAATTATTTGAATCTTGACTGCATAGTTTCTTTTTATAAAACCAACTTTGGAATTCTTCAAAAGTTTACTATCATTAGGGGAAAGTTCTAAATTTCTAGGGACCTTAAGAGAAAAACTGATCAAGAAAATTCGATATAGTAAATTGGAAATATGAATAAACATCCCCATAGGAGGGGAAGAACTCAGCAGTTTGGAGTAGTCGAGCTTGGTTACTTCTCTTCCTAGATGAGCCTGGTACTTTCTTCAGATTCTTTATTTCTGTGTGCTCATTTTTCAAAAGGGCATTCTAATTTTAGCCAATTGGAAAAATAAGAAAAAATAAATCACTTAGAAAAATATATAAAGGATAGTGTTTTATGCTTTCTAAGTATTTTTTTTCTTTCTTTTTCCATTGCTTCTATCTTTTCCTTTAGGGGTAGGTTTGAAGTATTTATTCTGGGAATTTTAATGACATTAATTTTCAGCTCCATCTAGCCAAGTGATTTACAATAAGTATTTGTTAATACTAACATTTTAAAGTACATTCTCTAGTGATGACAGTAGGGAACTACCTTCTGCATTCATTTCCACAATGAGTCATTTATTTTTATTTCTTTGTTGCAGTTTCCTGTAAACTGGATATACACACTTGATGGACATATACCTAGATTACCTGGACCATATTCTTATAATCCAGTATTATTCAGGGGGCTGCATAAAAATGCTACACCTGGACAAGGGTGTGCAGTCACAGCACATCAGTGCCTCCATTCATTAAAAGGTCTTCTACTCCGTCTTTTGATATAGGATAGATTTGTAGTGAGAATGTCTTAATGCTCATTTGACCAATATTTTTCCTTTCAGAAACACTACAAGGCTTGAAAGTCATTTCTAATGACTTACTCAACTCCTTTGCAGGGACATATCTTCTTTTAGGTATAGTTGATGAACTCAAAATGGAATAAATGCATGAGTCCCAAAGTCCTTTAATAGCAACTCATTAGATGTTTGTTAGCAGAAATCACTGGAAGAAAACAAACATCTTTGTTTCATAGAAACATCTTGAACTACTTTACTATGCTTTTGGGTCATCAGGACTCCAAACGTATTGTGTCAAATAGTCTTTCTTCAACTTTGAAACCCATGTGTATAGCCAGGGAAAAGCAATCTGTATGTTTCTAATTAATTTACACTTAACTCATCAGAATGTTGTTTTCCAAGAGCTATTTGATGTGTAAGACCCCTTATGAGCCTTTCAAATATGGCTTCTAAGCATTTTTCCTTTGAACCAGAAAGTCACATTTTTTTTTTTTCCTGAAGCAAATGGAATTCAATTCTCAAAAGGCTTAGTTTGGTTCAAAAAGTTGTCAAACTCATGCAATCTGACAAAACATGTTCTCTCACTTAAATGAATTAACTCATGAAGCAGACACTAGGAATTACGGGGCATTTCATATCATTAGGAATCGATTTACTTAAAATGACCACAGTGTTCAGGAAATTTTTGTTGATTTAGCAATGCTCCTAGATAAAGTGACATTAAGTGCACTTGTGTGAGTGAGTATAGGCACTGCTGCAAGAAAATGCAAAGGAATTAAGAACATTTTATCTGAAAAGTACACATTGGTCTTTCCAGTGTATAGGCAAAGGACTTATTCTAGTATTATCTCCCTGGTTTCAGTACTAAAGTCAATGTTGTGCACAGGAGACTCGTAGATTGGTATCATCCAATACTATTTCTCTCACCATTTCATACAGAAGAGAGAAAAAAGCAGTGATGAATATGGTGAAATATAATGATAGACCCAGAACATAATTAATGTCACAGGCATGTCATGTTTCATTATGTTTGCATAGTCCAACTGTGGTTGAGTGTTATATTTTTATCTAAATTTCTTCCTTGATATTGGTCTTACAAGTACATTTTGGCTTTCTAATAGCCACTTGGTTTGAAATATTTACATTGATTTTTAAATTCATTGCATCATAATTACCTGACTTACTTTTCTCTATTCACTGTAGCAAACTTTTTGTTTAGAGGTTTCCTGTCAACCCTCATACTACTGGAAAACATTCCTAGAGCTTTCTTTAGCTATCTTCTCTATATTCAATATACAAGTATCTGTGGAAACTTAAATATGCCCATGTGATTTCTTCCATCATTTATATCCAAATTTCTCCCTTAATTCAGGTTCACATTAATTCATCATCCTCTCTATCTTCTGGTTAATCATTACCTATTTCAAATTTTTTTTAGTATTGTAACAGGCAATTTTAGATGTCAGACATGAGCTGTCTATTACCATTGCATTTTTGAGGTATATACTCTTATGATACTATAGCCAAATGAACAATCCCATTTAGTGCATATTAAACCATCTAAATATTACAAATTTCTATTGCCAAGACAGTTTTGTCTTTTTTCCAGACCAACTTTTGTTGTAAATAGCATGAAAGCCAAGGCAATTTGAGCATAATGTAAAGACAAACATAAAGTTCGTAAAATTCAAAATGCGTTTGTGTAAAAGCAGGTATTGTATATATAACTTCTGAAAGTTTTTGATACACTATTTAGAACAGTACCCAAATTTCCATTGCTTAGGTTTAGTTCAGAAACATTTTCATGGAGGCAATATCCCTGATTTCAGTATACACATTAAAATTTTCAAGTGAAAAGCCGCAGAGTCCATTATTGGCCCTCTCACTGAATCATTGGATGCTTGCTGTATCCATGTATTTCTCCATGGGGAAGTTTGGAGATTTGGGGCAATATGTGCATTGCCCCTTCCGTGAGTTTATAATCCAAACTCCAGAACCCCATTTTCTTCCTGCAAAGGACTAGAGAGTCATATTTCCCAATTTTATTTTTAGGTTTCAGTGCCTAGCTTCTGAAATAAAGTTTAAAATGTCATTGCAACAACCTTCAAAATAAGTGTACTTCTTTGATTTCTGATGTCCTTTGCGTATGTCTTGATGAGAGAGCTTAGTCTGAGAGAGCACTTTTAAAGACATTACTATTCGTCCCCACTCTCCCACCTATGAGAATTTAATTTTCAGGCAGCATCAGTAGTGAAAGATGAAGTGGCCCTGGCAGTTTCCTCTCCAGTCAGGACATTTAAATAGAGCAGTGCACGTGTAGTTTGTAACCGTATTCCCTGATGAGAGCCATAGCAAATAGCTACAGCATATTTTCTACTAGTGGCAAGTTACTACTGGGAACCACTCCATTCACTTGTGAATTGTAAACACGTTAGTTAGGATCAATTCTCCTATAGGATAAAATTCAAAGTATTACCAAAGAACAAGGAGGTACTAAGTGATTACTTCCCAGCAGATCCAGTTTGACTCTAGTTAGAATTCAGATGAATAGGACTTTTAGTGAAATAGAGAAGAGAGAGGAAGAAAAGAAAGTAACTTCCCAACACTTGGTAATAAAGAAAAAACAATTTTTATTAGCTTTCAAATGGTTTCAATCTATGGTTACCTATTTATTTGGGTTGTCATTCTGTTTACATGGGGCAAGAAATTTGTCAAAATGAGATTTTAAACCATTCATCCCTGATGCAAATATTAACTCAGTAACTATATTTAAGCATACCAGAAATTGTTCTATGAGGTGATTAGAATCCCTTTTCGTGGGTTAATACTCTTGTTTATTAATAGGAGCAATTAATCTAGACCAGAATTCTACCCTCTAATTTGGCTATAGAAAGTATAAGTAAAATTTTATCAGATCAAAGCCATCACATAAACTGATTTGAATTATCTGAGAGCCACGTTTGCCAAACGTACATTTAGTGAAGGGGTGCCATGATTTTCTTATGTCGTCCTTTCCTTGAACTCAAGGGCAGGGTGAGGACATGTTGCTGGAACCGCATACTTTCATTCAGGTCACAGTGTTCTTCGGGAGGTGTGATAGGGTTTATATGATTTTTCTCAAGTAGCATAAAAGCTGCCCTGTTGTGAAGGATCACCCCTATGTTTAAGTGGGATATAGTGTTATACTTCCATAAGACAATTAATTAACCATTCGTTGAGATTTAAACACCCTGTTGAGATATTAGTTTTTTATTGCTTTAGGCATAAAAGCATAATATTCCCAAACATGGTATACTAAAGTTTGCTTTAAAATGGAAATACTTTCAAATACAAGTAGGTTGTTGGAGTTGCATAGCATGATAATTTTCATTTTTAAAATGGAAAATATCAAATATTTTAAATATTTTTGTGTTTATTTTTACCAAGGGAAAACTACTATTAAAGTGAGGGGGCAGTTTGATGTCTAAAATTGAAAGGGTAAATTGCTGCTTGATCACATAAGTGTCTTTTGTAGGCTGGAAGTGAAAAATATTTTTAATTTAGAAGTAAATTTGGAGATCTGGGCATGCTCACTGTACATCACTTTAAAATTATTAAAGTAGTTTGATTTAATAGAGTGAATCATCTCAGGCTGTGAGAAGTACTTCACTTTGCACTGCATAAGCTCAGATGTTAGAACCTGATCACTTCCCAGCTGAAGAGCTTATAAAAAATGTGAAGTACTCTAATAATTTTAAATTACTCTATATTGCACATTTTCAGGTCTCTGATCACCTCCAAATTCAAGTGCTTATAAAACTGCTCCCATAATTTTAAATTGCTATGTGCACAGTGATTTAAAATTGTGAGAGTGCTTCAAAGTTTTTTAATAAGTGCTTTAATTTAGAAGCAAGTTGAGCAATACTCCAGAATAACTTCAAGAAATTATCAAACTGATATAAAAATTTAGCCTCTGGAAAGAAAATTACATTATGTATAAAAGGGTGTGGGTTCCAAATGAATGTATGTGGGGACGAAGGTACCCAGTGCTTGGGAACACTCAGTGAATGGAATGTAATCATAGTGTCCTGGAAGTTTGTTTTGCTAACTTTGCCGATTGCTGGCATGAGGCTACATACAGTTCTTGAAACTCTAATGGGAATTTCCATTTCTTTAAGGTGAAAAGATCGCATGTAGAGGACTTCACTCTCAATTCTCAACATTCTCAAGGATATTGTCACATTTCTCTTGAAACTATGGGAAAATGGGAAAATGTTATTGGTAGATGAGAGGAATATATCTTAGAAAAGGTGGAGGAAGGAGGGAGAAGGAGGGCAAGAAAAGGAGGAGAGAAAGGTGAGGCAAGAAAAAGGGAGACTGACAGGATAGGAAAGAGTTTATTGTTGAAGAGGTTTTTTCCCACTCAGGGTGAGTAAGATAGCTTCTGGACCTCCCTGACTCATTCTTTAATTTCTCGTTCTTCAAAGGAAAAAATGGCATGTTTTAAAGTGCACTGATGGACGAATGAAATTGTTTTTCTTCAGAGAATTCCTGTTGTAAACCAATGGTTCTGCTCACTCTAGAGGAACACATTGATTTTGTTTTCTGACTGTACACTACCGTTAGTACCATATACCAGTCAATTTGACTTTAAATATGCTACTTTCCTACACAGATCTAGCATTATCCCACATCCTAGAGGGATAAAATATCTTGTGATATGCCAGCTGCCAACTCCCTGTTGGCCCTGTCCTCTCTAGCTTGTTTTTGACGTTGTTCTGATTCACGTGGCTGTACGCTTCCACTGGGTCACTTGGTTTGTCTGACTGCACTTCCTGATATACCTGAAATATCAAACTGACAGTAACACAGGCCTCTGAGATATTTAATTAGAATTTTACAATGTCTTTGATTAATCACACTAAATTGAAATACATAAAAGATAAGGATACTCTTTTGTCAAGTTGTTGAAGGCTTAGGATTTATAATAAATTGTGATTAATTGTACATTTTCAAATTTTGCTAACCACTCATAGCCTTATTGCTAAGGAGAAGACATTTACATTTCACTGAGGTACAAATGAAATAAAAGGAAATTGACTGCTTGTTTCAGCAGTTCGTGTTTCAATATGGGAAATGATATACATCATTAGATTCTAAGGCACAATAAATGGGCAAATATAAGTTGTTATTAAGCACATTGCTATAAATATTACTCATACAACAAAACCTTTGAAATAGTGTTTATCTCTATTTTTGGCTTTTATAACTATTCCTTGGACATAACATCATATTCCTGTGTTTGCTAAATGTAGAAGGTTGATCTTTGTCACTACAGAGAAAACTTTCTGCAACATAACACCATATACAGATAAAAAGTAAGGAACAGAAAAGTAGTGTGAAATCTTGAAAAGGACTTTTCTCAGGACTATTTATCGTTTATCCTGTATCACCATTTTCTACAACTTTTCTAGCATTTTTAACACAAATTGAATTCTGTGTCCCCAGTAGAACACCCACTAGTGGCCTGGAAATATAAGATACTCCAATTACGAAGCCTCAAAGAAAGACAGGAATTCCCTGGTTCCATTAAAGTTGTAGGTTTTGCTTTCACTCCCAGACTCTGCTTATCATTTCAGGCTAGAATTATCTCAATGTTTTTCTGCCTGGCATGATTTGTTTCTATTTCTCCAGTCTCTACAGACACTAATTTTAAAAACCCTGTGCAATGGTTTTGTTCTTGCTGGGGAAATGGAGGCAGTAGAGGGGGAAGGGCAGAAAGCGTCTCTTGCTTTTTCCTGAGCTAATCTGGGGCAGTGAATAAGATGTCTTTTTCTTACCATTGTCAATGAAAGACCATCCCTTTAACTGCCCAGCTTATTAGTCATATGCTTTGCCCTAAGATATTGCCCTAAAGATCAATACCCTGATTTCCTTTCCATCTGCTCAGACCAAGATAATTAGGCTCTTTACTTTGTTTTGTATATAATGTAGGAGGCAACGAAGTGCTAGTAGAGAAAAAAGGCTGTCTCCCTGTGGTAAATATATTGACATTTACAGACACCGACAGAGCACAACATGGAGAGAGTAATGAGAAATTTGACTGCTTTTCCCTCTTTCTCTGTTTCCTGCTTTAGGGCTGCTGCATCCCACAGTGAATTACTAGCTACAAAGAGAAGGGACTGCTCTGGGACTGGCAATTGAGAACATTTACAATTAGCTGAATTGATTAACCTTTACAAATGCTGTTATTTTATGAGGTGTTTTTCTCAGCCCTGGTTGAACTGTATGCCTTATTGATTCAACATCCTCCTTTATGGAAGCCCTGATTTGTCTGTGACTCCACCAGTCATAACGCCTGCCTTGGTAATCGCTTCTGCATGTTCCCGGGAAAACTTGACACGGGAGACTGATGGGCATTATGGAAATGGGGTCCATGCCTCCCTCTGAAGCCAGGGTGCAGACCTGCCTCTTCGCATCCCTCTCCTGTGGCTGCACACACAAAGAATGCCAGCTTCTGTGCCAGCATCTCACTGACACTCAATTCACTGCCTTGCTACAAATCCTTGGTTTCTATCCAGATTTCTTTAAATAATTTGGGGTACGTATGTGTGTAAGGGCAGAAGGTGGTGAAAAATTGTTAGAAAATAGAATCGTCTTTAGTTAGTTGTTTTTAAGATTATAGACTGACTTTGAGTGTCACTTTGAGTAGTGATCCCCAAAACATAACAAAAGGCATGTCTTTAGAATCAATTCAAAGAAGCTCTGTGCTCAGAAATAATAAAAATCACCTAGAAATGGCTGCCTTCCCTCCTTAATTCTCCATCAAACTATATGACTACAAAGTAAATACCAGTTGGTTTAGTCTCTTTTCTTGTTTACTTCTCTCCCCACTTTTTTCCTTCTATCTTTCCTTTCTTCTTCATTTCAATCGGTAAATTTTTGTGATTTAAAAAATAAAACGACTGCCAGCTTGAAATACTACAGGGCACGTCCATCAGCTCTCCCACCAGTGTCTCTTAAACGCTTCCTGCCCTCAAGACTGGCTGCATGATTTGCAGGGTCCAGGGCAAAAGGGAAATGCAGAGCCCCTTATTCAATCATAAATTATTAACATTTTCTAAATAGTAACAGCAGAGCATTAGACTCAACCCACAATGCTCCTAAGCATGAGGGATGTGCAGTTTTGCATGTCACATGTCCAGGAAGCCACCCTTGCCTTCACCTTGGCTTTTTGTGAAAAGATGGGGAGGCACAGGCCTGAGGTGATAGTATTTGTCTTCTTTCCCAACTTGAATTTAAACTTCCTTAATGTTGAACCTGGTTTAATCTACATCATGCTGAATTGCATATGCTTGTTTCTCACTTAAACTGCTGCTTAGTTGGGTCTGAACTAAGAACACCAAACTTGCTTGCATCTTCTGCAGGGTGAGAGAACCAAAATTAGACCTCAGTGACTTGAAACACTTTTATCCATGCCAGTTATGAGACTGGTGTGTTTGTCACTTTTTGTATCCAGTTATGGCTGAAGAAAGTTTGTTTTGCTTTGTGAGATCAAACTGAATATTTGGCTTGAGGCATGTGCAAATATATGTACATTTAATCTACTGTAATAAATATACATATTCAGATGCATCAGATATTTTACACATATGTGCATAAAAGAGTTGAGTTTATGGCATGCCAAGACACAGACGAACAATGATGGAAGACAGCCATTTTTTAAAATGAAGTATTGATGCAATTTTAAAGAAAAAAATCAGGGAGCTGCTCTAACAAAGTCTGCAGCATTCACAGCATGACAAACAAATTAGAAAACAGCAGATGCAGCACAAATTAAGATGTATTTAGCACAGCAGCCCATCAGATGTGTGAACGTCTTTTGTAACTCAGCTTTGCAAGGTTGATGTATTGCACTTTAGACAGCTGATAATGAACCCTCCTAGCAGTTAGAAGTAGAAATACTGAGGAGTCAAAATTGTGCTGTTCCCAGTGGGTCAAAAAAGGGAAACAAAAAACCCATGTGAAACTTATTTCTTTATGTGCTTGCAAAACAAAGAAAACGTTTCAATTTATATACTGGTATATTTGAATTTCTCTTGCCTTTAAAAAATTCCTACTTCATTTTAATTACCATCCGACTCTAAAGTGTCATTAAATAAGTATGAATTCTGTTGCAGTTACACACGTTTTATGGCCAATACAATGTCTTTCTTTTATGGGGTGCATTATTTAGTAATCTTACATTAAGACAATAACTTCAATCATTATGCCTTCAAATAGCAATAAGCATGGTAATGGCTTTGCTGAGCTGCTTCCTGGCTCTATCATTTTGTTTTCCCTTTAATATTAGAATATTGTTTTTATTTTTATCCAAAGAGTGTGTGCCATCCCCTACCCCCAATTTCTGTTTTCTGAGAGCGGAAGCATCTTTGCAGTAGGGAATAAAACATCAAAGTTCATCTAATAGGCAAAATTCTGCTCCAACCCAGTGCCAAGACTAACGATGCACTGATAACGTTAGCTTTTTTTTTTTTTAATCAATGTTTGCTTTAAGCAAGTCTATCCTATCCTTCCAGGAGGAAGAGGTGCCCAGTAGTCACTCTGTAGAATTCGCAGTGGTCCAAAGTTCTGTCAAGTATGGGTTTTGACAAACTGAGAGAGCTTGAAGGAATTCATTGGAGAATAAGCCAAACAGCATGAAGGTAGAAAGAAAACAAATAAGAAAAAGAAACCTAATTGGTATATTCTGCTTAGGAAAGAGGTATCTGACAGGTGATGTAGAAGTCTGCCCCTCCCTACGTGAAAAAGCTTACATCATTCTGATATTCATTGGTGTTAAAGAAGTCAGCATTGCAGGTACCGTTTTCTTTTGAATCTGTTTCCTGCTCTTCTGTTGTTGCAATCTGCATCCTTAATTCCAGGCTTCCAAAGAGCAACCTTCCGGTGTCAAATTCTGTGAAGTCCAGAGGATCATGAGAGTGAATTACATTCACGTTTCTGTGAGACAGGATGTCAAAAATGTCAAAGTGCATGTGCTGATTGGTCACATGAACACAAATCACAGAATTTATTTGATAAGGTGGCAATCTTTCCTACTACTTAGAAAGGGGTTCATACAGTGTTGTCCTGGGTTTCCACTGTCATGTAAAGGAATGTAAAATGTAATTTTACATAATGTAAAAACTTTAACCATCTCAGAAGGCTTTAACGTCCTGCAGATGAAAGAGGAGACTGTCCTCAATTTCTTTGCAGCAAAACCCAATTAGGTGGCACCAACCTAGGCTTCCAAATGTGAAACCGGCACAGTTGTTCCATAGAACTGATGTTTTTGGTTTCTTTGAATAAACATATAAATTTATCCTTCCAGTCTTAAAACTTAAGAAAGTTATATTTGTTTTATCTGATTTCCTTTCTCAGGGAACCAACCATCAGGCCTCCCATGTAGTAGCAACAAACTGAAACTTACCAGATCATCTTCTCTGGACAATGAGATACCAGACCCCTCACCCATCATGACTACCTTAACTAATCCCTGCTTCCTGTTGACCAGCGCCTCTTCCTTACCCCTTCCTGATTCCTGTTTTCCCACACATGATTACATTTCTTCCCTGCTATATAAACTCCTTGTTTTAGTCAGGGAGATGGATTTGAGGCTGATCTCCCATCTTCTTGGCGGCAGCACTCGATTAAGCCTTTGTCCATGACAATACTCGTTGTCTCAGTAATTGGCTTTCTGTGTAGTGAGCAGTAGGACCTAGAACAACCTCTGGCATTTCAGTTACAAATAGAACAGCAAATCTATAAAAGGAAAGGTGATAGAATCTATATCGTAAGTCTGGAGAGGACGTGGGAGAATCTTCTGCTGATGATTCTTGTCCTTACTGCCATTGAAACCTCAGCTGATGTCAGTGTCATATCTTCCAGGAATACTGGCCATGGGCTGTGCTGAAGTTTCCAGCTGCCACTGGGGCCACTTCTCTGAGGGGCTCTTCACTCCAGTACCCTTAACTAACCATATCTAGGCAACCTTATTGGAGCTACGTCTGCCTGAGGTTATTGATCCTAGGGCTATCAGCCTCTTGGAGATGTATCTTATGTTAAGCTGGCTACGAATGCTCTGTGTAACACAGATTCTCCCCTGCACTTGTAGATGTTGCCATCCCATGCAACCACAAGGGAGCTCACTTAGTGGGTCTGATGGTGGATGCTGGCCTAGGAAGTTCTACACATGTGTGGCACTATCTCCCATCAACATGCATGGGAGGTCAGGCCTGATCTCTGCCTCTGTAGAGATCCTGAAGGGATTGAAAAGAACAGTCAAGTGCTGAAAAGGCTGTGATCAAGGAGGACCTTCAGGGTGAACGGACTGCTCCAGCTCGTGAGTTCACTGCTTCCCAGCTCAAGGTAGCAGATGAATCTGAAGGCTTGTAGGTGCCCTCTGTGCCTATTCAGCAGGTCCCTTCTGAAGACTGGAGCACTCAGCCTGCCACTGAATCGTGGTCTGTTATCCTGCTCAGGCCACTGAATGATAAGACTAACCAATGAGTGGGCTAAAGCTGTTATTCCACAGGCTTTTAAAGAGAAAATGAAGCAGAGAGGATTAGAAATCATCTTACCCAGCTGAGAGGTCATGAACTAGCAGGGTATAGACTGGAATAGGTCTGAAGATGTTTTATTTCATTTTCTTTTCAGTGTTTAAAAATTGATGCAACTCTTTGAAAATCAGGACATTTCAGCAAAGATTTGGATTTCAGCTTTTTGATGTTGGCTAACAATGGATCTGCATTCCCATACGGCCATGGTGAGGGGCCTGCTGTCTTTAGGTGGCCTGGTACTCTCCAGGTTTCCAGAGTCCTACAGTCCCTATTGCCCTCTCTTACTGATCTGGCCCATTAGTTACTACTTATCATTCTGCTTGACTGTGGGTTTTCTCAGACCTGAGAAACTGTTGTTACTTAACTGATTTCTTTATTCATGTTACCTGTTCAACCCTTACGGGCATTTGCGTTTATGGCCCCACCTGTTCTTAGTATCCTCATTTATGTAATCAAAGGGATAAATTAGTAGATCTTTTTCAAATAAAAACATTATATGATTAACATTATATGATTCAATGGTCTATTTATATAAGCTGGCATATGGAAAAAATGGATTAACTAGAACAAGGAGAGATTTGTGATGAGCTTGAGAAAGAACTGCTAGAAGAAAATGTGAAACATTATGTTCTATTTCCTGATGGCAATTTTGAACTCTCCTTATTCTTAATAAAAAGAATGATAATTGCTTACATCTGTACAATGCCTTAGTACTTTTAAAAGTGCTGTCACATAAAATTGCTTATTTAGGTCCATTTTATGAAGCTTTTTTTTTTTTTTTTTTTTTTTTTTAGAGAAAAAAAAAGGATGTGGATGGCAGGCGATAGGTAATCCCATCTAGGATGAACATCAGCTAGGAGTTTGGGGAGTAAATTAAGGACCTCAGTGTGGTTTCTTCTGACTGTGTAATTCTATTTTTCATCAGGGTAATGGCCTTTTAAAAAAGAGTAATAAATACACTGTCAAGGAACGAGGCTATTGGAATGACTCTGGTTCTCTCTTCTTGGACTGATTTATAAGGCAGGTGGTATCAGGAATCATCTAGCTTATTACAACTATTTTTATTTCACTATTTTCAGTCTAAAGCATACCATGGTGTTTAGAAATAGCTGGAGAGACGTAGATAATTCTTGTTAAGCCAGGTCTCTGATAAGCATCACCACACTTGTAGAAGTCATTTGACGGATTTTGCTTTTCTCCATCATTCAACTTAGTTTGGATTTATCAGGTGAATGATGTCAGGATGAGTATCCAATCTGCAAAGGTAGTGTGAGGACTGGCCTCAGATTTCAGAAGCCTATGTCCTGAACTTGCCATTTATCCGTTGTGTGACTTTAGCTCATGTATAAGACAAGATTACATCAGCAGAACCTAGCCTCCTTTGTGTGCACATGGGAGGGCACGTGGACCCAAATGGCTTTTATTCCTTTCCTCACACAATTGCAGTAACTGCTCATTCTCAGAACTGTTGAAGAGAAGAAATGTTTTATAGCTCCCTTAAGGTAGAAGTGTTTGGCCACAGTTGCTGATATCACATTCAGAGTCAACATTCAATGATTACTCAAGCTTCTAGGAAGTTGCTTGATCAGATACAGGTGGTGGGTGCAACTAGCTTCTAAGATAATGTGGTGCACAGCTATGAGCTAGGTAGTGGGTATCCTGGCTTCCTGTCTCTTCATGTCTTCCCTGCAGTGGTGATCATATGTCCAATTGTCCAAAGTCATTTGTTCCCCTAGGTTCTTACTTAACTTTGTCCCCTTGAAATAGTCTTTCCTTCCAAGTCCTAGCCCATCTGCTTCTTCCACCAAAATTGAAATTCCCCATTCCCTAGGCTCTACTTGATAATCTGATACAGTAGTTTATAAGTAGGTATTATTAATTGTACATTAATTGTTAATGTTAAACAAAAACTTATTATAATGCCCCTCTATTCCATTTGCATTCTAATCAGGGGCATCCACAACCACAATACACAAACACATTATCATTATCACTAAATGATGGCATTACCAGTACCAAATGGTTGATGGGAAAAGTGTTTGGGGACTGGGTCAACAGTCGTTCCAACAGTCAGCATAAGGCTGATGAAGAAGGTAAAACTATAGGATAATACAGAACATTACAGCATTAATGACATTCAACATGCCCTCCTTAGCCCTCACAGGTGAAATCTCCTGGAGTAGGAACTTTTATAGGAAGACTCTAGGTTTCTTTTTTGTGCACGCACAATGCCCGTGTTAGATAGTTATATCATTAGTAAGGGTCTTGACCTGTTTCAGGAAATTCTTTGGTGGAGTTTTGGGGATGAAGGAGAAGCAAACATCGTAGGAGTCACTTTATAACGATGAACATCAGGTACTAAGCCCGCAGCATTATAAGTTAGGGGAAAAGAAACCCAATGATGACTACACAGTCATTTTTTGGAACCTTGGAAAGAAAGTGAAGCCTGTTGTGTAGTTTGGGAGCACGTATTTAGATAATTTTTTAAAAGATAAGCAAAATTTGCCCTGTTAACTGCTAGTTAATATTCTTTACCTTATTTAACATTCAAACTATAGCATTTGACCTTCATTTTCATGCTGTGAAATATTGGTAGTTATTAACAGTTATCATTTGATATGATAGTTTTAAAATTATACAAGATTGCAAGGCAAAGGGCTCTGATTGCCTTTAATCAAGAAGTGAGGAGTATTCTCTGTGGGCAAATGAGACACCTTTTTAGAACTTTAAAGAGGGAAAATGAATCAGACTGTTTTATTGTTTTCTTGTTTTGCTTTACTTTTAGGTGTTCCCCCCCCCCTTCTTTGTCTTACCTGTTTATCAATATATAATGTCCAATAAAAGGAAACATAAAATACAACTGCATTTTATTTAAAGAAAAAGACCCTCTGGACATGAAATCATTTCCAGATAAAGGTCAAATACTATTATTTCTTTGTTCAAATAAGTATTTTCTGTTCATGCTCAGTTCATTCTGTGCTTTTATCTTTCTGTGGAATGTGTTCTCTATTACCATCTAGTGAACACAGGCTTTTATATGCATTGTGTAATCATGAAAGTGTGATACTAAGTTAAATAGGCAAACTTATAACCGAACCATGGCATTTATAGAGCAGACTTTCTGCTGACAATGCTGGAGCCTACTTTCCTTCTTGGGGAAATGTTGGGTTAATTAAACATGGGGATTTAAAACTTTACTCTTTTTGTATTATGGTAATTTTTTAAACAATTATTTTTCAATGTGTCTTAAATACAACAGATATTCTATAATAATAAGTTCTAACATTAGTGTAAGTTAAAGTTTATAACATCTTTGCATAACTTGTTTCTTTTTATCATCATCACAGTCCTGTAAATTGAATAGTGTTACCCCATTTTATAGATAAAAACATGAGGTTCAGAAATATTATGTCATTTAATTAACATCAAATATATAGTAACTGATACATTTCATACTAGATCATGAATTTCTAATGTCAATCCTGGGATACTGGGGGACTCATTTCTCGTTTATCTTTCTAGTATTACAAGCCTATCTGTTAATGCAAATTTTTTTCTTTTGAAACCTCGATTTTTAATTTTTTCCTCTCTGTTGCTTAAAAGACCACTAAAACTTGGATATTCTTTTTTCACCATCTCCTTTTTCAAAATTACCCTTTCTCTGCTTTGCAAAAGAGGGGCCTGATTCTTATCTATCCTGAATCTTACTCTCTCGTGCTCCAGGACACAAAGCCTACCTCTCATCCCTGACAAAGAAACAGTTCTTAAATGCATTCTTTTGGGAAAAAGATTCATAAAGCAAAACAGAAATTTCTAAAGGACTATTAAAGGAATCCTTTAGAAGGAGGGGCCTTATTTCATCCAGACAATAAACTTGAGTCAAGGAACTATTGCTGAATGTTGTAAGAGACCAAAATATGCTTCCCCAAAAGAAAATGTTGAGCTGAAGACAAGAAGAAAGAGATGCAGGAGAGATCTATCCTTCCTTTATTTTCTTAAAAGCAGGACATAGATTTGCACAGACAAAAAGGTACTATGTCCCCTGCCCCTACCAGGGACAACAAATGTTAGCCAATGAAGACAACAGCTTTAAATCCTTTATCAGCCTTGCGGTGATACCAGAGAAATTCATATTACCAAGCTTTACTAACTAACCTTATCTGCCATTGGTTTGCCTTCCCTTCAATTTGCTACCTGTAAAGACTCCAAGTCCTTTTCCTCTGTCTTCTCACATCTCTAAAAATGTACTGTTCTTTGTTGAAGATGCTATATAAACTGGAATTCAAATCAACTCTTAGAGAACTGCTCATTCTCGACTATCTCTTGTGTTTACATGAGATATACATGTTTATAAACTTCTGTTTTTTTCTCTTGTTAATACATCTTTTTGTAACAGAGGTCCATTCCAATTATAAATCTATAAGGGTTTTTTTTTCCCCTATACTTTCTGTCTGTCTTCTCTCCATCTATATACCTGTATTTATCCATCTTACCTATCTATCCCTACATTTACGTGTCTATATATCTTAGAATTATAATTTAGTCAGCCTTTTTACAGTAGGGGTTACTCAATAATGTGGATTAAGTCTTCCTGTTAGGTTATATGGTCAATATTTTCCAAAAATTGAATGAGCTACATCACTAGTTCCATGATTTTGTGAAACTATGTTTAAAGCATGTAAGCAAATTATAATTGTGTCAGAAATTTTGTCTTTTCCAAATAAACTTATAAGTGTATAATTGATAGTAATAAAATATAACAGTCTATAAATTATGATAATCCCATGGTTCAGGAGAAACTTATGAAAAAATATTTTGTTGTCAACAGTGTTCAAATGTATAGTCTTTCAAGGGTGTATGCAAGCAAGAGTGTGAAACCTTTTGTTCTTGGAAGGTCACTTCTTTGGCAACTGAGAAACCTCTGAGGAATCAAGAACCACGTAAGAATAACTTTACCAAAATTTGGCAAGTTGAATGATTTATCTACTAACTCTCATCCCTCATAGGTTGAGGGTTGCTACTGAGGGTGTTAAATCTCCAACAATATTGGGTTGCCCTGTACTTGAACTGACCAATCTCCAGTGGCACTAGAGAAAGGCTTCAGGCAGACCAAAGAATCAGAGGTGGAATCTACTAGCATGTAGGGAACTGTCCATTGTAGCAATGGACAATGAACCCAGAGATGTGAACTCAGAGATGGACTGAAGAGACATGGAGCATGGAATCAACAGTATCTTGCACTACTGATGTTCCACATTGAATCCTCTCTACTACTGACACTTGATGGTGGTTGCTGACCACAGTTACTAGAAATGACTTCAAACAGGAAGTTCAATGAAACAAGCAGTAGTTTCAGCTGCTGCAGATGGTTCCCGGGCCATAATTGCTATACATTGTTTCCTTCCTGTACCACGTAATCTAGATGCCATTATCTTCTGCTAGCACCCTTTTTGCTGGTCTTTATTGCTTATCTAGCAAGTAAGCAAACTTCCCTCCTGAGCTCTCAAGACCCATGGTTACCCTACCCTTGTTAGGCTGTGGTTGGTGCAATTCCACATTTATGTTTATAAACAGGTCCTCCACATGAAGTCAAAGAAAACATGTACTGTTTGAAGTTCTCTATTGGAAGAATTTCCCCTCACTACTGACCTTTAGTGTCACCTCTGGAGCAGTGCTATAGTGTGACCACAGTTCATTCTTGGCTTATAGGAACAAACGGTGTCAACCTACCTATGAAAAAGACCCATAAGTTTTCTCCCACAAGGCCCTAAATGTGAACTGAGGGAGATGCATCAGTGCAAAAGAAGTAGATGATATAATATTCTGGCTCATTTGCATAAATTATTTGTCCTCTTATACCTGCTTGGGTATGATCCTAAATGTACCTTTTCTATGGAGTTACTACTGGAACTTATTATTATAATTGCCTGACCTTATAATGTGGGATCTGACAATACCCAGCTTACAGTGACACCTTCAGTCTTGTAGCTACTTAATATCCCATGGTTAGATGGTCTCTCTCAGGATCTAGAAGTATGACAGGATCTGTTATTCAAATAGTATTTTTCTGCAGCAGAGGGCACGGCCTTGCTCTAGCACCGTAAATGCCTGTGCTTTAACTCTTTTTGGGGTTTCTCAGTGACAGTACACAGCCCTAATCTACCAAGTTGTTTCTAGCATCACTGGATCTACTGGGGCTGTGATGATTGATATTAAGTATCAACTTGATTGGATTGAAAGATGCAAAGCATTGGATTTTTATACATCTGGGTGTTTCTGGGTGTTGCCAGAAGAGATTAACATTTGAATCAGTGCACTGGGAGAGGAAGACCCAGCCTTAGGAAGACCCCTACTCCCATTGTGGGTGGGCACTATTCAATCAGCTGCCAGTGCAGCTAGGAGAGCAGGCAGAAGAAGGTGGAAGAAGCTGACTTACTGAGTCTTCTGGCTTTCATCATTCTCTCATGCTGGATGCTTCTTGCCCTTGAACATCAGACTCCAAGTTCTTTGGCCTTTGGACTCTTGGACTTATACCACTGGTTTGAGAGGAGCTCTTGGCCTTCACCCACAGACTGAAAGCTACACTGTCGGCTTCCCTACGTTTGAGGGTTTTGGGTTTGAACTGAGACATTGCTGGCTCCTTGCTCCTCAGCCTACAGACAGCATATCGTGGGACTTTGTGAGTAAATTCTCCATAATAAACTCCTTTTCATATATACATATGCACATATATCCTACAGACAAACAGAGAGCCAAATCATGAATGAACTTCCATTCACAATTGCTTCATAGAGAATAAAATACCTAGGAATCCAACTTACAAGGGATGTGAAGGACCTCTTCCAGGAGAACTACAAACCACTGCTCAGTGAAGTAAAAGAGGCCATCTCACTTTCTTTACCAAAGGGAATAGTCTCTGGCTTATTCCAAAATTCACAGTAGGCTGTTTTCTGGTCTAACTTAGTAAATCTCATTGTGCTATCCATTAAATAAGTATATTTGTTGCAAGGCCTTGGTTTACATGATTGTGAGAGCTGGCAAGACAAGTCTGAAATCTGTAGGGCAGGCTGTTAAGAAGGGCAGACTGGAGCCCTTGGGCACAGGCTGGAGCTGCTGTCCACAGGTGGAATTTCTTCTACTTCAGAGAAACCTCAACTCTACTCTTAAGTCCTTAAAACTGAATCAGGCCTACCTAGATGATCTAAGAGAATCTTCCTTACTTAGACCCAACTGATTATGTGCTTTGATTAAATATCTTTGCAGAAACACCTAGTTTAGTGGTTTACTGAATAACTGGGAACTATAGCTAAGTCAACCCCAAACTGATCATTATGGAGAACGAGTGAAGAAACAAAGAAACCTGGTGGGGCTCCCACAGAGGAGGCAAAACCTGGCACTTACTTTCTTTTCTGTTCTGAAAAGAAAGTGCTAGTTTAAGCTGTATACTTACACTCAACTTTTATATGCATTTTAAGCCTATCCATTTGTAAGTGTAGTTCTGTTGGTGACATAGAATTGGCCTAGTTAGACTGATCATCGCCTCCCTATGGAAGAACTAATTTGGGAAAATTAGAATGATTTTCCCACCTGTCTGCTCCAGGTTTCCATACATGTACTTTCTTTCAGTCAATCAAATTTATTGTGAACAAAGGCCAAAACTATTGTAAACTAGAGATATAGCTGATCCCTCTTCTTCCCGAGAATCAATAAGGCTGATTCAGAAGGCCCTTTGCTTCCATGTATGTGATTTCTTCTCAGGATACACAGCTCTCACATAATTGTGTGGAATCAGTGATGAGTTGGGGAGTTCTGGCTTGCAAGAAATGCTTGTTTCTGCTGTCCAATAAAATGTGTCATGGCAAGATATTCATTATCTTTTGGTTGAAAATTCTCTTTCTGTTCCATTATATTTCATTCCAGGCTGTGTTGTCTAACATAGCATAATTGAACAGGTCACACAATTAGTGATTTATAATTTTACATTCCTCACTCATTATCAGCAATTCCCCAAACCCCTCAAGCTCAAGCAAAATGAATACAGTATATTCTATTAACTTTCCATAAAGATATCAAAGCCAAAAAATAGAATCACTTATCTCATAGAAATTAGATGTTTATTAATGTTTAAGTCTGAAAATCTTTCCAAGTTTTCTTTTCTGTGCAGTCTTAAACAGAAACATTCACTCAAGTGCCTAATTCATGACTAAATTCCTTCTTCAGTCGTTGAAGCCTGACCTGTCCTTCTCCCACTGGATATGGTGTAGCTCCTTCATAATTTCCAAAATTGGACTCATCCATCACTGAGTCATCAATATGTGCAGTGATTTAAAGTTTTTAAAGTTTAGGAGTATATATAGTATCTCATAGTAGCGTCACATTCATAAACTGTAGAACACAAAAATCTTCAGCACTATAGCAGTATGACAAATAAAAAATGATATTCTTAAAATCTGGTGTTTTATAGACCGTCATTGTAATTGTCAATCATAGGCCATACTTTGGTCTTAGGAATATTGTAAAATATACAATATAGGGGACTCCCTTATCAGCTGTTTGAAAAACTATGATTCTTTTTTTCCCTGGAGAAAAAAAAAAGCTCATCCACAAATACTATTATATCTTCTTTCTTCTTAGAAAGTGGCATTTAAACCATTTGTCTCTACTTGTAAAGTGGAGCTCCTAGGTCTTTCCTGATGTTCTTTCTGAGTTCTTGGAACCTCAATCAAGTGACAAAAGGAGAAACTAGGGAAAAATAACTCAGTACCAGGAAGCAGTGGAACAATAAAAGGGAAGTATAAAGCATGCAGGAAGTGACATACATAGCAATTATTAACAATAAAAAAGCCATGTATTTTGAAATTAAAGACAATTGAATAAATTATCTATAGGTCAAATGAGAAATTATAATGGAAATTAAAAATCTATAAACCCAAATAGCAATTAAATACTACCTATAAAACTTACAGGATAACTAGAGTGGTATTGGAGAACAACTTATATACTTAAATGTTTATATTGGAAAAAAAAAGAAAGGCTAAAAACTACTGAGTTTAGAATTTAAGAGGTCAAAAAAATAAGAATAGAGAAAATAGAAAAGATGAGCTAGTAAAAAAAAAAATCAGATATAAAAAAAGTTATGTTGGAGAGGATTAAAAAGACTATAAGTGACTTCTTGAAAACCTCATTAAAGTGACCCCAAGAAGTCACAGATAAACTAGTACTGAAAAGGGTAACTACAGAGTCACGTGGATATTAAACAAGTAAAGAATTCTACAAGTAATTCCAAAAATTTTGAATTAAAATAAATCATAGCCCAGAGATTTTGATAGGTTGTGTCACTGTTATTGTTCAGTTCAAAGGCTTTTTAAATTTTCATTTTCATTTCATAGTTGACCCAATGATCATTCAGGAACAGTTTATTTAATTTCCATGTATTTGCATTGTTTTGAGGGTTCTTTTTGGAGTTGATTTCCAATTTTATTCCACTGTGGTCTGAGAGAGTACTTGATATAATTTTGATTTTCTTAAATTTACTAAGACTTTTTTTATGGCCTATCATATGTTCTATCTTGGAGAATGTTCCATGTGCTGATGAATAGAATGTATATTCTGTAGTTGTTGGGCAGAATGTTCTGTAAATATCTGTTAAGTACATTTGTTCTAGGGTATAGTTTAAATCCACTGTTTCTCAGTTAACTTTGTGTCTTGATGGCCTGTCTAGTGCTGTCAGTGGAGTATTGAAGTCCCTCACTATTATTGTGCTCTGTCTATCTCCCATTTCTTAGGTCTAGTGTAATTGTTTTATCAATTTGGGAGCTCCAGTATTAGGTGCATATATATTTAGGATTGTGACATTTTCCTGTTGGATAAGGCCTTTAATCATTATATAATGTCCCTCTTTGTCTTTTTTAATTGCCATTGCTTTAAAATCTGTTTTGTCTGATATAAGAATAGCTACTCCTGCTCACTTTTAGTGTCCATTTGAATGGAATATCTTTTTTCACCCCTTTACCTTGAGTTTATGTGAGTCTTTACATTAGGTGAATCTCCTGAAGACAGTAGAAACTTGGCTGGTGAATTCTTATCCATTCTTCCATTGATTATCTTTTAAGTGGAGCATTTAGGCCATTTATATTCAATGTTAGTGTTAAGATGTGAAGTACTATTCCATTCATCATGTTATTTGTTGCCTGAAAGTGGTGGTAAGAGGAAAGTTCATAACATTAAATGCCTACATCAAAAAATCTGAAAGAGCACAAATAGAGAAGCTAAGGTCACACCTCACAGAACTGGAGAATCAAGGACAATCCAAACTTAAACCCAGCAGAAGAAAAGAAATAACAAAGATCAGAGCGGAACTTAATGAAATCGAAACAAAAACAAAATACGAAAAGTAAATGAAACAACAAGATGGTTCTTTGAAAAGATGAACAAAATTGATAGACCATTAGTGAGATTACCCAAGAAAAGAGAGATCCAAATAAGCTCAGTTAGAAATGAAATGGGAGATATTACAACTGGTAACACAGAAACATATAAGATCATTCAAGGCTACTATGAACAACTTTACATGCATAAACTAGGAAACCTAGAGGGGATGGATAAATTCCTGGAGATATAGAATCCTCCTAGATTACACCAGGAAGATATAGAAACTGAACAGACCAGTAACAACCAGCGAGATTGAAATCATGATAAAAATTTGCCAACAAAAAAGTCCAGGACCAGATGGATTCACAGCGGAATTCTATCAGATATTTAAAGAAGAACTAATACCAATCCTATTGACATTATTCCAAAAGATAGAGGGAATCCTCTCGAAATTGTTCTATGAAGCCAGTATCACTCCCAAACCAGGGAAAGACATAACAAGAAAAGAGAACTACAGACCAATATCCCTGACGAACATAGATGCAAAAATTCTCAACAAAATACTAGTGAACCCCATCCAACAATATATCAAAAACGTAATCTACCATGATCAAGTGGGTTTCACACTAGGGCTGTAGAGATAGTTTAATATATGCAAGTCAATAAACGTGATACACCACATACACAGATTTAAAAACAAAAATCACATGGTCATCTGAATAGATGCAGAACAAGCATTTGACAAGATCCAGCATCCCTTTGTGATTAAAACTCTCAGCAAAATCAGCATAAAAGGGACATACCTTAAAGTAATCAAAGCCATCTATGAGAAACACAGCCAACGTTATACTGCTCCCTAAAAACCTATTGAAATAAAAAAAATAAAGTACCAGTTTGATATTGTTTGGATATTTGTCACCACCCAAATCTCATATTGAATTATAACCCCCAATTCTGGAGGTGGGGCTGGGGCCTGGTAAGAAGTATTTGGGTCTTGGGGGTGGATTCCTTATGGCTTGGTGCAGTCTTTGTGATAGTGAGGGAGTTCTCATGAGATCTGGTCATTTAAAAGTGTGTGGCAGCTCCCCCTCTGCACTCTCTCTCCTGCTCCTGCTTTTGCTGTATGAAGTGCCTACTCCTGCTTCAGTTTCTGCTATGAGTAAAAGCTTGCTGAGGCCCTCCTAGGTTAGATGCTGGTGCCATGCTTCCTGTACAGCCTGAAGAACTGTATAAACCTCTTTTTTTATTTAAAAAATAATAAATCTTTACAAAAATACTACATGAAGTTTGACTCAAGAAAAAAACTTTGACCCTGAAGGTCAAAGTCTTATAACAAATACAAAAATAAGCTTTACAGTTTTCTTCTATCAAATGTTCTAAGTTACATGCTTAGAAGTATACTGAGTAGAAAGAGCTGTATACATTTAATGGCTGTGAGGGCTAATTTTATGTGTCAATTTGACTGGGCTAAGAGATGCCCAGATAGCTGGTAAACATTATTTCTGGTTAAGTCTCTGAAGATGTTTCCAGAAGAGATGAGCATTTGAATTAGTAGACTGAGTAAAGAAGAACACCCTCACTGATAAGGGTGATCACACAATCTGTTGAGGGGCTGCATAGAACAAAAAGGTAGAGAAGAAGGAATTTGCTCTGTGTGATTGAACTGAGTTATCCATCTTCTTCGGCCCTTGGACATTAGCACTCCTGGTTTCTTGGACCTTCAGACTCTGACTGGGACGTACACTATTGGCTTCTCTTGTTCTCAGACCTTCTGGTTTGGACTGTAATTACACTAACAGCTTTCCTGAGTCTCCAGTTTGCAGAGAGCAGATCCTGAGACCTTCCAGCCTCCATAATCATGTGAACCAGTGCCTCATCACAAATCTCTTTCTGTCTCTATATACTATTGGTTCTATTTCTCTAGAGAACCCTGATTAATATAATGGCATTTTTATAAAGCAGAAAACAAACAGCGCCAAATAATATGTTGCTTAGGAATACAAATGTTTGTGATGAAACTATGAAAATATGTAAGGGAATGATGAGCCTAAAATTCCGGAAAATTTTTTTGATGGGTAAAGGATGAAGGAGATGGTATAAGGAGATGGTACTGGAAATGTTCTCCTTATTAAGCATTCTGGAAATTATAATTGCCAACATCACCTAATGGTCTCTATCTAATGGCCCTGATTCTCAGTGCCTTTTTGCATTACCTGTCAATGACAGTTCACATGGTTCTTCACTCCTTCCTGCTTGTTACACTTCCGGTCATGTGGCTTCCACAACAACACATTTTCTTGGGTTTCCCCCCATCTCATTGGCTTCTACTTCTCAATCTTCTTTGCCAGATCCTCATCTCCCTTATCTTTTAACATTTCCTTGTCCTAGGACTTAATTCTTATTCTGCTTTCCTTTTTGGTATTCCTTATCTTTGCTAGAAATAATCCCATGTCTGGTTTTTTGCACAGATAACTACAGCAAAATCTTTCATCTCTATCAAGTCTTTGCTCAGATGATGCCTTCTCAATAATGGTCATCCCTGAGCCCTGAGATTAAAATTGCAAACTCTTCTTCTTGCTTCCACCTCCAGTCTTTTCCACCGTTCTGTATTCACTTTTCTCTTTTTCCTCATAGTATGTATTTAATACATTTATATACACCGAGCATAATTTAATTATTCATTGTGCTTATTGTTTGTCACTTGATGCTAAAATATAAGCTTAAAAAGGCAGATTTTTTTGTCACGTTTGGCTGTTCATGAATCAAAATTTTTAGGAGATGGCTGGCACAGAGTAAATGCTCAATAAACAACTGAATGAATCCTTTTTTGGTCATGAATCTAACCATAACTTACTGAATGTCCATTGGAAATAATTTTTGATTGATTGTTGTTGTTTCTATTTAAACCTGTGATGCTTTTTGAAAGATTCCATATAGATTTAAATACAACTTACAAATTACAGTCCCTTTTGCATCTTGGGAAGACCATGGAACACAACTTGAAAATGTCATTTTTAATAAGAATTTTACATAGAAACTTTCATATGTAAAATATAGCAAATTGAACTAAAATGAATACTGTGAAAAAGCAGAAATTCAAATATGACATATTATGCAACTCAGTTTTTTTCTTAATGGAAAAGATAATTAAATACAAGGTACAGACTCACAAACCTAATCAATGAAAAACGCAGGATGTTATACAATCTCACAGGCCCAAATAAAATATTTACAAATAGGAGAATTTGTTGGAACCTTATTGGCAAAAAAGTTTAAAAATAAGGAGATAAAAAGTACTGGTTGCAAAATGTGAATTACAAAGTAACAGAACAAGTAAGAGGAGTATGACATGGACAGAGATTCTTCGTCTTTTGTGAGTCTTTTCTCCTCTGAAAATTCCAAACGTCTTTGCTAATAGATTAGTGGAAGCCACGTGTCTGCAGTGTCTCAGTGCACAGTTATCCAAGAGTTCTATCCAGCCTCCTAACTCACAGACTCTTGCAGTTCTCATTCATAATCTATTTCCTTTTATTCAAAACATTTATTTAATTTTAAATATATAAGCACTACATGAATGTGTTTCATTATAAAACATTCATATAAACAGTTAAAATTACCCCGATCAGCACTTTCATTTCCAGAATTCTCTACAATGGTAGTTGTTATTTTGTCATTTTTCTCTGCATTTACACAGCAACATACATGTTGCCAAAAATACACAATCAAGGTGTGTATCTTGGACTGTATATTTCTCTGATGTGCTTTATTCACCCAACAATTTATTTTAAAGATCTTTCCGTTTTGATTTACTAAATTAGTTTTAAATGCTACATGATCTTTCATAGTACATAGTTGACTTCAGTTGATTTTATCTATTTTACTACTTCTGGAAATTTAGATATTTCTAATGATCTTTTATTGCAAAAAGTGCTGCTATGAACATTCTTACAACAAGCCCCTTGTATGCATGTAATTTTTTTCTAGGGTAGATATCAA
The DNA here is from genome assembly GCF_007565055.1 of Rhinopithecus roxellana. Lineage (NCBI taxonomy): Eukaryota > Metazoa > Chordata > Mammalia > Primates > Cercopithecidae > Rhinopithecus > Rhinopithecus roxellana. Next base: position 99,963,898 of record NC_044551.1, read on the forward strand.
GTAAAATTGCAGGGACATAGAGTTTGTACATTTAAAATTTTAAGTGGGCACTGGCAAATAGTCCTTCAAAATGTTTTTTGTCCCTTAATAGCACCAATATAGATCATTTTTTCTTCTGAATGTAATCTTTTGTGAACTGCAATAGTAGAGATGAGGTAACTACTTTCTAAATGCTTAGAAAGAATACACATTAAAATGCAGAATGAAAAGTCATTAGAACCTATTATGTAGCCTCAAGGAAAATTGAATAAGAAACATAGTGGTCTACAAATAGACAAAACCATGTATATTTATATATGATGACCACTATAATAAGGAAATAGTGAGGTTCTATAGGCAACAGTGACATGAAAGAAATTTGTTTAGCTGCTATTTCTTAATACAAAATGAGATGTTAAAAAATGAAGAATTTCTTTTCAGGGGCTAAAAAATAAAGAATGAAGAAAAGCTATTATTATTTTTTCGTCAGTAGTAGGTTTTCATTATTTTTTGCCTTATTTCTACTTGTACTTATTCATTTAATACAAATAAATGTGTAAACACATATTCTTGTTTTCACTGTCTTTACTAGATAAAATAGAACATTCTGTATACATTCTTGTGCACCTTGCATAAAATACCAGTCTATTGAGATCTTCCTCATTCCCTTTTGCTAATAGGTTGTAGTAAATTTAAAAGTGTGTGGCACCTAGGTTGTGTTCCATTATGGGCAGGTGAACCATCCTGGGTAAGGTATGGTATGCCAAGACGCAACTTGTGCCTCTTGTGAGAAGCAAACTGAATAAAAAATTCTCCACATCATTTGGGCTGTATTGTTTTCGGAAGTTCTCAGAATATGTATTATTTAATAATAATGTATTTATCTTTTGCATATTTACTCCACTAATCTATGAACTTATTGTTGGTAAGGAATATAAATTATTCATGTTTATACGAGTAAATTCCTGCACCATGATAGATGCTCAATAAAGGGTTTGTGGAATTCATGCATAACTGCTGAATCAAATTGGAGACCTCCAAATGTGACTATTCTTAAGATTTCTGCACTATGTAAATCCCACATCCAGACTTGTACCATACAAGCCCAATAAGTTCATGTGGGATTTCCATTTTCGTAGCTACTGGAATGAAAAAAAATTGGACCCTGTAGGATAATAAATTTATTGTGCAGTTAATATAATTAACAGATTTTGTACTGAAATGATAAAGATTATAGAACCAAACACCTAATGAGAATATGGGCATTGAAACTAAAGGAAGAAATTAGGCAAAAGTCAGGAAGAAATAAGTCATGAAACTCTCAGTCTGAAACATTAGAATTTAATATTTATAAACCATTTACCTGGGAAACAGTAACTAATGAGTGGTATATATGGTATAAAGTGATTATCATGCCACTAACTGTGTCACTAGCAAGCACAGTAACTCATAAGTAATATGTGTGTTAGAGTGTGATTAACATGCGGCTAGCTACACCATTAACAAGCTGCTTAGTATTCTGCCAATTATTTAACCTCTTTGGACCTTGGGTTTCACCTCTGAGCATTAAACATGTTGACTCTAAAACAGCTTAGGTCATCCTGTTATTACATGCCATGATCACACATTTATCTTCATCATGCATTATTTTTCCAAATATTAAAAAACGTCCTTCCACTCAATTCCAAGGACTCAGCAATCCAGAAAAACTTAGGTTTTATATGATTACATATGACATCTACAAATTTATTGTATCCCCAATAATTCAGGCCTAAGATTTATGGAGATGGGATGTCTTTAGGCAAAACAACATATGATCATAACTTGGACAATTTCATGACAAGGAAATTGAAAAACAATGTGAATGCCGTACTTGTGACAGGAATCCATTGTTTCCTGCATGTGCATTCCAGCACATGAAGACATGGGGCAGAGAGACACTCTGGAGTTCAAATAATTTTAATTGCAGGGTTCATGAAAATTATCCGAGGCTATCTGTAAATCAAAAGTGCTTACCCTAGGGCAGTGTGGTGCAGTAGACAGGTCAAAGGTCAAAATCAGATGGAAATGGAATTGAAGTGAAGCTTTGCCATTAGCAACTAAATTTTTAAGGAATTTACCTAATTTTTCTGCATCTTAATTTTCTCATCTATAAAATGAGGCTCATAATACCTTGTTATATGGTTTTATAAGGAATACATAAAATGCCTTAAGTAAATTGGTTGTTACTTAATAGGTATCTAAAAAGAGCTTTTCATCTTTAGTTTAATTTTTTCATGATCTTCAAGTCTACTTTAAAGTCCACAGCACTGACACGTGACAAGAACCCAATTATTTAACAATTTGAGAAATAGTTACTGAAGGTCCTCTTTGCATCTGATCATGTGTTAAATGCAAGAGATACAATGGCATCTCCAGAGAGCCATAACTCCTACTTTCATGGAGTCTCCACTCTAGTAGAGAAGAACAAAATCTAGAATACAACTGTATCAAAATATCACATATACCCCATAAATATGTACATTTATTATATATCAACAAACAAGAACAAAAGTATCATTATAGGCTGTGATAGTTGCTATGAAGGAGACATGTAGGAACTATGGGAAAAATAGTGAAATATTGGGTGGTTATTAATCGGAACAGAAATCTATTGTATTAAAAAAGGAAAATGTGTAAGTTTATGTTAACAGAAAAAGAATAACTTCTAACAGTAAATTCAGTAGAATGTTGCACAGGTCAGCAAGATATTGCAGAGAAACAGAATAACTCAAGCAAAGGAAGTAACAGATATCAGAGGCTGAGCAACTGTAATCTAGGCAGTTGTACTTTGGAAGAAGTCTGGGACTGGATCTGAGAAAGAAAGGATGAGATAGTCATGGGTTGTACTTTTGTTATAGGTGAAAAGGTATATAGCAAGTAGCAAGTCTGACAAGAATTGCTTTGATACTGAAGTTCTTTTGTATCTCCTGTGACTTGGTTAAGGGAGTATGTGAGGTCTTTGTGGATTCATGTGCTTCATCTATTTTTTATCACTGTGTGCTAAGAAAATTAAGAGAGAGCAGGATAGTCAATTATACAATAAAACATGTAGTATGAGGAAGAGTTTGCAGTGTAAAGAGTAAAGGACCTTCTAGGTAATTGTAGATGAGGTAATTTACTAACCCTGATTTTATTGAGAATAACTGAAAATATTGAAGGACACCTTAAGCAATTTCTGCTTAAGACAGCAGAGAGCTACAAGATTATGAAAAATTAAAGGAATGATATCTTGGAAAAGAAAGAAACCAACAGAGATGAGCCCCGTATTTGACTTCTAGAACAAACAGAATTATAAAGGCAATATTTACATAGATATCATTGAGGTACTGCTTTTATTAGCAAAAGTGTTGAACATATCAAATGACACCAGTGATTGAATGGACAGATAAAATCCATGTAGTCATATGATAGGAAGCTATGCAAAGCATACATAGAATTAAACATCTATATTAATCAGCCTGGGTGGATTTCAAAAATGACATTGAATGAATGGAGCAAGTTGATCAATGAAATGCATAAATTTAGATACATTTCAAATATGCACAAAAATTTTCTATGCATATGTAAGTATTTAAGAAAGGGATACAATAATTTGTGTTGTTTTTTGCTGAAGAGTTATCTGGTAAAATCCAACAATAAATTGTTGCTTTCGCTTACAGGAACTAAGAATACACTAGATAGAGAAAAATGTTACAATGTAGTAGCATACACAGTACTCTTCAAACTACTAAGTTTTCTACCCTTTTCTGAACTCAGATCTCATCTGGAAATAATAGCTTACATGATAATTTGTCTTTCATCTAGATATAATTTCTTTATTGAAATATAATTTTATATATTTTGATGAATATGTAAGAATATAACAATGGAAAGAATATTTAGGAAAGTGTAAAGGATACACTTTAAATACATGACATTGAATTTCTTTGATGGGTGTAGTGATGAGACTGAGAATAATAGATTAAAGAAATGCAAACCGAAAAAGGTTGGGGTTATATCTTCTCTGATAATGATATTATATCATCAATTGGAAGGTACTTTTGATTGAAATCTTTCTAGTTGGAACCTATGAATACTCACTGAAAGAAGAATATACTTTTCAATTCAATATGCTATTTTACTTAAAATCTTATAGAAATGAACAGGAGAGTTTTCAATGAAAAGGATTATAATCCACTATGTTAAACTGGTTATGCAGGGGAAATAAATGAACTGCGTGTGAATAGGCAAAAGAAGTCTCTGGAACCCTGTGTAATCTTCAGTTCTGCATAAGTTTCTAACAAAATAATTTCAACAATTTATAACCAATTAATAAGCAAAATATTTATTAAAATGTTTACATGATTAATTTATCACTAATCAGTATAATTTTTAAACTCTTAGAGAAATAAATTATGGTACATTCCTTCAGTAATGATTTAATCTTAATCTCCATTGAAAGCAATATCACATACTCTGACATTGAGTTGAGTTAGTTTGTGTGATAGACAAGCTATCTCTGATAGTAAGTAGACTGAAATTTTTGCCATGAGAATATTTAGTGTGGTTGCTTATCACCTGTGGTTTGCCCTGTAGTGTGCTTGTATTTTTCCACACTAACCACAGCTTGTATTTCTCCTACTTTATCTTGTTCATTTATTTCCAAATCGTTTCTCATTATTCAATTCATTGTCATATATTATAGTGTTTTTGGTTACTCCTTTCAAAACATATTAGTATTTTTCTTTTGTTTCTCAGAGTTCTTCTATTGTATGCATCGAGTTAATTGCAATGTAGATAGCAAGATTTTAATTTTCCAGATTATCAGATTTCAAGCTCACATTCATATGGATGGAATAAATAAAACCCAGACACATTATAATTCTGATAATGATATTGTCATCATAATATCATCTGTAATTCATCTCTGCTTGTCAACATTTCTTCACTAGTATATATATTTATCATGTAATTTCAGGGTACTGACACATTCAGTGTTTGATATTATCATGCAAAGATCACTTCCAAATGAATCTTGGAAAAAGATGAATGTTTGTTATTTTCTGAAAGTGTGTGTAGAATTGCTGTTATAAGAAGAACTTAAATATTTTGAGGAATTTGCCAGTAAAACAATCTGGACCTGTAAATTTCTTTTTGGAAAGTTTTAAACCATAAATTCAATTTTTAAATTGGACTATTTAGGATATGGAATTCATCAGAGGTGGGTTTTAATAGTTTGTGGATTTTGAGGAATTGGACAGTTATCTAAGTTGTTGGATTTACGTGCGTAGGGTTAATTGTTCACAATATTCTCTCATTATCTCTTGAATGCCTGAGGGGTCTACAATGATATTTCCCTTTTTCATTCCTGATTTTCCTTTTCTCACTCCTGATTTTATTAGTGTCTTCTTTCTTTGTTTGTTAGTCTTTTTTCTTTGCCTGTCTTGTCTGTTTTGCTAAAGGTTTATCAATTTTGTTGATATTTTAATATTTATTGTTGCTCTTTTCAAAGAGCCTGTTTTTTTTGCTTCATTAATTTTCATGATTGTTTCCTTTTTTTCAAATTCTTGGTTGCTGCTCTTACCTTTGTTTATTATTTCCTGTTTTCTGCTTGATTGGGGTTTATTTTGATCTTCTTCTAATTTAGTAAGATAGAAACTTAGATTGTGGTATGATACCTTTCTTTATATCTAATATGAACATTTAATGCTATAGATTTTCCTAGAAGCGCTGCTTTAACTGCATGTAACAAATTTGGTATGTTGTATTTTTCTTTTCCTTTAATTCAAAAATATTTTCCAATTTATTTTGTGACTTCCCCTTTATGGATTGTTTAAAATTATATTATTTAATTTCTACATATTTGGATATTTTCTTATTTTTCTGTGATTTGTTTTTAGTTTAATCTACCCTGATCGTAGAACATACTTTGTCTGATGTCAGTTCTTTTAAATCGGTAAGGTTTATTTCATGCACTGGGACCACAAACCCATGGTTTATTTCATGATCCATCTTGATGAATGTTTAATGTGTACTTGAAAAGTATATATATTCTTCTCTGGTTGGGTGTGGCGTTTAATAAACATCCACTAGATTCAGTTTGTAAATGTTTTTTTCAGATCTTCTATATTCCTGTTAGTTTACTGTTTACTGGTTGTTGTATCCATGATAGAGAGAAGTGTGTTGACGCTTTCAACTATAATAGTGGATTTAGATATTTCTTCTTTCACTTCTCTCAGATTTTGCTTAATGCCTTTTGAATCTCTGCTGTTAGGTGAATAAGCAATCTTTATTTGGAAATGGAATGTATATTACATGAATAAGACTATAAAAAGGGGGGTAAGGCACATATATTTTATTATACAATAACATCATATATGAGATTTATTAGAGATGAAAAGTTTGTAGTTTTTAAGAACACAGTTATAGAAATAACCACAATTTAATCTGTGAAAACAATCCAAATCTGAGAAAAGGTGATTTCTTTACCTCTTTTCAGTATGTCATAATGAGAAATTCGTATAACATCTTCCAAAGCTCAAAGAAACCACCTTAACTAACTTCGCCACCTGAAGAAGGTAATTACAGTTTTAAAACATGATATTCTGCAAATTAGATTGTAAATGAGAATGCCATGAGCTCAGTACCAAGTATCTTGCTTTGCAAGACTATTAAAACTAAAGAAGGAATACCATTTCCTATTTTAAAAATGAATATTTTTAGAGAATAAACTAGCTTTTCCTGCCAAATATTAAAACATTATTAATCTATAATATGCCATATTTCCATATAATCACTGGTATTTCTCATAATGCTAAAAGTACTTCCTTTCCTGAAGATAATTTTAACATGATTATTGTACCAGCATTATCAATAAGATTTTTCGTGTGTATTTCTTAAGAAAGGTATGTACCAATTCATCTCCCTCCTGCAATCCAAATAGTATTTTATTTGGAATAAAACACCATTTTAATTATCTGGTCCTTTCTCATCCCTTCTTCAATTTGTGAAAATCTGGTATGGTTCTGTTACTTAAGAATATTTTTAGTCTCTTTTTTTCAGTGGCCCAGTAGCCTACTCTAGAATGGACGGGATATTGTAATAGAGGGAGAAGGACAGAACAGCATGTGAATGTTCAATTTCATAAAAAGAACAGCTCTGGTATTCTAAGGAATTTCAATCATATTTTCCTTTCTCCTTGGACTTTGATAAATTTTTATAGTAGAAGGCAGCCTATTAATTTTAGGATTCAAAAATAATTATTTATTTACAAATAACAGAACACAATTTGAATATTAGTTCAGAAGAAAAAAATGACAAACCTCTACTTGCCGTTATTTTTACAAAACAAAATATATTTAAGCATTTTCATATACTTGCAATTTTCATTCTTTAGAAATTAAATGTTTATAGACATTTTCCTATGTGCTTAATTTGCCTGAGCTTAGAAAAACAAAAGTAAAATAAAATATTCAGCAACTTTTATTTTCATTATAATACATGAGATTTTTACAATGAAATATAAGTTAATAAATTGTATTGATATTGTATAGATAGAGCCTCCATCTCCAGGATTAGTAAAGTTTTAGTTAAGTCAACCCTGAGATAGGGTCCAGAATTTTTGTTTTAATGTATGAACACATTTTTATGATCAATATATTTTCCAAAACAAAACACAAAGATAAGAAGAGTGGCATTGTTTTATATCTTGCTTATCTCTTTAAAATATGTCTGAATAGGGGATAGCTGGATTTTTATATTTATTTCTGGAATCAAGCGTTTGTGATATGTAGTTTTTGTTGACAAATATGAAGAAAATACATTTCTATGCAGATATGAAGCAAAAAATGAAATTAGTATTTTAAGAGCCTTTGCAGATAATTGTGCAAAGTTTCCTTTGATATTCTATCAAAAATCAATAAGGAATATTTTCTTAAAGCTTAGTTGCAATTTGGGATCTGTTCAGCAATGAACATTTCATATGCTGTAACATTAAGATTCATTGGTCTATTTTGCACTTTGAATGAATCTTTTACCTATGTATGATTTTGCGTCATCAGTCATTAGTCATTTGGAAAATATTGGTTCACTGTGTTATCCCATACCTGCAAATTGTTAAATAGGAAGTAAATATTTTTAATGCTCTATATTTGAAAAATTTGTTCTGCTATTAGTACTAATTTATGTTGTGAATTTAAGATAGATTTCTTTTACCTATGATGTGTCCGTGGAGGTGAATAAGACTAAGACACTTATTTGTTAATATCCTGTTTGTAAAAAGACAAAAACTATTCTGTTTTAAAAAAACATTGCTTGCCATTTCTCTTTAGAAAGGTGTCAATGAAGTACACATGCTTTAATTAATATTGTGCAATTATTATAAATAAAAATGAGCATATCTAAAATATCACAGCCTTATACATTAATTTATTGAGATAAAATATACATATGTTTTACCAGCTTTACCATTTTAAAGCATACAGTTCAGTGATAACAAATACATTTATATTCTTTTTCCCTCTTAATTCCTCCTTTCTGCCTCCCCTTCCTGGCCTCTAGTAACCACCAATCTACTGTCTATCTTCATGTCATTCACTTTTTTAACTCCCACATGTGAATGATAACATGCAGTATTTGTCCTTCTGTGCTTGGCTTGTTTCACATAACATAATGGTCTCCAGTGTCATTCATGTTGCTGCACATGACAGGATTTTATTCTTTTTTAAACCTGAATAATATGTTGTGTACAAATACCACATGTTCTTTATATATTTATGCATTGATGGGCCCTTAGGTTGATTCCACATTTTGGCTATTGTGAATGGCACTGCAATACATGAGGGAGTACAGGTCTCTATCTCCTTGATATATTGATTTCAGTTCTTTTGGACGTAAGCCCAGAAGTGGAATTGCATAGTTTTTGGAGGAATTTCCGTACTGTTTTTCATAGTGGCTGTACTCATTTGCATTCCCACCAATAGCGTACGGGAGTTCCCCTTTCTTTACATCCTTGCCGCCATCCATTATTATCTGTCTTTTGGATAAAAGCCATTTTAACTGGAGTGTGATGATATCTCATTTTGATCTTGATTTGCCTTTCTCTAATGATTAGCGATGTGGAACATTTTTCATATACCTGTTTTCCATGTGTATGTCTTCTTTCCAGAAATGCCTATTTAGATCCTTTACCCATTTTTAAGTTGGATTATTTATCTTTTCGTTATTGAGTTGTTTGAGCTCCATATGTATTCTGGTTATTGATTCCTTGTCAAATGGTATATTAGTTCATTCTCACACTGCTATAAAGAAAGACCTGAGACTGGGTAATTTATAAAGAAAAGAGGTTTAATTGGCTCATGCTTCTGCAGGCTGTACAGGAAGCGTGGCAGGGGAGGCCTCAGGAAAGTTATAATCATGGTGGAAGGCAAAAAGGAAGCATGCACATTTTATGTGGCCGGAGCAGGAAGAAAAGGGGCTGGGGGGAAGTGCTACACAATTTTGAACAGTCAGATCTTGTGAGAAGTCTATCATGAGAACAGCACTAGCAGGATGGTGAAAAACCATTAGAAATCGCCCCATGATCCAATCACCTCCCACCAGGCCCCATCTCCAACCATTACACATGAGATCTGGACGAGGACACAGATCCAAACCATATCATTCTGTCTCTGGCCCCTCCCAAATCTCATGTTCTTCTCGCGTTGCAAAATCCAATTATGCTTTCCCAACAGTCCCCCAAAGTCTTAACTCTTCCAGCATTAACTCAAAAGTTAATTTTGATTTTGTATCTTGCAATGTTACTGAATTACTTTATCGGCTATAACAGTCTTTTAGTGGAGTCTTTAGGTTTTCTAGATCATGTCGTCTGTGAACAAGGCTGTTTTTGCTTCTTCCTTTCCAATTTGAATGTCCTTTATTTTATTATCTTGCCTAATTGCTATGGCCAGGATTTCCAGTATTATGTTGAACAATAGGGGTGAAAGTGGGCATCCTTGGGTTGTTCCAGTCCTTAGAGGAAAGTCTTCAATTTTTCCTTATTTCAGTATGAGGTTAGTTGTGGTTTTGTCATATAGGTCCTTTATTATTTTGAGATATATTCCTTCATTATTCATGTTGATTAGTGTTTTTTTAATAAAGGCATGTTCTGATCAACTTTTCTGAGGATTTAGATATAAGCGTATATTTATTCAAATTAAAGCATAAAGTAAAATTTCTTGATCATATCCCCACAAATATCTGATAGTTAAAATAATCTTGAAATTATCAACTGTGTCATATAATATGGACAAATACTCTTTGTTGTGGAGTTTTTCATACTAAAGAGGTTTCATATCAATTAATCAGACTGAAGAATCTCTCTGGTCAACTAATAATTGTCTTAAGAGATTATATATTTAATATTAATGACTTTTTTGAAAGTTTTCATAGTATACGTTAATACCCTCTTCCACTATGCAAAATTGAACAGCCTTTGACTTTTCATGGAGAACAAAGTTGGGTTTGTTGTTGTTGTTTTTTGTTGTGCTTTCATCAGCATATCCAGCATATGCATCACTTCAAATTGTATCTATAGATTTATCACGAAAAAAGTAAATTATTGAATTGAATAACAATTCAAAAGTCAAATTGTAGTCTATTGGCTTATTCAGTGTAAGGTATGGTTTATGGCTTGGTGACCTCTGACTTATTTTAATAAGCTGTTTTTCTTGGTCTTAGGACATAGATTTTTAAAAAATAAAACAAATTATCAGACTTTATTCTTTTTTTTTTTTTTTTTTTTTTTGAGACAGAGTCTCACTCTGTCGCCCAGGCTGGAGTGCAGTGGCCGGTTCTCAGCTCACTGCAACCTCCGCCTCCCGGGTTTATGCCATTCTCCTGCCTCAGCCTCCGAGTAGCTGGGACTACAGGTGCCCGTCACCTCGCCCGGCTAGTTTTTTTTTTTTGTATTTTTTAGTAGAGACGGGGTTTCACCGTGTTAGCCAGGATGGTCTCGATCTCCTGACCTCGTGGTCCGCCCGTCTCGGCCTCCCAAAGTGCTGGGATTACAGGCTTGAGCCACCGCGCCCGGCCCAGACTTTATTCTTTAGAGCAGTTTTAGGTTCACAGCAAAATTGAGAGGAAGGTATAGTGATTTCCCATATACCCCAAGTTCCTCCACACGTGCATAACATCCCCTATATCAACATCTCCCATCAGAATGGTACATTTGTTACAATGATGGGCCTACAATGACACATCATTATCATCCAGCGTCCATAGGTTACATTAGGGTTCACTTTTTGTGCTGTACATTCTATGGGTTTGGATAAATTTATAATGACATATATCTACTGTTATAATGTCACACAGAATAGTTTCACTGCCCTAAAAATTCTCTGTGCTTGGCTTATTCATCCCTCCTTTTCCTCTAATCTCTGACAACCACCAATCCTTTTACTGTCTTCATAGATTTGTTTTTTCCAGAATATCATATCATTGGAACAATACAGTATATAGCCTTTTCACATTCCCTTCTTTTACTTAGTAATATGCATTTAAGTATCCTCCATGTATTTCTATGACTTTCTAGCTAATTTCTTTTTAGCACTGAATAATATTCCATAGTCTGGATGTACCAGTTTATCCATTCACTACTGAAGGACATCTTGTAGCTGCCAAGCTTTGGCCATTATGAATAAAGTTGCTGTAAACGTCTATGTTCAGGTTTTTGTATGGACATAAATTTTCAACTCTTTTGAATAAATACAAGAGGTGCAACTGATGGATCATATGTTGAGAGTATACTTAGTTTTGTAAGAAACTGTCAAACTCTTCTCCAAAGTGGCTGTACCATTTTGCATTCCCATCAGCAATAAATGAGAGAGTTCCTGTTGCTCCACATCTTTGCCAGCATTTGGTGTTGTCAGTGTTCTAGATTTTGGCCTTTCCAGTAGGTGTGTGGTAGTATCTCATTGCTCTTTTATTTACATTTCCTTGATGACAGACGATGTAAAGCGTCTTTTCATGTGCTTGTTCGCTAACTGTATGTCTTCTTTGATAAGGTGTCTGTTAAGGTTTTGGACCTATTTCTTAATCAAGTAAAACATACATTTTTAATACTTAAATTTATAAATATATTTTAGTTGTTTTCTATAATATGTTTGCTGAAGTCAGATCACTAAACCTTAGAATTATGTGACAATTTCAAAGCTGATAGAAGATCTGGTTTTCAGTAGAATTAAAGGGTATATTATTATTTTAAAAATTACAATTTAAATATCAATGTCTAAATGGAGGATATGCTATGTGTGCCACAAAATAGATGCAGTATAACTTTGATATGTTTACTGATGAAATATTTATTTTTGCACCAAGAGGATCAATATATCCTCTGCCAACTAGTTTGCAGAAAAATGTCATAGTATGATAGAAGTAGATCTCTCCAGAGATGGTGATATTTATCTTAAGTTTCATAAACTTACATAAACATTATTCTCACTCTTGGTTTGCTTCTTTATTTTTCAAAGAGTAGAGGTTATATATACACAATGTCTAAACAACTGGATAAAAAGTGGCAAATTCAATCCACTATAAATTCATTCTGGCTACATGATGCCAAACATTTGGCTATAGCAATAAGTAAAATTTAACATTAAGAACTGTTTCATTGCTTGTATGGTTGTATTGATAAAGATGAACCCAAATAAGAGTAAGTTAGGAAATATTCCAAAAGAAAGAGAATAGGGAGCAAAGCCAGAGAAACAAAACCAAATATTCATGAACAGCAGTCCACGCCAATGAAATTGGAAAGAATTAGCAAGAATCAGAATACTTTTTTACAGTGTTGTGAAAGAGATTATGATATTAACTGTCATGCCTTGTAACAGTGCTAAATAGTGAGTAACAGGTGATCAGCTTTTCCTGAATTGAAAGTCAGGTCAATATCATAGGAAATCTCTACATTTATATTTTCAATTAAGAAAATATGTTTTCTTTTTGGGAAGGAGAAGTCTCAACCCCATGGGTCACTGGGATGGCTCATATAATGTAGGCTTTATTATTTTTTGTTTCATCTGGCAGGTAAGGGAGGAAGTATCCTTTAATTTATAGTCAATTTTCTTTTAACTACAAGCTCTTGACTTTCATCTTCACTCTAGTTCTGGGTCCCCAGGCAGTAACATTGCTTTTCTTGGCCTTGATTGTTTATTTTTTCTACTTTGTTTTCAGAGGGTTTAAAAGTGCTAGAATTGTGAGGACCTCTGGGCAAGTATGACATTAAGATCTCTTTAACACACACATGCGCAGGCAGAAACACACATACACACAGAAGGAGAAGGCAAAGAAGGAAGAAGGAGAAAGAAGAAAGAAAAAAGAAGAAGGAAAGCTAGAATAAAAGCAGGACAGCTAGCTCCTTGAAGGACTCTCGGGTGATTTGTAAACCACTGTCACACTGAAAGCAGAAGAAAAGATTCTGCAATGCCATCCACAGGTTCCTTCAAGTTGACAGAGATTGCAGTTGTACTTAGGTGGTTTAGGGGCAGTTTTCTCCCTTTCTCTGATATTTGGTATCCAGGAGGGCTGATTCCAAGGAAACTGAAAATAGGTTTCTCATTTTAGTTGCTTTAAGCATGAGGTTTTGATAAATCTGAAGTTTTAGTTGTCAGTAGAGTTCCACAGGTGCTTGGAAAACTGTGAAGTTTAAATTATTACGTTACATGCACTACAAGTTTTCTAAGATTCTACAGAGAAGAAGAAAGACATTCTGGGGAAAGGTATATTAAATTTGATTGCCCAATAATTTTTCGTAAACATATATCTATATGTATAATACTTGATAAGCTATATTCTAAGATGTACATTTATTTCATATTTTAACCTTTGAAATTGGAAAATGTCTTATTAATGTACATATTTAATGTGGTGGTATTTTTGTTTCAGAAAAACTGTTGTCTTGGAATTGCACAAATACAATATGCATAATTGGAAGTAAAGTGTATCCCTGCACACATCCCTCTACCCAGAATGGGTGTTGAAAGTGAATAAGAAAGAAACCGCTGCTGTTCTCCATAATGATATCCAGTGTGTGGATTTTGCTGAACTGAGGCAGTGAACAATTACTGTCTCTCAGAACAAAATAGAATTCCTTAAGATTATAGGAAAAGACAAAAAGCCCAGGAGGATAAGCAGGGATTGGGCCATTGATTCAAGCATTTCTAATTAGTAGGACAGACCTACTCCCTACTGAGAGACCCACAACCCAGTTAGGAGTAAGACTGTTCTATCAAAATGCCCCTAAATCTCCTTCATTGTCTTATTGAGACTGACTTCCTGTAATTTGGGTGTCACCTATTTGATATCACCACATATTTTACATTACTGGGAGGGTATATGGTTACAAGGGGAAAAATGACTTTCATTGATAGGGGGTTGTTATGAACGGGTGGTGTTCTCTAGGCAGAGTTGTAGTTTGTGCAATGGATATTTGTTTGAAGAAGGAGTTGTTGAGGTGGCAACAAGACCAAGGATAAGAAAACAGGTCTAGGACTGTATATGTGCTCAAGTTTACCCCCCGGCTCCCGCCCCACGAAAGAGTTAACGTTTTAATTATTTTCCTTCACTTACAGAGATAATTTTAAAAATTGCCTCATTTATATTTCTCTTTATTGCATCTCTTCTACAATGTCTCGTTTATACTTGTTCAAACATGCATTGCAGAGTTGGAAAGAACCAGGGAGAGGTGTAGAGCAGGCAGGCATGTCCTGTTCTACATTTGCCAGAACTTTCAATGTCAAGTCCAGAATTGCAGTAGCAATGCCCTAATTAAGTTAATTTAGGACTTCAAGTTATTGAGTGACAATGAAGTCAATGTTGGCCCACAGAGAAATTCAGAATCTTTAAAATATGAGATTTCAGAAAGCTGAAAGAAGGGACCATTTTCTGACAGAAGCAAGAAGGTATTTTAGGACAGAGGCATCAGCCAGTTCTCTCTGGGAATCCACTTATACATCATTTTTCCTATTAGTTTTTATTTCTTGACAGTACTTTTTCTTCTTCCATTCAGAATCTGTAGGCTTTTCTGAAAGCTCCTAATTGTTTCCATAAAGGTATCTTTTGGTTTACTAATGAGTGATCAACTGTAAGTGGAAAACCAACTGAAACTGTCCTAGCCAGAAAAATCTTCAGAAAATAGCGTCATAGTGATATGTTAGGCAAATGAGCTGCAAAGAAATTAAAAGATATACTTGAAGTTAACAGTGTTTAGTGGAGTACTCAAGTTTCTGACTCCCAGAAACTTTAGTGTTTTGTTGGCTATCTCATCCTTGCCAATTCATAAGACTTGTATTCATAAGACTTGTATTCTTGTATTATTCTACTAAGAATATCAAAATACAAATCCTATCCCATTTTGAACACTCAAGATATTAAAACTCAAGTCTATAAATATAGTCAGTCTTACTCCTGGCCAACTTAATTTTAAAAGCAAAACAAAACAAACCTCTAGTGTGGCATTGATATATCTGCTATGAACAATCTTTCCACATGTTTGTGGTGTACAATCAAGGTAGAAAATGGAATTGTACCAAGACAAATTAGAGACATGCTAACGAAAAGACAACTTACCTCCAAACAGACTACTTGATATTTTAGAGAAACATTTTGTATTAGAGGAAAAATATTTCTACTTAGAAAATATAAAATGGCCTGATATTTTGGATGTTTACATCATTTTAATCTAAGAAACTTAAAGTATTCAATTTTCACCGAAATTCTATGCAGAAGAGAGATAATTAGAAGAACAGACAGGTCAAGTTAATTGTTGAAATCTCTGAGCTACAAGCTGGCTTGAGAGTTTTCTGCTCCAGAATTAGTGCTTTGTCCAGTACTTGTTTTGCATAACAAAAACATTCGTTGATATTCTTACTGGCATGTCTGCATGTGTGTGTGTGTATTTCTGCTGCTATTATATTATGCAGAATTAGTTAAAATCATTGAACTGCTAGGAAATTCTGAGTTTTTTTTTTTTTAAACTGGCATCTCGTGCTTTAAAAATGACATCATTCAAGTGTGATTTTTTTCAGGTTTCCCTTTGAATATATTGTATCTTTAGGTACTTAGGGCATAAAGCAAATTTAACCATTCATTCTAAATCCAGTCAGCATCTGCCAATTGCACATTTAACCATAGTCTTTGAGTTTATCTTCCTTAGACAATTTGGGTCACCTGAGCATACTGCAACAGTAGGTAATCACTTGATAAAATAACCATCATAGAAGCTGTCCCAGAGGTTTCAGAACAGATAGAACACAGAACCAATGTAAGGTGCTCAAATCTCATGGTTTATTTAGTCAGTTTTCAAAATGTAGCAAGAAACAAAGGGAAAGGATCAGTGTAGGTTTTACACTCACAATTTTAGAATGCATCTGAAGTGGACAGAGCATTCTAGTGGAGCCCTGTGTTATATGATGTTCACATGTCCATCTCTCTGTCCCTGTGCTTCATCCACCTGCTCTGCTAACAGTGTGGTCACAAGGACCAGACCTTAGGATTAGAAAAGGTGCTCAGTATATGTAAGACCCTCTGATACATCATTTGCTTATTTGATTAGAGAGATGCAGGGGAAAGCATGCCTGACCAATAGTTGTAGATCACTGATGACCTGCTGAGCAGCCACAGATGTTATCTGCATGTCTCTGGCCAAGGACAGTCATATGGAACCAAAATGGAATCATCACTGGGAAACAGTGTCACAATAGCCATCCCATTACTGAGACTAGGAGTCTTTTGGAGGAGTCTTTAGGGTTTTCTAGGTATATGATCATGTCATGGGTGACAAGCAATAGTCTGACTTCCTCTTTTCCAATTTGAATACCCTTTACTTCTTTCTCTTCCCTTGTTGCTCTGGCTAGGACTTGCAGTACTATTTTAAATAGAAGTGGTGAAAGTGGGCCTCCTTGTCTTGCTCTAGTTCTCAGAGGGAATGTTTCAACTTTTCCCCATTCAGTATGATGTTGGTGGTGTGTTTGTCATATATGACTTTTATTATTTTCATGTAAGTTCTTTCTATGCCTAGTTTGTTGAGGGTTTTTTTTTTTTATCGTAAAGGGATGCTAGATTTTATCAAATGCTTTTTCTGCATTAATTTAAACAATCATGTGGTTTTTATTTTTAATTATGTTTTTGTGATAGATCACATTTATTGACTTGTGTATGTTAAATCATCCTTGCATTCCTAGGATAAAACCCACTTGATCATGGTGTATCTAATTAATCCATGGCATATTATCTTTTTGATGTGCTGTTGGATTTGGTTACTAGTATTTTGTTGAAGAGTTTAGCATCTATGTTCATCAGGGATATTAGTCTCTAGTTTTCATTTTTTATGTCCTTTTCTGGTTTGGGTATCAGGGTGACAGTGACTGCCTGATTTTCATAGCTTTATACTAAGTCTTGAAATTTAATTTGGACAACTCTCCAAACTTGTTCTTCATTTTAAGAATTGATTTGTGTAATCTAGGTCCTTTGTATTTAAACATAAAAGCAGAATTGGCTTCTTAATTTCTATGAAAATTTGCAGGGGTTTTGATTGGGTTTGCATGGAATTTATATATAAATTTTGAGTAAATTAAAATCTTAACAATGTTAAATATTCCAGCCAAGGAATACACTGTATCTCTACATTGGGGAGAGGGAATTTTCTTTCATTTCTTTCAGCAAAGTTGTGTTGCTTCTTTTACCAAAGCACCAGGGTTCAGTCTGGGTCCTGTCACTTGCTGCATAGAAAGACAATCACTAAGATGATGAGTTTTCCAATGGAAGAAGTCTTTATTCGGGTGCTGCAGCAGAGAACAGGAGATCAGTCTCAAATTCTTTCTGACCAACTAAAATTAGGAGTCTATATGGCAGAGAAAACAGGGATGAGGGGTGGGGTAAGAGAGGAGTTGGTAATCAGGAATGATGATAAATGAGGAGCTGGCATCTCATTGTCTGGATGCAGTGATCTGATGAGTTTCAGTTCCTTGATACAATCTGGAAGGCCTGAGAGTGGTTTCCTGAGGAAAGAACTTGGATAAGACAAATGTAAGTTTCAGGCTTTCGGATCAGGAGGGTGAATTTCTATATTTATTCAAAAAACAGTAAACATAAATTCTGTGGAAGAGTTGGGTCATTTTCACTTCCAGTGTAAAAGTCTTACAAATTTCCTCCTATTTTATTTCTAAGCATATTTTTAGAACTATGATGGATATATTATTTTCACAAATTATGTTTTAATTTATACTTGAGGGTATAAATAAAATGTTTTAAAATCTTAATCTGTTTTCATATTATCTTGCTAACTTCATCTATTATTTTTAGTAGTTTTGTAAATTTTTCAGATTTCTGAAGCAATCATATTATCTGTAATTAAGAGCGATGTTATTTCTTTCTCATCAATATACACTTTATTGTTTTTACCTTATTGTTATGGTCAGAATTTCTATTACAATGTTAAATAGATTAAGAGTTGAAATCCTTGAGTTCTTCCCAATTGAGATGGAAAATGTTCAATATTTTATCATTTAGCATTATGTTTCCTGGTTGTACATAGTTACTCTTTATTGGAGTGAGGAATTTTCTTTCTATTTCTCATTTGCTGATAGTTTCTATCATGAAATGGTGTTAAATTTTCTCAAATAATTTTGATAGCTATCATAATATTCACAGTTATTTTTATTTGATCAAAATGGTAAATAGCATTAATTGATTTTTGCAATGTTAAACCAATCTTCCATTCTTGGAATAAATCCCATTTTGTCATAATGGACTATTCTTTTTTTATGTTTTTGGATTCCATTTGCTATATGTTATAAGAGTTTTTGTCTCTAAATTTAGGGAATATATCGGTCTTTTAATTTTTCTGTAATATTTTTGTCAACTTTGGTAACAGGGTAAGGAGTTTGGAAATATTCCCTCTTCTTGTATTTTTTAAAAGAGTTTCTGTCAGACGGGTGTTCTTTCTTCTTTAAATGTTTGATAGGATACACCAGTTAAATGTTCTGTGTCTACAGTTTTCTTTATGAGATGGCTTTTGACGATGATCTCAATTTGTTAAATAGATGCAGTGCTATTCAGATTTTCTGTTCTAACTTGTGTAAGTTTTGTTAAGTTATGTCTTTCAGAGAATTTTTCAGTTTCATGAGGACTGTCATATTTGTTGCCAAAGAGTTGCTCTTTACATTCTCTTAGTATCCTTTTTATGGCTGTGGGGTCTATTGTCATTTTTTTTCCTTATATTGGTAATTTCTAGTCTCATGGTTTTTCTAGATTAATATTTTCTATTCCTAGATAACAAATCAATCCATTTTATTGATTATTTTCTAGAAGTTTAATTTCGGCTTTGTTAATTTTCTCTATTTTTAAGAATCTCTTCTATCTCATTAATTTAATTTATTTTCTTTAGTATTTCTTTGCTTCTACCTACTTTGGATTCTTTTTTTGTCTACTGTGTTCTAGCTTCTTAAAGGGGATAATTTGGGTCATTTTTTTAAGGTATTTATTCTTTTGAATATAAGCATTCAAGATATACATTTCCCTATGGGCACTTATTTGGCTGCATTCCACAGCTTTTATTATATTGTATTTCATTTTTATTCAGTTTAAATATTTATTTACTTTGCTTGTTATTTGTTTTTCACACACTGACATTTTTCAGAGCTTCTTTAATTCTCAAACATGGGTTTTAGTAGGCATTTTATTGTTATTTATTTCTAATTTAATTTTATTTTGGCTAGATAACATGCTCTGTTTCATTTGAATCCTTTTAAATTTATTGAGATTTGCTTTTAAGCCCAGAATATGGTCTTTCCTAGTGAATATACCATGTATGCTAATAATGTCTTGTATATAGTGTTCTCTACATGTCAGTTAGGTCAAAGTGATTGATAGTATGTTTAAAAGTAATCTGTGCATGTATTGATCTTTCGATCTAATAACATAATTAAAATATAGTTGTAATTTTCTCAATTTTTCCTTTTAATTCTGTTTTTTTCTACTCTGATGCTCTTTTAAAGTACATTTACATTTATGATATGTATTCCTGCTATGCTGATCCTTTTATTATTATTAAAGGTCACTTATTATCTCTAGAAAAACCTTTTTGCCTGAATTCTATTTTATCTGATATGAAAATAGCTACTTCAGCTTTCTGATGCTTACTCTATATAAGAGAGTTTTTTTCCATCTATTTATTTTCAACCTATCCATGTCTTTACAACTAAAGGCCAAACCATTTTGAAAGAATGTAGTTTAATGTTGCTCTTTTATCTCCTCTGAAAAGTTGTGACCTTTCGTTGGAGTGTTTAATATGTTAAAATTTAGTAAGATTGCTGATACGATTGAATATGGATCTACTATTTTATTGCCTGTTTTTCATTTGTCATCTCTGGTTTTTTGTTCCTCTGTTCATTCCTTCCTATATTTGGATTATTTGAAATTTTTTGATATATATCTTGCTTTAGCTATTGAGTTTTATGTTTTACCTATTTACATTAGTGTTTCAATGGTTGCTCTAGCAATGACAATATATCATAACTTGCTAACTTTGCCTTCACTTAGTGGTTAATATTTTACCACTTCACATAAAATGTAGAAACTTTGCACCTGTATAGTTTCCTTTAATCTCCATCCCGTATTCTACTGATGTCATGTACATTACATCTACATACATATAAAACCCAGCAAACAATGTTATACTGTTTGTTTAAACGTTCATGTGCATTTTTAAAAATTAAAAACTGTTTTATATTTATTTGAATATTTACAATTTCTGATGCTCTTCATCCCTTTCTTACGATATGAGATTCCATCTGGTAGAATTTACACTCACTTGAAGAACATCTTTTTGTAGTTCATATAGTATAGGTCCTCTGACAAACACATTTACTTATTATTATTATTTATTCTGGAAATATCTTCATTTGGCCTTCATTCTTAAAGAATTCTTTCACATGAAATAAAATTCTGGATTGATCTAATTTTTAGCATTTTATATTTTCTCATTGTGATCTAGCTTCAATTGCTTCTGATAAGTTAGTGGCTTTTGAATCATTGTTCCCTCTATGTGATATGTTGTTACAATATTAATATATTGTAATATGTATAATATATTGTTTATTTTTGACTGCTTATAAGATTTTACCTTTATATTTTATTTTAGCAGTTTGACTGTAATGCATCTAGGCATTTTTGTCTCTGTATTTATTTTGCTTGGAGTTTGCTGAGCATTTTGAATTTGTAAATGTATGACTTTCCCCAAATTGGGGAAAATTTTATCCAATAGTTTTCCATTTTTTTTCTCTCTTTTCCTAAGATTTCAATTACATGTATGATGGATACATTTCTGATATAGTTCTGCATGTCCTTGAAGTTCTTTTATTTTTTAAATCTGTTTTCCTTTTCTGTTCTTTAGGTTGGATTACTTTTACCGATACATTCAAGTTGAGAGACTTTCTGTAATATTGTATATTTTATTTACAAAATGTTCCTTGAGGTTTTATTATAATTTCTGTTTCTCTACAATGTTCTATCTTTTCATTAATTGCCAACATATTTTCTTTTACATCATTAAACATAGTTATAAATAGCTTGTTTAAAATTCTTTTCTGTTTCTTCTAATATCATTGTCATCTTTGGATGTATTTCAGTTGATTAACATTTTATTAAGAATTGGTCTTGTGTTTTTATTCCTTTGTATGTTTAGTCTTTTGAATCTTATCCTGGACATTTTAAACTGTATGTTGTGGAGATTCTGAATTCTTTTATGTCTCTCTGAAGAATGCTGATTGATTTATTATTTTTTAAGCAAATAATTATCTTGACCAGATAAAAAGAGCAAATTGTTTATCTTGAGCTACAATTGAAATTTCAGTTCAGTTCTTTTATATCAGTTACATCATTTCGTGTCTGCCATGTGGTTGTATGATCAAAGATCAATCAGAGATTTGTGCAGAGGTTATTCACAAAAATTAGGGTGTCTTTCTCTGCATATTTTGTATTGCTGCCCTCCCTCCCAGTTTCAGAGACTGTCATTGCCTTGCACTCTGTTCTCTGATTTCTCATCTCAGAAAGACTATATGTTTTCTATTGGCATTTTATCCACCATGTGCAGAATCAACTGTATGCTGTTCTTCATGTAAAAGGCTTAAAAACAGAAAACTTACACCATATCCTACCTCCATTCAAATATTGACTCTCCTTCTAGACTTTGCTGCTTGTCCTTTCTCTAATGACTTCAAGTAGCTGGTTATGGATGTATTCTAGAATTTGCAGTGGTTATTCCTGACAGTAAGCCTGATAGACGCTTACTTAGCAATACTGAAAGCAGTACTTGAAATTTTACAGCTTATTCTTCTAGAGAGTTTCTCCATTGTGAGAAATATATTCACGTGTCCAAACCCAAAGAATGTACTTAGAAACACGAAGAACAGTGGAAAGAAGACTTTTAATGGTGTTCTTACAAGATCGGGTGTCTGGTAGGCAGGCACACCTGGGGCAGTCACAGCACATAATTTATCTCCTAGCACGCAGGTCCCTCCCCCAGTTCCTCACTGGTCGAGGGCTATGAGGTCACCATCTTCCTGGACAGAGCCTAAGTTTCATTATCCCCTTATAAGGTGGTACCCCAGTCCCTTTCCCTGCCTAAGTTTCGATTTCCTAGTAACGAAACTTTCTTCCCTTTTATGGGCTGATTCCTCCTCTGCATCCTGTTTACTTATCATGACTTGCTAGGTGAATGAGCTATGCAGTTTGTCACGTCCGCAGGCTGGCTGCCAGTGCTTAGATTTATCATGCCTTGACAATGAACTATTTAAAATGTTTTCTCACTAATTCTCTCCTCTTTTCTATTTACTTCCTTTGGTCTTATTTTCATTTAAACCTTTCTGTTTTGCGAATCACTCTAGAAGTTGTTTACTGTCTTCCTCATAGGAGAGTGGGTTTAATTTGGTTTATAATAGTAGCAGGTTTTTTTGCTGGTAAGTCATGGACATTTGTTTATTAATAGCTGTTTCAATTAATCTCTGTGCTAGTCCCCTCACACAGGGATAGTACAACATCCCACTGCTGTTTAGACTCCTGCCACAATTATGGGAGATGTAAGGGTTGAAGCTACCATGCCTTTCCATTTTCTAAACCATCCTTCTAGCAACCCATAAGTGGATCATCAATTCCAGCATTTTCTGCCAGTTTGTTGGCTAGGGTTGTCAGTCCTTGTAAAGCTTTTGTGATGGTTCCATGTGGGGCAGTATTGCTGGCAATGAAAGTACAACATTTTCCACCCTGCATAACACATATGCCCGCTTTTTCTGCTAGTATCATGTCTAGCACAAGCCTCTTTTCCCAGGCCACTTTGGCTGGTGGCATTTAACTGGCCAGCCACCCCTTTGAGGGTGTTTCAAGTATAACTAATGAATCTCTGTTGATTATAATAGCTGTAATTGATCCCATCCACATTTTTATTAATAATTGACCACCAGAGGAGTGCTGAGTCAAACCCAACAGCTATTTGGTTTCAGGCCTTAAATTCATTAGGCACCCCCTCTAGGTACTCCTATTGAGTCAACATATATATTGGGATCAAAAGAATTTGTTAAATCTCTCTGGTTTCGGTGGCCATGTGTATTTTCAGGTATCTTATGGAATGCCAGGGTGAAGGGAATGGCTAACTGGACCAAAGCACAAGTCCCAGTCCTATTGGATGGTAACAGGTTACAGAGGTTCCTTTTCCCACATTACCACCAGACATCAGGCTGGGGTGTACGGCAAGCTGTGTAATTTCCATCACCTGACTTACCAGTGACGTTTAGGATGTGGGTACAAGCCGAGAGTTCTTCCATGCCTTGTTGAACTCTGCCCCTGCCTAGAGAGGCAAGAGGAGTGGTTCATATTCCCCATGGAGAATGAGGGGATTGCTCTGGTATTTGACCTCTGCAGGAGGAGATGCAGGAAAGAGAAATGACAGACTCTTACAAGTCTCATCTCCGCATGCATCATTGTCCTGGTATATAGCCAACATGCAATGCATTCCTTCAGGATCAGTATCCTATCCTAGGGGAAGTGGAACCACCTGTGCCTGAGGTCGTCCTGCAGCACATGTGTAGCCATTACTCTTTTTGAAGGCTTGTACCGAGAATTTGATCCATTCGACCTAGGCATTCAGATGTCTGTACCCTGTTTCAATTTCTAAGGTTTGCTTAAATCCTTTATTTCAATGATTTCTACTCTTTTAGGATTATTATGTGATGGAATAAAGTACTTACTAGGGTCTGAGTTTGGAGTAGTCCCAGGCAAGTGGGAGGTTGAGTTCTTGATTAATTCAAGAACAGATCACCCTAGTGGATCTTTTCCTACAACATCTTCCCCCAGCCTACACTTGAGGCACCACCCTTGGTTCTTGATCTAGGATCCCTGGATTGTTGATAGTTATGAGTATAGGGTTACACTAAGTTTTGGCAGTTAGTTGGTGGGGAGCCTTTGTATAGATGTATTTTATCTTTTAAGGGCTCCAGGATGGGGTTACCTATCCCATATTGACAGTCCAACCCTGATATTTGGTGGTCCACCAGACATCATTCCAGCTAGGGCAGGGAGTTGCACTGTTGTAGCCTGCATCTAGTTCAGGAAAAAGACACTCATCTGCTTGTGAAACCTGCTTCTGGTTTTCTAAATTTCCACAAGGCAAAACTTGGCAGGCATCAAATTTTATAGTTAGGGGTGCTATAGTTTTATTTATATTAATTACCAGCTTAAGTGAGTAGTTGGGAGTCCCTTTCCAGTTTCCCCGTCCTCCATTCCAATCTTTAGTCCCTGGCATAATAGCCCATCCCAACCACATTAACTTCCATAGAGGGGGCCAGCCCATGCTTTCTTTCTAGGTTTTTCTTAAAGTTAACTTTAAGGCTTTCTTATGTGACCCATGCACTTTCCACTGGTCTTTTTCTCTCCTTTCCAGGGTCTCTTTTACCAGTCCCTTGACTCAAGTACGAGTTCACCCCCTTTCAGTTGTTCCTGTGACCATCTTGGTGATCAGAAGCACTTCTGATAGGGACCTTCCCAGCTGGGTTGGAGCTTGTTTTCTTTCCAAGTCACCAGGCTGGAAGTGGTGAACTTCGAACTCAGGAGGTGGGGTTTGAGTCAGAAGTCCTAAGGGATGACAAGGTGAAGGATATGGCCAGTATAATTTCTCAAAAATTGGTTCTTGGTTTCCATAGTAAGAAGATCTGTAGTCCTGCCCAAATATGGGAGTCCATGTAATAACTCAAAGGAGGACAGTCTCGAGATTTTTTCTTGAGGGGCTGTCCTAACCCTAAGGAGAGCTACTGAAAGACATTTGGTCCAGGGCATTTGAGTTTCTAATATTTGTTTGGTAATATGCTTTTTGAGAGTTTGACTTATTCTTTCTAACTTTCTAGAGTAAGGGGGATGCCAGAGAGTATAATAATCCTATCTAATTTGTAAACTTTCCATAATTTCCCTTAACACCCTTGAGGTAAAGTGGCTGCCACTGTCTGAATCAATATTTTCTAACAGGCCAAATCTGGGTATAATCTGCTCTAAGATTATTTTGACCATATTCCAGGTAGTGGCTGTCAGACGCAGAGGCTTCTACCCAGCTGGAAAGGTGATCTATGATCACAAGCAAATACTTTAGTCTTTCTACTTGGGTATTTCTGTGAAATCTAGTTGAATGCTCTGGAATGGTCTTAGTCCAGGAGGTCGTCCTCCTGTGGCCTGTCTTCCAATTACCTTTTTGTTCATCCTTTGACAAGTTACACAACTTCCACATACTGTTTAGCAAGGATATAAATCCCTAAACACCAATAATTTCTAAGTATTGCATCACACAGAGCCAGGGGTCCCCAGTGACTCCTTTTGTGTAATATATTCATTAGTTCTCTCATCAGGGGTTTACTTATCATCTCTCACATCAGGAAGTAACTATTTCTCATCTTCAGTTTGAGTGACCGCTATCCTGTCTAATTCTTCTTTCTCCTCTTTGGTAAACTGAGGCCTTAATACTACCTTAGGGAGGTCTGGGATCAGGCTAAATAATCTTCCTCCACGGGGCTTGCTTAACAGCTTCATCTGCAAGCCTGTTTCCTATAGCTTCTATAGTGTTCCTTTTCTGATGACCAGTTACATTGAGTGTGATTAGTTATCTCTGCTGGAAACAGGAGGCTTTCTAAAACCTGTTTGACTAGTTCTCCACGTACCAGTTCTTTTTCCCCTGCTATTTATTAGGCCCTGCTCTGTCCATATTTTTCCAAAAGTGTGTATCGCCCCATAGGCATATTTAGAATCAGTATATATAAAATGCCTTCTTGGCCTTCAGGGAGCTTTAGGGCCTGGTTAACAGCATGTAATTCACAGGTTTGGGCCCACCAGCCATTAGGTAATGTACCTTTCTCACATTAAAAAGTGTTTATTTCCATCAGTGACAGCACAGCCATTGTATTTCTTGCCATCTATCACTCAGGACGACCCATCCACAAACAGCCTTAGCCCATCACGTAGTGGAACTTTTCTGAGGTCTGGTCTAACTTTGGTTTGGTATTCTATGATATATAAGCAGTTATGGTCTGATGCCTCTTTGTTCTCTTCTCCTTTCCATATGAAACTGGCTGGATTCAGGTAAGTATCTGCTGTTATGACCAAATCATCTTTTTCTGGTAATATGGCTTCATATTTTAGAATCTGAGAATCTGTTAACCATCTCCCAGCTTTTTTATTTAATATATTCCTGACCTGATGTGGGGTGCTCATTATTAGGGCCCCACCTAGGGTTAGTTTTTGACTCTTCTCTATCAGCAGGGCTGTGGCAGCTACTTCTCGCACACATTCGGGCTTCCCTCGAGAGGCGGGATAATAAAACTTGGTGACAAAAACAACAGGTGGCCTCTTCCCTTCCCAGGTATGAGTGAACACCCCAAGGGCTATGCCCTGGTCTACTGTTACAAATAGATGGAATGGTTTCTCTAAAGATGGGAGGGCCAGGACCAGGGCTGTAATGAGGGCCTGCTTTAGCTGTCTCATTGCCTGAATGTCCTCTGGGGACCATTGCAAGGGATCAGGTTCCTCTTCTAGTAGCTTGAGATACACAGACTTTGTCTTTCGAGCATATGAGTCAATCCATAACCTCCAGCAGCCCGTTAAACCTGAAAATTTTCAGAATTCTCTCTTTGTCTTAGGAAAAGGAAGATCCACTATTCCTGACAGTCTTTCTGGGTTTATTTTCTGCTTTCCTTCACTAATCAGGTGTCCTAAAGATTTAACTTATTTTTCTACAAAGTGCAATTTGTTTTTAGAGACTCACAACCCCCCTTCTCCTAGAAAATTAAGCAAGCTTATGGTGGTTTCTGACACCTCAGACCTCCTCTCCCCAGAAATTTAAAGATCACCTATGTATTATAATAACTGGGTTCCCTTGGAAGGTTGGAATTCCTCTAGGAATTTTTCTAAGATTTGACTAAATAAGTTTGGGGCTGCCATGAAAGCTTGTGGCAGCACAGTCCAGTGGTACTGTTGTTTTTCTTTCCAGTTATAGGATTTCCCCATTCAAAGGCAAAGAGGTCCCTACCCCTAAAGCCTACAGTACATGCTCAGAATGCATCTTTTAGATCCACCATATTGAACCACTTAGGTTCATAGGATATCTTACTAGGGAGGTTGTAGATGTTAGGCACCACACGGTGGTGGGTCTGGACAATTTGATTTATGGCCCTTAGATCTTGCACCAATCTATATAACCCATCAGGCTTTTTGACTGGGAGAATTGGAGTGTTATATGGTGACATGCAGGGTTCTAATAATCTATCTTTGATGAATCCCTTTATTACCCATTGGAGACCATTTTTCTCCCTTCAGTGGGAATGGGATATTGTTTTCTGCAAACTATTTCTCCTGGTTGCTTTAGTTTAATCTGTAAAGGTATAATTTTTAATCTTCCCCTGTTGCCTTCCCTAATCCACACAAGGGGATTAATTTATCTTTCCTCTTCCTCTGTTAGGAGGCCCATTATTACTTTTATTTGTCCCCCTTCTATTCCTAATCCTAAATCCAGTTAGGTCCTGCTTCAGGAACACATAAGAGTGAACCTTCAATTTGTTCTGGTCCCAATCTAATTAACATTTGCTTGAATATCAGAACATGGAATCCGTCCCCTTTTACTCCTGATACTGTCCATTTTTCCTTAGAGAGTTCTGTACCCCTTGAAGGATGAATTAGGGAGAATTGAGCCACCCCAGTATCAACCAAAAATGTTACTTCTGCCCCCTCGAGTCCCACCATCAGTTTTATCAAGGGTTCCTGGTAGGACCTACTTAAAAGGAGCCCCAACCCCCTCCAATCTTCATCAAAAGTCATCACAGGGATTATCTTCTCTCTCTTTTTCCATTCTGGACATTCTCTCTTAAAATGTCCCGGTTTTCCACACTGCAACATCCACTTACAGTCTTAGGAGTTTTTCCCTGTATTTCTCTTCTGACTTTTTGCTGAAACCTAGTATTTTCTTATCTCCTCCAAGAGGGGTCTTGATCTAACTTCTTCCTGACTACCTCCTCTACAGTGGAAACCATGATTTTCACTTTTTGTCTCTGTTTCTCCTCTTCTCTTCATACAAAGGCCTTTTTAGCTTCCTTCAGTAATTCCTCAATTGATTTTTTCATTCCAACCGTTGATCTTTTGTACTTTTTTTAAAATGTCAGGTCAACTCTTAGTTACAAAGTTAACCTTCAAAGTGCTTTGCCCTACTGGGTCCTCTGGATCTAATCTGGAGTATTTTCTCATTTGATCTCTGAGCCTCTGAAGGAATGCAGAGGGAGTTTCCTTTTTTTCTTGTTTAATCTCGAATGCCTTTGAGATACTTTGTGTCCTAGGAGTGGATTCTTTGATCCTTTTAATTGTTAGTTCCCTGAGGTTCTGCATTTGGGCACAGCCCCTGGGATCATTATCCCATTTGGGATTGACATTAGGACATTTTTGCTTGGCTGGTAAGACTCCTTGTCCGGGATAATTCCCCTTTATTCTCCTGTGAACATGATATTTATGATAGACATAATTTCAGCCCAGGTATAAAAGCTGGGTCCTAGGAATTGGTCCAGCTGTTCTGCTAAACCAAGAGTACCTTCTAGGAGTGGTTTCATTTCCTCTTGAAATTCTTAACTTCAGTACTTGTAAGAGGAGCATTTACAAAGCCAGTCTTTTCCTGCCCTATGGGAAGTTCCCTAAGAGGAAACAGGCTAGATGTTTGCTGTTTGGAGGGGATAGGGAAGTTCTCAATAACCCTCTTACACTGTTCTAATTCTTTTGTTAAATTTGCATAAGGATATAAAGGAGTAGTTTGTTTGACTCCTTCATGGTCTCCAAGTCTTTCTTCCTCTAACCCTTCTGCTGCTCTTGATCTTCCTGTCCCTCATTTTATGAGACATGTGGAGGAGACAAGCATGATAGAAGGTCCCAGGACTTTTCACTGGGCAAGGGCTTTTTACTAGGCTCTTTTTCTTCCTCTTTGATGGGGAACATGGGGGCTAATTTCTTAATCCAGCAGAGAGTGTAACTTATCTCCTCTTGTGAGAACGGGGTTTTATTATTCACATAATTAAAGGTTGGTGCTCCCAATCCTCGCCTGAGCCAAACTTAGGCCAAAAGACCAAAGGCTTATGAATGGGGTCTTTGGGCCAGATTAAATAGCAATACTTTACCATCTTTTGCTTTTCCTTTCCCTGATTTGAGGGTTGTCCCTCCCAACCTGCAACATTCTCCCCAAAGGACTATCTGGGGGAATGTCAGAGGGAGTCTCTTTGGCTCCCTCTTTCCTTTGTTCCATAGGCCTAGAATTTCTGTTTCCCATTTTCTGTCAGTCTCTATATCTGAGCTTTTCCCTGTGTACTCAATCCACCCTACTGGAGGTTTCTTGCACACCCCAAGAATTGCTTTGTCTGTCTCTGGCTGCTTCTCTTGCAGGAGAATGAAACTGTGGATTGGGACTCTGCCCTCACTTCATGTCTAGGATACATCTCAGTCACATACACTCAACCTCTGAAAATGCCCAACCACCAAGGCAGTACTGATAGTCCAATTTTCCTACCTTGGCTCATGTACAAGTTTGCTTGGTTGCTACAGTGCCTGCTTTTCTCCCTGTGTTGCCTCCACTGCCTCCTGAATAACAGTCTCAGGTTTGTCTATGGCCTCTGTGGGGAGCCAAGATGCCTGGACAAGGTGAGCCACCTAAAATCAGGTGGGACGTGTCTTCCCTCTCAGCTGGAGTCCACTCCACACAGGCACACACATCCCAGATGAGCCCCCAAGTTTGTGAGAAACACATTCACCTGTCTAAACCCAACGAATGGACTTAGAGACAAGGAACAGTGGAAATGAGACTTTTAATGGTGGTCTCACAAGGTCAGGTGTCTGGTAGGCAGGCACACCCAGGGCAGTTGCAGCAGGTAATTTATCTCCTAGCATGCAAGTCCCTCCTCCAGTTCCTCATTGGTCAAGTACTATGGGATTACAATCTTCCTGGATGTTGCCTAAGTTTCATTATCCCCTTATAAGGTCATACCATATCCCCTTCTCTGCTTAAGTTTTGATTTCCCAATAACAAAACTTTCTTCCTTTTTATAGCCTGACCCCTTTTCCACATTCTGTTTATGTATCATGACTTTCTAGGTGCATGAGCTGTGTGGATTGTCACATCTGCAGGCTGGCTGCCAGTACTTAGATTTATCATGATTTGAAAATAAGCCATTTAAAATGTTCTCTCACACCATCACCAAGGAAAATATCTCCTGAAAATTATTTTTGTTAATTATAGCTTAAAAGTATAAAGCTATAAATATATTCTTTTGCTATTACTGAATGAAGGCAGGTGTATTCAACCTTTGAAATATAAAACTAATGATATACTCAAGATAAATTAGGAAAAGGAATGGGATGAGTAGAGATATGGAAGGTCTATAGAAACACAAATATACTCATATTACAAAAATAAACACATACAAAGCGACAATCTAAACAAGAAAGCAAAGAAAGGGTCAGAGCAAGATGACCAAGTAGAACCCCTTCTGGCAATTGTTCCCCCCTGCCCCCACAGGAACAACAAATTGAACAACTATCCACACAAGAAAGCACCTTTATGAGAACCAAAAATCAGGTGAGTGATCATAGTACCTGGTTTTGACGTTATATCGAACAAAGAGACATTGAAAAGGATAGAAAAGACAGTCTTGGGTCACCTACACTACCCTTTCTCTGTCCCATAGCAGTGGCCATATGGCATTAAAGAATAATTTGTGTGCTTGGGGCAGGAAGAGCTCAGTGATTGTGGGACTTTGCATTGGAACTGAGTGCTGCCCTCTCACAGTGGAAAGCAGCACAGGGCAGAGTTTGGCCAACACCCACAGAAGAAGCATTTAGACCTGCCCTAGCCAGAGAGGATTTGTCCATCCCTGTGGCTAGAAACTGAGTTCTAGGAAGCCCCACCACCACAGGCTAAAGGACGGTGGGGTCCTAAATATATTTGAAAGGCAGCCTAGACCACAAGAGCTATAATTCCTAGGCAAGTCCTGGTGCTGTGCTAGGCTCAGAGCCAGAGGACTTAGGGTGCACATGGTCCAGTGAGACACCAGCTGAGGTGGCAAAGGTAATATTTGCATCACCTCTCCCTCAGTCCCAGGAAGTGCTTCTTGCAGCTCTGGCACAGAATCTTTCTGCTTGAGGAAAGGAATGGGAAGAGTGAAGAGGACACTGTCTACAACTTGGGTGCTAGCTCAGCCACAGTAAAACAAAGCAGCAAGCAGAGTCCTGAAGCCCTCATTCTAGGCTCTAGCTCCTAGATGATAGTTTTAGACCTGCCATGGGCCAGAAGGAAACCCACTGCCCTGAAGGGAGAGGCACAGGCTTGGCAGGATTCACCACCTGCTGACTAAAGAGCCCTTGGGCCTTGAATAGGTATCAGTATTAGCCAGACAGTAGTCACCATGTGAATGGGGCAGTGGTATCCATCAGGATAGTCACCTTCTGCTTCAGTAAAAAGTAGGGAAAAGTACAGAGGTCTTTGTCTTGCAACTTGGGTACCAGCTTAACCACAGTAAAATAAAGCACCAAGCAGAGTCTTAAAGTTCCTGATTCCGGGTCTTAGCTTATGGACACCATTTCTAGACTCACCCTGGGTGAGCAGAGAACTTGATGCCCTGAAGGCAAAGACCCCAGGCCTGGCAGGATTCACTACTTGATGACTAAAGGGCTCTTATGCCTTAAATAAACAGCAGCAGCCAGGCGATAATTGCCACAAACTTTGGGTTACACCCAGTACTGTACTGGCATCAGGAATTACCCTGAACAGTCCCAGTGGTGGTGGCCAAAGAAGTTCTTGTGTCACCCTCCCTGTAACTCCAAGCAGCTCAGAACAGAGAGGGAGAGACAGAGATTCCATTTGTTTGAGGAAAATTAAGGGAAGAGAACTGTAGACTCTCTGCTTGGTAATCCACAAATTTCTCCCAGATCATACCCAAGTCCATGGAGACAGTACTTCTGTAAGTCTGCAAGAGTCAGAGTGTTACTGGGCTTGGAATCCCCATAATGCAGACACAGCTGCAGTGACCAAAGACTTAGATCACACCAATTTAATTTCCTTTGAATACTTGGAAAAGCCTTCTCAAGATGGGTGGGTACAAACAACTTCAGACTGTGAAGATTAGAATAAATACATAACTTATCAAGGTCCAGACATCAATAAACATCCACAAGCATAAAGACCATCCAGGAAAACATAATCTCACCAAATGAACTAAATAAGGAACCAGTGACCAACCTTGAGCTGACAGAGATATGTGACCTTTCAGATAGAAAACTCAAAAGAGTGGTTTTGAGGAAGCTCAATATTAAAAAAAGAAGAGAGAGAGAGAGAAGCAATTCAGAATCCTATCAGAGAGATTTAACAAAGAGATTGAAATAATAAAACAAATCAAGCAGAAATTCTGGAGCTGAAAAATTCAATTGACAAACTGAAAAATACATCAGAGTCTCTCAACAGCAGAATTGACCAAAGAGAAGAAAGAATTAGGGAGCTTGAAACAGGGTATATGAAAATATACAGTCAGATGACAAAAAAGAAGAAAGAAGAAAGTATGTCTACAAGATGTAGAAAATAGCCTCAAAAGCGCAATTGACCTCAAAGAAGAGGTAGAGAGATTAGGATGGAAAGTTTATTTAAAGAAATGATAAGAGAGAACTTTCTAAACCAGGAGAAATATATCAATATTCAAGCAACCAAGGTTATAGAACACCAAGTACTTAACCCAAATAAGACTCAAAGTATTTAATAATCACACTCCCAAAAGTCAGCAATAAAGAAATAATACTAAAAGCAACAAGAGAAAATAAACAACATATAAAGGAGCTGCAATACTTCTGGCAGCAGACTTAGTGGAAACCTTACAAACCAAGAGAGAGTGGCATGCCGTATTTAAACTTAGGGAAGAAGGCTGAAGGTAAAAATAACAAAACAAAACCTTTTATCCTAGAATATTATATTCAGGGAAACTATACCACAAACATGAAGGACAAATAAACACTTTCCTACACAAATAAAATCTGAGGAGTTTCATCAATACCAGATCTGTCCTACAAGAAAAGCAAAAGGGAGTTCTTCGATTTGAAAGAAAAGAACATTAACGAGCAATAAAATATCATCTGATGTACGAAACTCACTGGTAAGAGTAAGAATACACACAAATACAGAATATTAAAACACTAACTGTGGTGTTAGTATCTTGAATAGTAAGGTGAAAAGATAAACCTGTCAAAAATAATAACTACAACAACGTTTTAAGACAGAGACTATAATAAGACATACATCGAAATGACAAGAAGTTAAAAAGTGGAAGGGATGAAGTTAAAGTGCAGAGTTTTTTTAGTTTTCTCTTTGCTTCTTTGTTTGTTTTTGCAATCAGAGTTAAGTTGTCATCAGTTTAAAATAATGGCTTATAAGGTGTTACTTGCAAGCC
Source organism: Rhinopithecus roxellana (assembly GCF_007565055.1). Lineage (NCBI taxonomy): Eukaryota > Metazoa > Chordata > Mammalia > Primates > Cercopithecidae > Rhinopithecus > Rhinopithecus roxellana. The sequence continues at coordinate 99,997,914 of NC_044551.1, forward strand.
TCATGGTAACCTCAAATCAAAAAATCTACAATAGGTACACAAAAAATAAAAAGCAAGAAATTAAAACATACCACCAGCGAAAATCAGTTTCACAGAAAGGAAGACAGGAAGGAAGGAAAAGAAGAACACAAAACAACCAGAAAACAAAGAACAGAATTGCAATAGTAAGGCCTTACTTGTCAATAACATGAAACATAAATAAACTGAACTCTTTAATCAAAACATATAGAGTAACTGAATGGATTAAAAAATAAGAACCAAGTAACTTCTGCCTACAAGAAATGCACTTCACCTATAAAGACACAGACTGAAAATAAAGGGATGGAAAAAGTTATTCCATGCAAATTGAAACAAAAAAAGATCATGAGTAGCTATACTTACACCAGACAAAACAGATTTCAAGGCAAACATTATAATGACCTTATCTCTTTTTAAATAATGATAAAGGGAACAATTCAGCAATAGGATATAATAACTGTAAATATATGTGCACCCAACACTTGAGCACCTAGATATATAAAGGAAATACTATTAGAGCTAGAGAGAGAGATAGACATCAATATAATAATAGCTGGAGATGTCAACACCCTACTTTCAGCATTGGATAGATGCTGTTACATGTCTGACTGAACAGTACAGTCAGAAAAATCAACAAACACCAGGCATAATCTGCACTCTAGACCAAATGGACCTCATAGATATTTACAGAACATTTCATCCAAGAGCTGCAAAAATAACACATTTTTCTCAGCACGTGGATTATCCGCAGAGGTAGACCATATATTAGGCCACAAAAGAAGCCTTAAGTATTTCAAAAAAGTTGAAGTCATATCAAGTATCTTTTCTGTACACAATGGAAAAAAATCACTAAAAAGAGAAACTTCAGAAACTATATAAATGCATGGATATTAAACAATGTGTTGCTGAATCACCAGTGGATCAATGAAGAAATTAAGAAGGAAATTAAAAATTTCTTGACAGAAATGAAAGTGGAAATACAACATACCAAAACATGAGATATGAGAAAAGCAGTCCTAAGAGAAAAATTTATAGCAATAAGTGTGCACATTAAAAAAGTAGAAAAACTTCAAATAAACAAGTTACTGATACATCTTAAAGAACTAGAAAAGCAAAGGCAGACAAAAACCAAAAGTAGTAGGAAAAAAATAGAGCAGAAATAAATTAAAATAAAAATATAAAAGTTCAATGAAACAAATTTTTTTTTAATTTTTTTTTAAAGATAAAGTCAACAAACCTTTATCTGGACTAAGAGCAAAAGAGAGAAGACCCAAATAAATAAAATCAGAAATGGAAAAGGAGACATTACAACTGATACCACGGAAAATCAAAGGATCATTAGAAACTATTATGAGAAACTATATGCCAATACATTTGAACACCTAGAAGAAATGAATGCATTTCTAGACACATACAACCTACCAAGATTGAAATGAAAAGAAATTCAAAACCCAAATGGATCAATTAAAAATAATGAGATCCAAGTCATAATAAAAAGTCCCTATCAAAGGAAAGCTATGGACCTTCCTTTGATGGCTTTGATGGACCTCCAATGATGGCTTCATTGCTGAATTTCAAAACATTTAAAGAATAATTAAAACCTATTCTACTGAAATTATTCTGAAAAATAGAGGATAAGGCAATACTTCCAAACTCATTCATCCAGGCCAATACTACCCATATATCAAAACCAGACAAAGACACATGAAAATCAGAAAGCTACAGGCCAATATCTCTAATGAACATTGATGCAAAAATCCCCAACAAAATACTACCTGACTGAATTCAACAATGCATTTAAAAGATTATGACTCATGACCAAGTGGGATTTGTCTCAGAGACAGAAGAATGGTTCAACATGTGCAGATCAATTAATGTGATATATCATATCCATGGAATGAAGGAAAAAAAATGATATTTCAAGTGATGCTGAAAAAAGCATTTGATAACATTCAATATCATTTCATGATAAAAATTCTAAAAATCCTGATTATAGAAGAAACATACCTCAATGCAATAAAAACTATATGTGACAGACCCACAGCTAGTATCATATTAAATGGAGAAAAATGGAAAGCCTTTACTCTAAGACAAGCTTATCCAACATACAGTCTCTGGACCTCATGTGGGCCAGGACAGCTTTGAATATGGCCCAATACAAATCTGTAAACTTTCTTAAAACATTATGATACTTTTCTGATTTTTTTTTTAGTTCATCAGCTATTTGTTAGTGTATTTTATGTGTGGCCCAAGACAATTCTTTTTCTTCCAATGTGGCCTAGGGAAGCCAAAAGATTGGACACCCCTGTGGTCTAAGACCTGGAACAAGACAAGGATGCCCACTTTCACCACTGTTATTCAACAGAGTAATGGAAGTCCAGCAATCAGACAAGAGAAAGGAAAGGGCATTTGCATTAGAAAGGAAGAAGTTAAATTATCCTTCTTTGCAAATGATATGATCTTATATTTGGAAAAACTTAAAGACTCCACAAAAAACCCAGTTAGAACTAATTAATTCAGTAAATTTAGAAAATATGAAATCAACACACAAAAATCAGTAGCACTTCTGTATGCCAACAGTGAAGAATCTGAAAAAGGAATCAAGAAAGTAGTCCAATTTACAATAGCTACAAATAAAATAAAATATCTGGTAATAAGCACTGAAAGATCTCTATAATGAAAATCATAAAATATTGATGCAAGAAATTGAAAAGGACACACAAACACAAAGAAAAATATTCTATGTTTGTGGATTGGAAAAATCAATATTATTCAAATGTCCACACCCCAAAACAGTCTATGACTTCAATGCAATTCTTATCAAAATACCAATTATATTTTTCACAGATATAGAAAATATAATCTGAAACTTTATATGGAACCACAAAAGACCCAGAATAGCCAAAGCCATTTTGATCAAAAAGAACAAAACTGGAAAAATCACTTTACCTCACTTCAAATTATATTGCAGAAGTATAGTAAACAAAACAGTATGATACTGGCATAAACCCTCTAGACACATAGACCAATGGGACAGAATAGAGTTCCTATAAATAAATCCATACTGTTAATACTTCAGGAAACTCATTTTCAACAAAGTTGCCCAGGACATACACTGGTAAAAGGACAGTCTCTCCAATACATCATACTGGGGAAACTGGCTGTCCATATGCAGACAAGTGAAATCAGACCTTTATCTCTTGCCATATATAAAAGGAAATGAAAATGGATTAAAGACTTACATCTATGACCTCAGGCATTGAAACTACTGAAAGAAAACTTTGGGGAAGTTCTCTGGGACTTTGGTCTGGACAAAGATATCTGAGTAATACCTCCAAATCACAGGTAACGGAAGCAAAAATGGATAAATGAGATCAGATCAAGTTAAAAAGCTTCTGCATAGCAAAGAAAACAATTAGTGAAGTAAATAGACAATGAACAGAGTGGGAGAAAACATTTGCAAACTATCCATCTGACAAGGGATTAATAATCAGAATATGTAAGGATCTCAAACAACTCAAGAGAGAAAAAATCTAATAATCTGATTTAAAATGAGTGAAACATCTGAATAGATAGTTCTCAAAAGAAGACATACAAATGGCAAACAGGTATATGAAAACATCCTGAATGTCATTGGTCATCAGAGAAATGCAAATCAATATTACAATGAGATACCCTCTTACTCCAGTTAAAATTATTTTTATCTAAAAGACAGGCAAAAATGAATGCTGGCAAGCATGTAGATAAAGGGGAACCCTCGTACACTGTTGGTAGAAATGTAAACTATTAGAGCCACTATGGAGAATAGCATGGACAGTCCCCAAAACACTACAAGTGGAACTAACATATGATCCAACAACCCCACTGTTAGGTATATACCCAAAAGAAAGGAAATTAGTATATGAAAGAGATATCTGCACTTTCATGTCTATCACAGCACTATTCACAATAGCCAAGATTTGGTAGGAACATACACCCATCAACAGATGCATGGATAAAGAAAATGTGGTATGTATACACAATGGAATATTACTGAGCCATAAAAAGAACAAAATCCTATAATTCACAACCATATTGATGGAACTGGGGGACATTTAGTTAAGTGAAATAAGGCAGGCATACAAAAACCATTTTCACATGTTCTCACTCATATATGGGAGCTAAAAATTAAAGCAATTGAACTCATGAACATAGAGAGTAGTATGATGGTGACCAGAGACTAGAAAGTGTAGGAGGTTGCAGTGGGGTTTGTGGGAAGTAGCAATGGTTAATGGGTACAAAAACATAGATATAATGGATAAGATCTATTTTTTGGTAACACGACAGGGTGATTATAGTCAACAATAATTTATTGTTTATATACACAAATAACTAAAAGTGGAATTAGAATGTTCCTGACACATAAAATGATAAAAAGCTTGAGGTGATAGGTACTTCAATTACCCTGATGTCATTACTACACATTATATACTTGTATCAAAATGTCTTGTGTACCCTATAAATATATACATCTACTATGTACTCATAAAAATTTTAAAAAATTCCCATAAAAATAAGAAATCAGTTGGTTTCATATAGATTGACTTCTATTTGAATGGAATGGATTTTATGAAATCAGGATGCTGAATAATATTAGTGATAAAGTAGAAAAAGGATGTTTTTCTCTCAATAACAATAAAAAAGGCAATAATACAATCCAGGAAAAGAAACTCATATAATCATACTATAATATAAAGCAACCTAAAATATGATTTTATTTTGAGAAATTTATATAATGTAAGAAATGTTAAATACATAGGTCTGTTTATTAGGAATGTTTTCATTTGGATACAATTATGGTTATTACATTTGACCTTAGACAAATTACAGCTTATTACCTAATTTTTTGTGAATTATATTTATATAGCATAACTTTTAATAATGGTATTATTTTTAACTACAGATAAAATATTCTTAACGTTTTCAATGCACTAATAGAAGTGCAGGTGAAAGAAAACACAAGGAGAAAGAAAGAAGTGGATATTAAGATAGTTTGTAGTTTCATGCTTATAGTTTCATGTAATATCATAAAAATTAAGAGATACTTTCAAATGCTGATCTAATGATAAACTGAGATTAACGTATTTATATATCCAAAATAATCATTACAATAACAAAATAATAGCTAACTAAAATTGAGAAGAAGAAATATGGGACATTGGTAAACTAATGTTTATCTTTAAATGTAGAAATTTAGTAGAGAATTTCTCAAATTTATATGTCAGAAATGGTGTCATGTCAATATTTTTAGAGTAAGAAATGTATTCTTAAGAGCAGCTCAAAATATGAAAATGTTAAGTGGTGATTTTTAGAAAACATATATAAAGGGTACTACATGGCATTGCTACTTTTTATTAAGAGCACTTAAGTTTTATTTTCAAACTGTATATGTTAAAAATTAAGTTAGATGTAGTTTAAAATTATGTAAGGAAATGATAATGAAACTGCAAGTACAACTATTAATTTACAAGAACTGACCAGTGTCTGGAACAGAGTTCCCCATGCAATGATCACATCTGATATTTTTTCCAGAAAATTCCCAGCACAAACTTAGTGTGGGTATTGCTTTTGGGAGACACAGAGCTCAGGAAACAGCCAAACAAAATTTAAGTCACATAAAACTAAATTAGGTTTTAAAATCTCTATTGTGTTTAATGTCCATTAATTATATTTTTATACCTAGTAAAAATTAGTAGGATCTTGAAATCAGACAAACGTATTTTAAAATCTTATTTTAACCAATTGTTCATTCTGTTTTTTAAGGCAACTTTTCTGATTCTCAATATTCCTATTTATCTAAAAGGGCCTCATTATCAACTTCACAGGAATTTTATCAGTGGTAAGATAACATATTCAAAGGATTTGGCATAAAGTGGATTCCTCTATGTTTTCTCCTTTCTCCTATACTTCTCTAACTCTTCTACACATTTCTTCTCCTAAGCACAGGACATTTTCATTTAACACAATATACTGGCCATAGAAAACATTTCAACATTGCTGGAATTTCTAGACTCAGTTGAAATCAATCAACATTGCTGGCCTAAAATGTATAATTCAAAGAAATGAATTATCCAAAGTAAATCATTTTGCCAAGTTATAGTTTAACTTCTTCTAGCATCAGTTACTACTTTGTGTTTTAATGGGACTATTTAATCGTTATATTTCAGTCATCCTCATTCATCAGAGAGTTCAACTTTATACTAAAAATAACTTTGTATTTGCAACCAAGTGCAATTATAAGAGTTTTATGCTTGTAGGTAGAAAAATTACAAGAAACATATTTTGGATTTGCCACCATTGTATTTGATGGCCTGTGTCTTTTCTGGTGTATGAGTTTATAAAGGGGTTTTTCTAAATATTATTTACAACTATTTCAGTAACATCAGTGGTTGGATAGCACAACTGTTTTGTGCTGGGGTTCAAAACATAATACCCTAAAGTATAGCACTTTGGCATGCTGAGTACTTTCAATTAAAAGAGATTGGAAGGCTTCGGAAGCAGCCTGGGGACCTTCCCCAGTCCTCCTGTCTCCTTCATAGAAAGCCATGGAACTGGAATTCCCCTTCCTTGAGGAGGGTCATAGAAACTCGAACTCCTCTCTCCCAAAGCCAGAATAAAATCTAGAAATATAACCCTAGCTTTTCCCTGCGTTTCTGTGTAAGAGTTGGCCATAAAGAAATTCGCTGACTTGTCTGACAGGTTGTAAGACTCTCATTCCAGAGGAGTTTTGTGCCATACCAGGAGGACAGAATGCTGCACAGATAGGCCAAGAAGAATCTGAACCTGGATGTCCCCTGCTCAGTCTGTCACTGTCAGATCATACCCTTTTGTACAATCACATTTCTACACAGCTGCCCATTTATCATCAAACCTAAGCATAAAAGCAGACAGTTTTTCCTAGGTCTTTTGAGTCTTCATTTCTGAAGGCTTCCACGTTATGTACAATGTTGATTAAATATATTTGTTATGCTTTTCCCTGTTAACTTGTCTTTTGTTGTAGGAGTGTCAGCTGTGACCCTTATGATGGGTGATGAAAGGTACATCCTTTCCGCTTCTACATTTGCTGAAAGTAAAGATTTTAAAAAGTAGTTGATTCTCTTTATTTTCCTTTTTTCCCATTTTCATTTATTTTATAAATTACCTTAGAGGAAACAGGACATCCATGTTAAGTGCTTTGATGAGGAAGGCTGAAGAAGAATATTTTCCACTAACTGTCCCCTGAAGCTCAAAACTTCTTTCTCAATTAAGAGGCACACAAAGAATTAGGGACATTTAAAACCAATGCAAAAAATGTATCATTTATAGTTAACCATGTATAATAAGATCATTGGTAGCCAAATGTGTTAGCAATTGAAAACATTACCTAGCAGCTGAAGCTTTAGCTTGAATTATTTAGAAAGGAGAATGAAATAAAAAGGATATACGAATATCCTATTAGTAATAGTGCTTCAGAAAAATAATAAAACTACAAATGCACAATCATAAGCGTATTTGTTGTATTTTCCTTGATTGAAGCTTAACAACCTTCTGATTAAATGAATACTTGTCTAGTAAGGGTAGGATAAACTCTCATGAAAATTGATTGTGGTGAATCAGAGGTAGATAGCAATCTGAAAACTTAAAATGACATTGAATCCTGCCTACCCTTTCGTCTGTTTGACCATAAAATTGGAAGTGGTTGGCTCTTTCAGCTATGAGCATTGGCATACCCTTTTTGTTTTCAGAACTAAGGAGCCATTTAAATCTTACATTTCCAGATCAAGTTAAGGAACTGTTTCCCTTGTGGTATCACTAGTAGCTGTAATACAACACTTGAATAGAACTGGAGGCAATCTGTGAAAACGCAATTTTCACTAGATTAACTTGAATTTTCAGTTATGATGAAAATTATCTTTGGAAAGAAAATATACAAATAGTCAAATTTTGACCTATTTTTGTGAGACAATATGCCTTTATAGCCCAATGAAACCATTTTCATAAAGCTAATGATAGTCCTAAACATGCATACTTTGAATAAAGTATATTATATATTCCAAACAATAAGGAAGAGATTATGCTGAACAACAGCCAAGTAATCATAAATAATTTTGAATAATCTAACTTTGAATTGAATTTACTAGTTCCCTATTCCTAGAGAAGTTCTCTATTAACTACTTGTTGCCTTACCATAAATAAGGAAATGAAGATTATTGGTGGGAAATTTGGATCTTTACTTTCTGGAGAATTTGAAGAGGTTTGGAGCTCAGGAATTGCAGGAAATGTGGGTCGGGCATAGGAGTGAAAAGGGAGATTGACTGCAAATTCATATGCATAGTAATCAGACCCCAGCCACCTCATCTCTGCCCCATGCATAAATAATACCGGCAACATTTTTATCTACTAAAAAGATACTGGACAATTTTCCTCTAAGAAAACAAATCAGAAGAAAGCATTTTAGGGTCTAGAAATAAAAATATCTAACGTCCCCCACTCATCTTAAAGTGAAGCCCACTATTCAAACCAATCCCATGTACACAAAGTTTAATATCAACTTTATATCTCCTACATTTAAGTATGGATGGACAACCAAGGACTATAAGGCACTTGAAAAAATGTTCATTATAAAAAGGAGTTATTAAAATAAGTAGATGACTTTAACAGGGATACTGCAGAGAAAAATATTAAAAATTCTCTAATAAAGTATTCTTGGAGAGATAGATAAAGTTTGAATGTAAATTCATTGTCAAAATTGAAATGTGACAACCACAAATAAAAGTAACGCTGTAAGAATAGGAATTTTGAAATTATTAAAAAGTTGCATTATCTACAACCTTTAAAGCTATAAGGCAGTGGAGACGATCTACACACAATGGAAAAAAAAGATTAAATTCCAAGGATTAAAATCCAAGAATCTTAGATATAAACAACATCTTATAAACTCATCAGGATGAAAGGAGATCGTTTGTGAAGATGCAAGATTTCAAGATACGTTACCCCCTTGTCCCATCTGAAAAAAAGAGCAACAAATAAAAGGATTTAACCACACAAAAAATTAGAAGTGAGACCAAATGTTACGAAGAAGAAAGAGAGGAAAACAGTTAAACAATTTAGCAAAGGCTTGGAACCAACCCAAATGTCCATCAATGATGGACTGGATTAAGAAAATGTGGCACATATACACCATGGAATACTATGCAGCCATAAAAAAGAATGAGTTCATGTCCTTTGTAGAGACATGGATGCAGCTGGAAACCATCATTCTCAGCAAACTATTGCAAGAACAGAAAACCAAACACCACATGTTCTCACTCATAGGTGGGAATTGAACAATGAGAACACTTGAACACAGAAAGGGGAACATCACACACCGGGGCCTTTTGTGGGGCGGGGGCAGGGGGAGGGATAGCATTAGGAGATATACCTAGTGTAAATGATGAGTTAATGGGTGGAGCACACCAACATGGCACATGTATACATATGTAACAAAACTGCACATTGTGCACATGTACCCTAGAACTTAAAGTATAATAAAAAAGGAAAAAAATTCTAAATTGATAAGAAGCATGAGCTGCTCATAACTGAATGATATATAAGCTAAGGAAACAGTCTTGAAAGAAGACAACTTCTAATGATTTCTAAGTTATCCGACATACCCTGGAGTGGAGGTTAGTGGAAATGAATGTGTTCCCAAAGTCACATGCAGGGTGGTGGAGAAGGATGGAAATAGAGGGAATAAATGATGGAACTATTGGAATAGTGTGATATTTGAGTGAGAGAGGACCAAGAGAAGAAACAAAGCATCTTGTGAAAAAGAAAATCTATATCCTCATTAGGGTACTAATTGAGTTACATGAATCTGACTACAGGAGCAGGAAAATAAAAAGGTGTGTAATAAGTAATTGTACTAACTTGTTAAAAGGCACCTTTTCCACAGGCAAAATGTACCCTCACTTAATTAAATAAACTAGTTTTTTCCTTTCTTTGTGACATAGAAATGCAGAGCAGTCCTGGGCCCCTGTGGCAAACCACACAACAGCATCAGGACCCGTGTCTCCTCCGTCATTTTGTTCTGCCATCCATGTGAACATTTATAAGATCACCTTCTGTTCTGCCATTCTTAGCCTGTGAACATTTACAAGGTCACCTCATGGTCCAGAACAGTTTCCAGAGCTCAGCTATCTCATCTGTATTTTAAGGAGGAGGAAGTGAAAATGAAGAAAGTCAGAGTACATTACTCCCAGCTGAACCATCTGTCTTTGAAAAGCACTCCCAGAATCCCTCAAGAATCTCTCCTTGCATCTTATTCCCTATCCCTAGCTATGAGGGAGGCTGGGAGTTTTGAAATAAAATCAGGTCTCTCAGTTAAGGGAGAAAAGTGGATGAGTATAGAGTGGGCAGGCAACTGTAGCTAGCAGTCTGCCATAGAAGGTAGCAATTAAAGTAATGAAAAAAAAAAAAAAAGTTAAATTTATAAAATACGCCTGTAGTCCCAGCTACTTGGGAGGCTGAGGCAGGAGAATGGCGTGAACCTGGGAGGCGGAGCTTGCAGTGAGCCGAGATCGCACCACTGCACTCCAGCCTGGGCTACAGAGCGAGACTCCGTCTCAAAAAAAAAAAAAAAAAAAAAATTATAAAATATATTTTGTTAGGAGAGCAAGGAAAGAGAAAGTACTAGTGAACTGAATGAAAAAGCCCAATTGAGTATCCAGATTAATAAGAGGAAAATATAATAAATAACATCATGACTATACCAGCAAAATTAGGAAAACAGAAAAGGAAAAAAATAATAAATATAAATATGAAATAAGATGGGAACAATGAAACAATGTATTGCTGTCCTTACAGTAAATGTAAGCATACTGCATTATTTCATTAAAAAACAGTTCATGTTAGATTAAGAATTAAAATCCAATTTCATGTGTTTACATGAGACACTGGAATCAGTTACTTACAAAGGTTAAAAATATAGGATTGTGTAAAGAGACACCAGAAATATGCATACAAAACGAAGGTAGAATGACTAATGTAATATTAATATTAGAATATGTGTACTTTAAAATTATAAGCATTGAATAAGATAAAGACCAGTCTGAGAAATGTAATACTCATAAATCTGTATGTAACAACTAACAAAGCAATTAAACATGTAATATTTTAACTCCCAGGAGTATTGCCACTAGCGTTGTTTCTAGTAAACAAACTATTTTCCAGTTTCTTTTGTAGGCATTGATAAAATATAAGCAGAAATATTCAGGTGGAGTTTCAGTGAAAATTCTTTGAAATGGGCCCGTTCAGATGGTATGTGCCTCTGAACCCACTTACTTAATCCTTCTTCCTAACTGAAATGTGGGTGTGATGGCTGGACTCCAGCAGCTATCTTATGAAAATGAGGTGACTCTGAAATGACCCTGAGAATGACAAGATGACTGTGATAATGTGACTCTGTGGATGAAAGCCACATGATAAGGATTGTGGAACAGGAAGATAAAAGACACCATATTTCCTGATGATATATGTATATATATGTAGAATTGCTGTGCCTGTCTCAGACAGCAGGTTTATGAGAAAAAATAAATTCCTTTCTTGTTCAAGACTCTTATTTTATCTCTCTATTATTAGAAACTCAATATAATTTTAGCTGATACACAAGAAAAAACTCTTTAAAAAGCACAACTATAATAGATTTTAAAAAGATCTCCCAAATGTGAACAGACACAGTTCAAACACGCAAAATTAGTTATATAGTGATTCTGACTGAAATGAATTTGAGTTGACGTACATACACTTCACTCTGCAGCAATAAATGTGAATATTTTCTCAATAAATAGAGCTTGGGCAGCAGGGCTTTTATTTATGATTGTATTCAAATTATGAAATTTATTTGATATTATATAATTTTAAAATATTTGTATATACCATATGACCTATTCAGAGGACTCCAAATGGGATGTTTTATTTGTATTCAATTTGCAGGACTCTGGATGTTGTTACTTTGCTAGTAAGGGTGTTGCTAAATCCTTGGTCTATATCTGGTACTGACTTTTCAGCTGTGGGTCATATCTTTCAAGTTACATTATAACCATTTCCAATAAAACACATACCCCCCAAATCAAATTTCAAACTCTTATAATTTATAGTGACACAAATTCTCTTGGTTTTCAATAATGGTGACCATGTCAAAGAGGCTTTTGTGTGACTATTTAAAGACCATTATATAGTGTTAGATAAAGGACACAGGCTAAAATGGTGGTACTTAAGAGAGTTTTAGCCATCAGGATTGATCTTAGGTGAACTGCATAGAAGATGCATTTTTTCCTCGTCCTTTTGGTTGTTCTTTTGAATCTCATTTTTATATAGATTTGTGTCCCATTGTACTCTAAATATAATTCAAAAGATATCTAGCAGTTGATAACCAGGCATATATTAAAAGATGGGAAGCATGAAGTGGTGTGAACATACATATTCATAATAACTGTCTAATGTTTTTTTCCCTTCAGCAGACTAAGTCATGCTGTATATTTCCATCCAACTGAAATATTATAAATCACTTTTTAATATCTTTTCATCTGAACAAGAAAAAACATCATTTGTATTACAGACATGTAAATTTAACTTAAAACTACAAAACCTAGTTTGAGGCTTGATACTGTGGCCATAAATCATATACAATAACATTGTAAATGAGATAACTGTAACATTATATTCTCTGGGCAAGGTTAATAGATTCAGTTCAAGTCTAGCAAGAAATTGTAGCTGACATTTTCCCATTTCTTTCTGAAAAGGCTTTATAAATCCTCAACTTCTAAATTGGACTGGATTAGGTCCCAGTGGAGAAAATCCTAGATTTAGTGTTTTTAATTTCCTAAGTTACTGAGTGAGAACCAACTTTATAACTGTAGTCAAATATGGCTTGGGGACTTTAACAGTTAGGTTATTTTTGTTATTCCCATCCAATTCCAAAAATAAGACTAATCATATTAATAATAACAAAGGAGAAATGATGGTGAAAGTAATAGCTGCCTGAAGTTTTGAAAAGCCTGTCAATTTGGTTAACCTGGGTGAACAGTGTAAAGAGATATAAATAAGCCTTTCTTGGGTGACTAAACAAAACACAGCAGGTCTACTGCTTTCATTTTCAACTCCAAGCTCTTCATCATAGTAACAGAATATTTATATTCTGCTGCATCCTGCTCCTTGCTGCTGTCAAGCTCTTCTCTGAATTGGCACAATGGCTGACCTTCATTTTTTCTACTGTGAGAAAGAGAGTGTTTGCACCATGATATTCCTGAGGCCAGTAAGCCCAGCTCCCCAATGTAACCTGTGGAGGGAGAATTTTCTGAATGCCACATAGTCATTGGGGATTGGTTACAAGATCTTCAAGACTGTTTTCTGTAGGTGGAAACTGACCACCAAGGTGGGGAGGTTGTTGTGCAGTAGAATTCCCCACAACTTGCTGTTTCCTCTCCTTTCCATTTGCCAGAGCACTGGTCTACTTTCTTATCCCCAGATACCAAGATCATTGAAATGACCTCAACCTTCCCAAAAGTTTCTGTGGATTTCATTTTATCCCGTGCATTCTTGTTGGATTATTCTTCTTGGAATTCAATTTTATCATTTCATTCTGCCACCCAAGGTTTACCTGGCCTCTCCACCCTTCAAAGACCACATGCATGCTTTTCTGTCTTTTCTGGCCTTCTCACAGTGGGCTCAATTCAGGTGGACTTTTGTTGTCTTTCTGTTTTCTATTTATAGGGAAATTCATTTCCGGTCTTTGCTTTTCTCCTCCACTTGGATGTCCACAAAATCCAAGTAAAGTCACACGGTATGCCATGCAGAGGACATATGATTAACATATGTCTAAAAACCCAGATGAAAATTTACCTGATCCCTGAGACTTGCCTTCATTAATTCACTGTACATTGACTGTCTCTTATTTTGAGTTTCCTATAGACTTACAGCAATACTATATCATATTTAATTTCCTTTAGGTTGTATTCTGGTTATTTCTTGAGAATTACTTGTATTTCCTCAGTATTGATTCCAAGTTCCTTCAGGACATGATACTTTTTCCTACTTTTATATTCCCTACAGATTCAGCGAAATTCAAGATGTATAGTAACTGAGAGTTGAATTTAAACTAATCTTTAAAGCAGATTGTAAGCCCCCTTCTTAAAGGCTTGGCTGTTCTGGACATATTTAGACTAGAATATTTTTTCCCCATTTTTGCTTGTAAGGAGGTTGTGTGTTAATATAATAATCCCTTAATTTGCAATCTTGCTCTTTGAATTACTGTTAAAATGGCCTGAAACACTATTATATTCTTTTAGGGTGATTTGAGAATCAGAGTGGTGTTATCTTCCCACATCTTTGCCTCTGTAACAAGCAGTAATTACTTCTCTGAGATGCGCCTCCAGCTCTGTGCTTAAGGACATGTGTGTTTTCCCAGTCTTTTGTACTGTTCATAGTGTTGTGTGTTCTCTATAGTTGACATCCCAAATATTGCCCAGTTTGCATTCACAGCCCCTAAGGGTAGAGATTATTTAGTCATAACTTTTCCTAGTTTAGCAATGCAAACAACACACATAATAAATGTGGGTATTTAACGTTCAAATCTCTGATGCAGAGATTCCTATATTGTAATTAGATGCAACATGTGCCCTGAGGCCCATGGCACGCACTTTCATAAAAAGATTGGCCAGGAAGGAAGGATAATATTAACATCTGCCTCATGTATAAAGTGTTACCATTCATCTTTTAAATATCAGGCTCATAAAGTAAGGAGGATAATGGTCTGATAACACAAATTGCATCACAGTGTTGAAAATCATAACTGCTCTTAAGCTTTATAATTTTCAAATCTTAATTATAGATACAAGAACTTGTTAAAATGATAAACAGATCTTACATGATTGGCAAAAGCATCTACTAGATACTATTTTAAAATTTCGTTATTTGTTAGAACGAATTCACAGAAAGGGTAGCTTTATGTAAGTTCCTTGGTGGCAGTGTCTATATGGCATCAGGTTTAATATCAGTAAGTTTAATAGCCTCAATTAGTAACTTGCACTGTGGTGTTACTTAAGTCATTAATAGATTATTGAATTATT
Source organism: Rhinopithecus roxellana (assembly GCF_007565055.1). NCBI lineage: Eukaryota > Metazoa > Chordata > Mammalia > Primates > Cercopithecidae > Rhinopithecus > Rhinopithecus roxellana. Next base: position 100,013,057 of record NC_044551.1, read on the forward strand.
CACTTTCAACAATTTGTTGTCATTAATGTTAATTTTCTCCCTCCATCAACAGATGCTCATCTTTGAGTCTAGTTAGAAACCTACTGTGGAGGCTTTGTGGGCACAAAGAAATGTAACATACAATCCTATTCATGCACTGAATCCAGAAACATACATATACAGGTGAATGGCGAAATAACAAGAGAGTCACGTGTACTCCCATAGAACAATATGACTAAATGAGTAGCAGTATAAGTGAATGAGCAGTGTAAGTAAATATTATGAAGTGATAGGAGATTATCACTGGGCTGGGTTTTTTAGAGAAAGAAACTTCAGATAGTCTGCTATTTAGTAATTAGTACACACTTGAAGTTCATGGTTTTAAATTTTCAGCTTTTATTCTTTTCAGAAGACTCTGTAAAAGCCCACGTTAAGTGGCTTTATACTTTTGCTGATGAAAGGTTCTGAATTGTATAGCACACGAAGTTGTTGTACGAGTCTGAGAAGCTGTAATGCTCTTGGCATTCATTTGTGTTTCAACTTAGCTTTCTGATTTCCTATGAAGACACTGGTCAGTTTGGGATTCAGGAAGACCTTAGATAAGTTGGTCTTCTTGAATATCAAGTCTTCGTTTTTATGTGTCTCTGACTGCATCTTACACTTTTGTTTAAGGGACAGGATCTTTCACTCTTGCCCACGTTGGAGTGTAGTGGCACAGTCATAGCTCACTGCAGCCTTGAGTTTCTGGACTCAAGTGATCCTCCTGCCTCAGTTTCCAGAGTAGCCAGGACTGCAAGCATACACTACCACTCCTGGCTAAATTTTTATTCTATTTGTAGAAATGGGGGTCTTGCTATGTTGCCTACTCTGGTCTTGAACTCCTGGCCTTAAGGGATTCTCCTGCTTCTGTCTCCAAAGTGCTGGGATTACAGGCATAAGTCACTGTGCCTGGCTTGCTTTACACAGCCTTACAACCCTTCCATTGCAGTGAATAGTATATCACGGGTACTCAGTATTAATTTGAATGTATGCATGGCTGACGGACAGATGCATATGACCTCAGTGTGCTGTGACAAATGGTTCGTGTAGAAGTGTGATGGAAGACAAAGTTGAAAAATCAATGAAGGTCACAATGGAGAGGACTTTAAAGTCTAGAAGCAACTTTTTCCTCCCTATACTGTAGGCATTTATTTAAAATGCAGTATTCATAATAACAGTTATCATGAGGAAAGTATCTACTTTATTTTATAACATGATATGTAGGAGTTTTTCATAACAAAATCATTATAGATGATTTTCTTAAAATGGTATGATTTCTTCACATGAAAATATGGAAACCATGAAAAACAACTGTGGCAATGATATGAAGTGGATATGTTGGGAGATATATTGCTTACTTCATTAACCAAAGTAAATAAAGGTAATATTTAGTCAATTTTGAACAATCAAACAATACAGAAAGGCTTATATTGATACATGAATAGTGTCCACCCCTACCACCCTCTTCCTTCACTCCCATCCTCATAAGACACTTTTATTTGCTGATTCAGTTTTCAGTTCTTCTTATATATTTTCATAGATATATTGATTGATCAATGATAGTGTTTATTGACTTCTTGTTATTTAAAATGAGTATTTTACTTTCCTGTTCTCTCTCTCATTTATTTTATATGTAGTTAATTTTTCTATTGTTTATACCTATCATCATAAATTTGTCTAAAATCCTAATACTTTACCTCCTACTATTAGCAGTCCTTTGATTTCCTCTCAATGTTGTCTATCCACTTGAATCCTTCCAACATTATCAAGGTTAAAAATACATGTTGCTCTTTAATGTGTTGAGGCCAAATAAAATATATAGATACGAAGCTCTAAATTTAATGTTTATTTGGGAAGAAAGAACTGCAATTTTTGGCATGTGCACAGACTGGATAGCCTTCAGTATGTTCAAAGAACAAAGAGAAGATTGGAGGTTTTATAGAAAGAAGAAGTGTTGACCTCTGGGGACAGCGCACAGCTGAAGACCAACAGCGGAAGCAGCAGGGGCCGGTGCAGATGCGAACAACTCTGTCTGACAGCTTTGGGGAGAGCCGTGGATCTCCCAACGCGGAGGTTGAGATCTGAGAACGGACAGACTGCCTGCTCAGGTGGGTCCCTGAACCCTGAGTAGCCTAACTGGGAGACATCCCCCACTAGGGGCAGTCTGACACCCCACACCTCCCAGGGTGGAGTACACCCCTGAGAGGAAGCTTCCAAAGTAAGAATCAGACAGGTACACTCGCTGTTCAGCAATATTCTATCTTCGGCAACCTCTGCTGCTGATACCCAGGCAAACAGGGTCTGGAGTGGACCTCAAGCAATCTCCAACAGACCAACAGACAGTCCTTCTGACTGTCAGAAGGAAAACTATCAAACAGGAAGGACACCTATACCAAAACCCCATCAGTACGTCACCATCATCAAAGACCGGAGACAGATAAAACCACAAAGATGGGGAAGAAGCAGGCAGAAAAGCTGGAAATTCAAAAAATAAGAGCGCATCTCCCCCTGCAAAGGTGCGCAGCCCATCGCCAGCAACGGATCAAAGCTGGTCAGAGAATGACTTTGACGAGATGAGGGAAGAAGGCTTCAGTCCATCAAAATTCTCAGAGCAAAAGGAGGAATTATGTACCCAGCGCAAAGAAACTAAAAATCTTGAAAAAAGAGTGGAAGAATTGACAGCTAGACTAATTAATGCAGAGAAGATCATAAACGAAATGACAGAGATGAAAACCATGACACGAGAAATACGTGACAAATGCACAAGCTTCAGTAACCGACTCGATCAACTGGAAGAAAGAGTATCAGCGATTGAGGATCAAATGAATGAAATGAAGCGAGAAGAGAAACCAAAAGAAAAAAGAAGACAAAGAAATGAACAAAGCCTGCAAGAAGTATGGGATTATGTAAAAAGACCAAATCTACGTCTGATTGGGGTGCCTGAAAGTGAGGGGGAAAATGGAACCAAGTTGGAAAACACTCTTCAGGATATCATCCAGGAGGACTTCCCCAACCTAGTAGGGCAGACCAACATTCAAATTCAGGAAATACAGAGAACGCCACAAAGACACTCCTTGAGAAGAGCAACTCCAAGACACATAATTGCCAGAGTCACCAAAGTTGAAATGAAGGAAAAAATCTTAAGGGGAGCCAGAGAGAAAGGTCGGGTTACCCACAAAGGGAAGCCCATCAGACTAACAGCAGATCTCTCGGCAGAAACTCTACAAGCCAGAAGAGAGTGGGGGTCAATATTCAACGTTCTTAAAGAAAAGAATTTTCAACCCAGAATTTCATATCCGGCCAAACTAAGTTTCATAAGTGAAGGAGAAATAAAATCCTTTACAGATAAGCAAATGCTTAGAGATTTTGTCACCACCAGGCCTGCCTTACAAGAGACCCTGAAGAAAGCCCTAAACATGGAAAGGAACAACCGGTACCAGCCATTGCAAAAACATGCCAAAATGTAAAGACGATCAAGGCTAGGAAGAAACTGCATCAACTAATGAGCAAAATAACCAGTTAATATCATAATGACAGGATCAAGTTCACACATAACAATATTAACCTTAAATGTTAATGGACTAAATGCTCCAATTAAAAGACACAGACTGGCAAACTGGATAAAGAGTCAAGACCCATCAGTCTGCTGTATTCAGGAGACCCATCTCACATGCAGAGACATACATAGGCTCAAAATAAAGGGATGGAGGAAGATCTACCAAGCAAATGGAGAACAAAAAAAAGCAGGGGTTGCAATCCTAGTCTCTGATAAAACAGACTTTAAACCATCAAAGATCCAAAGAGACAAAGAAGGCCATTACATAATGGTAAAAGGATCAATTCAACAGGAAGAGCTAACTATCCTAAATATATATGCACCCAATACAGGAGCACCCAGATTCATAAAGCAAGTCCTTAGAGACTTACAAAGAGACTTAGACTCCTATGCAATAATAATGGGAGACTTCAACACTCCACTGTCAACATTAGACAGATCAACGAGACAGAAAGTTAACAAGGATATCCAGGAATTGAACTCATCTCTGCACCAAGCGGACCTAACAGACATCTATAGAACTCTCCACCCCAAATCAACAGAACATACATTCTTCTCAGCACCACATCGCACTTATTCCAAAATTGACCACATAATTGGAAGTAAAGCACTCCTCAGCAAATGTACAAGAACAGAAATTATAACAAACTGTCTCTCAGACCACAGTGCAATCAAACTAGAACTCAGGACTAAGAAACTCAATCAAAACCGCTCAACTACCTGGAAACTGAACAACCTGCTCCTGAATGACTACTGGGTACATAACAAAATGAAAGCAGAAATAAAGATGTTCTTTGAAACCAATGAGAACAAAGATACAACATACCAGAATCTCTGGGACACATTTAAAGCAGTGTGTAGAGGGAAATTTATAGCACTAAATGCCCACAAGAGAAAGCAGGAAAGATCTAAAATTGACACTCTAACATCACAATTAAAAGAACTAGAGAGGCAAGAGCAAACACATTCAAAAGCTAGCAGAAGGCAAGAAATAACTAAGATCAGAGCAGAACTGAAGGAGATAGAGACACAAAAATCCCTCCAAAAAATCAATGAATCCAGGAGTTGGTTTTTTGAAAAGATCAACAAAATTGACAGACCGCTAGCAAGACTAATAAAGAAGAAAAGAGAGAGGAATCAAATAGATGCAATAAAAAATGATAAAGGGGATATCACCACTGACCCCACAGAAATACAAACAACCATCAGAGAATACTATAAACACCTCTACGCAAATCAACTAGAAAATCTAGAAGAAATGGATAATTTCCTGGACACTTACACTCTCCCAAGACTAAACCAGGAAGAAGTTGAATCCCTGAATAGACCAATAGCAGGCTCTGAAATTGAGGCAACAGTTAATAGCCTACCCACCAAAAAAAGTCCAGGACCAGATGGATTCACAGCTGAATTCTACCCGAGGTACAAGGAGGAGCTGGTACCATTCCTTCTGAAACTATTCCAATCAGTAGAAAAAGAGGGAATCCTCCCTAACTCATTTTATGAGGCCAACATCATCCTGATACCAAAGCCTGGCAGAGACACAACAAAAAAAGAGAATTTTAGACCAATATCCCTGATGAACATCGATGCAAAAATCCTCAATAAAATACTGGCAAACCGGATTCAGCAGCACATCAAAAAGCTTATCCACCATGATCAAGTGGGCTTCATCCCTGGGATGCAAGGCTGGTTCAACATTCGCAAATCAATAAACGTAATCCAGCATATAAACAGAACCAAAGACAAGAACCACATGATTATCTCAATAGATGCAGAAAAGGTTTTTGACAAAATTCAACAGCCCTTCATGCTAAAAACGCTCAATAAATTCGGTATTGATGGAACGTACCTCAAAATAATAAGAGCTATTTATGACAAACCCACAGCTAATATCATTCTGAATGGGCAAAAACTGGAAAAATTCCCTTTGAAAACTGGCACAAGACAGGGATGCCCTCTCTCACCACTCCTATTCAACATAGTGTTGGAAGTTCTGGCTAGGGCAATCAAGCAAGAGAAAGAAATCAAAGGTATCCAGTTAGGAAAAGAAGAAGTTAAATTGTCCCTGTTTGCAGATGACATGATTGTATATTTAGAAAACCCCATCGTCTCAGCCCAAAATCTCCTTAAGCTGATAAGCAACTTCAGCAAAGTCTCAGGATACAAAATTAATGTGCAAAAATCACAAGCATTCTTATACACCAGTAACAGACAAGCAGAGAGCCAAATCAGGAATGAACTTCCATTCACAATTGCTTCAAAGAGAATAAAATACCTAGGAATCCAGCTTACAAGGGATGTAAAGGACCTCTTCAAGGAGAACTACAAACCACTGCTCAGTGAAATCAAAGAGGACACAAACAAATGGAAGAACATACCATGCTCATGGATAGGAAGAATCAATATCGTGAAAATGGCCATACTGCCCAAGGTTATTTATAGATTCAATGCCATCCCCATCAAGCTACCAATGAGTTTCTTCACAGAATTGGAAAAAACTACTTTAAAGTTCATATGGAACCAAAAAAGAGCCCGCATTGCCAAGACAATCCTAAGTCAAAAGGACAAAGCTGGAGGCATCACGCTACCTGACTTCAAACTATACTACAAGGCTACAGTAACCAAAACAGCATGGTACTGGTACCAAAACAGAGCTATAGACCAATGGAACAGAACAGAGTCCTCAGAAATAATGCCACACATCTACAGCCATCTGATCTTTGACAAACCTGAGAGAAACAAGAAATGGGGAAAGGATTCCCTATTTAATAAATGGTGCTGGGAAAATTGGCTAGCCATAAGTAGCTGAAACTGGATCCTTTCCTTACCCCTTATACGAAGATTAATTCAAGATGGATTAGAGACTTAAATGTTAGACCTAATACCATAAAAACCCTAGAAGAAAATCTAGGTAGTACCATTCAGGACATCGGCATGGGCAAGGACTTCATGTCTAAAACACCAAAAGCAACGGCAGCAAAAGCCAAAATTGACAAATGGGATCTAATTAAACTAAAGAGCTTTTGCACAGCAAAAGAAACTACCATCAGAGTGAACAGGCAACCTACAGAATGGGAGAAAATTTTTGCAACCTACTCATCTGACAAAGGGCTAATATCCAGAATCTACAAAGAACTCAAACAAATATACAAGAAAAAAACAAACAACCCCATCAAAAAGTGGGGAAAGGATATGAACAGACATTTCTCAAAAGAAGACATTCATACAGCCAACAGACACATGAAAAAATGCTCATCATCACTCGCCATCAGAGAAATGCAAATCAAAACCACAATGAGATACCATCTCACACCAGTTAGAATGGCAATCATTAAGAAGTCAGGAAACAACAGGTGTTGGAGAGGATGTGGAGAAACAGGAACACTTTTACACTGTTGGTGGGATTGTAAACTAGTTCAGCCATTATGGAAAACAGTATGGCAATTCCTCAAGCATCTAGAACTAGATGTACCATATGACCCAGCCATCCCACTACTGGGTATATACCCAAAGGATTATAAATTATTCTACTACAAAGACACATGCACACATATGTTTATTGCAGCACTATTCACAATAGCAAAGACTTGGAATCAACCCAAATGTCCATCTGTGACAGACTGGATTAAGAAAATGTGGCACATATACACCATGGAATACTATGCAGCCATAAAAAAGGATGAGTTTGCGTCCTTTGTAGGGACATGGATGCAGCTGGAAACCATCGTTCTTAGCAAACTATCACAAGAAGAGAAAACCAAACACCGCATGTTCTCACTCATAGGTGGGAACTGAACAATGAGATCACTTGGACTCGGGAAGGGGAACATCACACACTGGGGCCTATCATGGGGAGGGGGGAGGAGGGAGGGATTGCATGGCGGAGTTATACATGATATAAATGATGAATTGATGGGTGCTGACGAGTTGATGGGTGCAGCACACCAACATGGCATAAGTATACATATGTAACAAACCTGCACGTTATGCACATGTACCCTAGAATAAAAAATAATAATAAAAAAAAAAAGTGTAATAAAAAATAATAAAATCCATCATCTTGCTGTTTGTTTTCTTTTTCACTCATCTGTTCTTGGCTCATTTCTTCTATTTTCCTCTCTTTTGAAAAAATTATTTTTTTCAGATTTCATTTTATCTTTCTATTGGCTTATTAGTTATACATTTGTATGTATAATAAAAAAAAAAAGAAAGAAGAAGTGTTATGTACATTTCAAATGTACTGCTCTTTGACAAAGTTCCTTGACACAAGTAAAGTTTTGAGAGTTGGCAAGGTTTGAATGATAAGTGACAGCAGTGGGCAAAACTATCCTAAGAGTTGGAACAGGTTGTTTCAGAAGCCTTAGATTCAACTGGTTTCAAGTTATAGCATGTGGTTTCAGCAGCCAAGCTGACAGAGAATTACATTCTTGGAACAATGTTGTGTTCTGAGTTATTTTCCCCCTGGCTTCTTGACTCTGTATTAGTTAGGTATGATAAGAATGACCCAATTCATATGAATAACTTTCACAGATTAAATTTACATCCCTCTCCTATCGATTACCACAGGCAGCCTAATGCTTGAAAACCAATTTTTGGAACTTAAAATATTACAATGAAAGTGTTCACCACTGATGAAATTAGAAATGTGCTAATATTATATTATGTCATCTACAGTTCCAACATTCTGGCCACCCACTGGAAAAAGCAATCCTTAATATCCAATTAATTGGGTTCTGCTTTCTTATACATTATTGCTCAGATTTGTGTTATGTTTTAGTTTTTCTCTATTTAAATAATCATTTTCTTGAATGTGTTTTAGTTTCTACTGATGTCTTTTATTTTCTCTTACTGAGAGAATGAACATATGTTTTTATCCTCATATAACTAATGCTGTTGCTTTTAGTATATTTTTGGGTTCTGTATATGGTGTAGAATTTATCTCATTCGTCAAAATGTAAAGTGTTTTCAGAGCTCCCTGATTGCCTCTTCTGATTTTGACTTTTTGTTTTGCAGGCCTGCTTCAGAAGGCTTATCTTGCATATTCTTAGCTGTATGGTTCTGTACAGTGATATGTAAAATTTTGAGATTCACCAAATTCTGGCTGATAACCACCATTGTTCATGTTATTCGTTTGCATCATTTTACTTTTTGCCTATTTGTACCTTTGTATTACCATGGGTTTTGTATAGGTAACATAAGGATGGATATTGCTTTTTATGAAATCTGATGACTTCTACTTCTTAACTGAGGAGTTTATATCCTTTACACTTGATGCGATTATTGATTTGGCTGGTTTTAAATCCATCATCTTGCTGTTTGTTTTCTTTTTCACTCATCTGTTCTTGGCTCATTTCTTCTATTTTCCTCTCTTTTGAAAAAATTATTTTTTTCAGATTTCATTTTATCTTTCTATTGGCTTATTAGTTATACATTTGTATGTATGTGATTGCTGTAGGGTTTATATAATATATCTTTAATCACAGTGTAACCTCAAGGAATATTATACCAATTCATGAGTAATATAGAAACCTAACCATAGCATGTTTCTATTTCATTTCTCCTGCCCTGATGCGATTATTATCATACATTTTACTTCCACATATGCTGTAAATTCAACAATATAATACATTGCTATTATTTTTGCTTTAAATAGTCAAACATTTTTAAAGAGGTTTACACAATAAGAAAACAAGCATTTTGTAATTACCTGCATAGTTACATTTGTGGTGTTTTTCATACTTTTGTCCAGATTCAGATTTTCGTCTGGTAGTACTTTGCTTCTGCCTGACAAAATTTCTTTAACATTCTTTGTTATATAGGTATGCTGCTAACAATTTTTTTTAATCTTTTTTTTTTTTTCTTTTTTGAGTTAGAGTGTTGCTCTGTTGCACAGGCTGGAGTGCAGTGGTGCAATCTCGGCTCACTGCCACCTCTGCCTCCCAGGTTCAAGCGATTCTCCTGATTCAACCTCCTGAGTAGCTGGGATTACAGGCACCTGCCACCATGCTGGGCTAATTTTTGTATTTTTGGTAGAGATGGGGCTTCACCATGTTGGTCAGGCTGGTCTCGAACTCCTGACCTCATGATCCTCCTGCCTCAGCCTCCCAAAGTGCTGGGATTACAGGCATGAGCCACCAAGCCCAGCCTTTTTTTGTCTTTCAAGTGTCTGAAACATTATTTCTTTTTTCATGACTTTGAATAATATTTTCACCTGGTATAGTACTCCAGGTTTATTGTATTTTCCTATTAAGTAATTTAGGAAAATCCACTGTCTTCCTGCTTGCATTATTTCTACATAGAAGTATGTTGTCTTTCTTATCTTTGTTTTTATTTATATCATAGGTCTACCCCCTTTTTCCTTTCTTTCCCATAGGTGCATTCCAAATTTGCTCTTTACTCCTGATTTTAAGCAATTTGATTGTAATGTTCTTTGGTATAATTTTTTTTCATGTTGTGCTTAGGTGTTTGTTTGGCTTTTCGGACACATCAGTTTATTATTTCACCAAATTTGAAAACATTTCAGCCATTATTTTTTCCAGTTGCACACGTGTCAGCCCCTTTGGTATTATCTCAAAGATTGTTAAAATCTGTTCATTTTTTCCAATTTCCTTTCTCTGTATTTTATTTTGAATGGCTTCTATTACTATATCTTTAAGATTGGGAATCTTTTCTTTTGCAATGATTAATCTATGAATCCTGTCCAGGGTACATCTCACATATTAAAGTGTCTTCCATGTTTCTTCTTGACATGCACTTGCTTTTCTCTACCTTCTTAAAAAAAAAGAATATATTTATAATATTTATTTAAAGTATTTTGTTTCTAATTCATATCTCTGTCATTTCTGGGTCTGTTTCTATTTTGATTGATTTTCTTATTATGAGTTGCATTTTCATGCTTCTTTGCATGACTGGTAATATTTTACTCTCACTCAGATTATGGACAATATCTGAATCTCACCATTCCTGTATGAATTGAGCTAAAGTTATGAAATTAAAAACTTTTCTAATTCTTGTTACTCTTTTCTACAAATTTATACTAATTTTCCTACATTTTATTTTCTTTATTTGTGAAAGAATTTGTCTCCTATTGTTTAAAGCAAATTTCTCCACTTATACTTTAAATATCTAATCAGAGACACTTTAACACTGGCTGTTCCTCACTTTTGAAATGATTTTAATTTCACCTTTCTAAAAGTCCTTTCTTCTTATCAGCACATCAACATAATCAAATATTTCTCATTTGTGTATCCATATTGTCCTATAGTTTATGCTCTCTCTTTTCTTCTCTTCACTGCCCAGATTTTTGAAACAGATTAAGATGTTACTTCAGGCTTACTCTTAAAAAATAGTTTTATTATGTATTATCTCCTGACTGTTCACTACAGTGGTTCATGTCCTTCTGTGTTTTATAATTTTTAGAAGATACTCTTCTTCAGTGAAGAATGTTTTCATTGTGAGTCACTGAGTTACGGAAGTATCTTTAGAGGGTAGATTTGCCTTTGTCTGTCCTGGGAATGTATATACTTTTGAGAAGCAAGAACTATTTTCATAGTAATGTCTCATTTGGGTGTCAGGAATTATATGATAATTTGTATGTGAAGCTTTCATTTGCCTACATTGCGGGTTTGGGATTATAATTATGAGTCACTTTTTAAAACCTTGCTGTCCAGTAAGTTTTTACTTGTTCTGTTTTTATGGTGGGTGGTACTGGATTCATGCAGAAATCTCTGTTCATAATAATAACTTCATTATGCATGAGCCTTATCTCACATTCTCCAGCAGGCATTAAAACACCAGCCTCTACTTTACATCTTGATTTCCAATATCCCTGTAGGCCGCTTATATTTAGTATTCATTCTTTTCTCTAATTTTGAATTTCTTCTTCAATCTTGGCATATCACATTTAGAAAGTTTGGCTATATATTAAAATTTGTTATTCAATTATTTTATTTTATATTGTTAATTATTTCAAAAAAGAAGGGGAAATTTCTACGCTAGTTCTATATGGCATACTGAATTCTCAGTTCCTTGCAAAATGGAGGTAGCCTGAACATTGCTATAAATACTGTTTTTATTACTGTAACAAATATATCTACAGGCAAAAAGCACATGCTTTCCTTTTCCAGATTGTTGGCTAATTCCTTTTAGGCTTATGGGATATTAACTCTTCCTGACTTTCTACACTTAGAAGCATTTTTCCATTCTATTTTATCATTGGCTCCTTTTCTTAGGACTACCAATTAATTTCCCAAAACCTATTTTTGACTCTCTTTTCTGCCACTCATGTATAATTCTATGGCTTCAGGCTATAATCTGTTGTATTACCAAAGATCTCTCTCCTAAGAGTCAGAATAAATTCATCTAACTACTAGATATCTACTAGATGTCTACACTTCATCTAAGATGTCAAAACCAAACTTATCACCTTATCTCCATGGGTCCACCCTGATAAATCAGTCCACCACTTCCTCCCCACTGAATACACATGATTCTTCTGAATACTTTAGATGACTTTATTTTCATGATCACTATAACTGATTTCAGTGAGTAATGTTTTATTACAAGGAAATATTTAAAATGATCCTGAGATATTTTACAGGAAAAGATGATTTACATATATTACTATGATGACCATATATCAGAATGTGATAAGTGTGGATTGCACAGTTCTTTTCTTTAGATCCCCAAATCAATGTAGTGATCAAGTGTTTAATGGCAGCTTCATATGAATAACACCAGAAAAAAAGTAGAAGAAAATGTTTTGCATAAACTCTGTTAGAATATTTTCCTTAAAAACATTTTGTATGATAGTGTAGGTGTATACATGTCTTTATACATTTGTCAAAACCCATAGATGGTGCAGTGCAAAGAATAAATACTAATGTAAGCTTTGAAATAAGGTTAATAAATATGTGTCAATGTTGGGTCATACATTTTAACAAATATGCCACTTTAATTCAAGATGCTAATAATAGAGGAATCTAGGAGAGAGGGTAGAGAGGGGTTATAAGGGAACTCTGTGTACTTTCTGCTTAAGTTTTCTGAGAACCTGCAACTACTAAAAAAAAAAGTCTACTGGCTGGAAATGGTGGCTCACTCCTGTAATCCCAGCACTTTGGGAGGTTGAGGTTAGAAGATTGCTTCAGCTCAGGAGTTTGAGACCAGCCTGGACAACATAGTAAGACTCCATCTCTACCAAAAAGAAAAAAAATAACATAGTGGCATGTGCCTGGAGTCCCAGCTACCTAGGAAGCCGAAGTGGTAGGATTGCTTGAGGCTAGGAGGTCAAGGCTGCAGTGAACATGGTTGCAGCACCGCACTGTATCCTGGGTGACAGAGTGAAACCCCGAGTTAAAAAAAAAAAGAAAAGTCTATTAATATTTTTAATATAAAAATTTATATCAAATTTGCAATCTCTGGTGTGAAAGTGCAATTATTCATAAGAAAGGAGTATAAATCATTTACTATTATTTGCAAAATTACTGATAGTTTGAAAGGATAAGATTTTAAACACCTATAAGATGACCTGCCTATATTTTCTCATAATACAAGAAAGAATCTAATGATAAAGAGGAAAAGACCACAAATAATTAAAAAACTGTATTAAAAGGAGAAATTAATGAATTCTTTTGCCCAAAGAAAGCTCTGGCCATTGCCTTCAGCCACTGGGAGGTAATCTCTTAACCCTTTGGAGTATTCTGCTTGATAAAAGTGTCTTTGTTTACCTGGGAGATCAGGATATGCCCTAAGTCTAACAGTGGGATTTATGGTGGGAGCTTTGAATCACACAGAGTAAACCCAATCTCCACAGGGACTGGAGACTGAGGTGGGTAGTTGGCCATGTATATGGGATGGGGCCTCAGTAAAGACTGAACGCTAAGTCTCAAGCTTCCTTGGTTGACAATACTCTGTGCTTGTTATTGCACACTGCTTCCTGGAGGAGTTATCTCTGTCCGTGACTCTGCCAGAAGAAGACAGATGGAAGCTCCACCTTTACAACACTCCTGGACTCTGCCTTGTGCATATTTTCCTGATTTATTTTATCTGTATCTTTTCACTGTAATAAACTATAAATGAGTATAACAATAAACTGTGCATGAGTATAACAGCTTCTAGTGAGTTCTGTGAATCCTTCTAGTGAATTATCAACAAATGTTACTAAACAAATGTAACATGTAAGTACTCAGAAAGGCCATCTAGGATTTGGCCTAAAGAAGGGAGATGTTTTGGACTTTTCATAGTTCTAAATTGTCTTTCTTTGTGCAGGGATTTAGCTAAGCAGCTGTATAGAATTTCAAAAGAGGAAATGTGAACTTAAAGCCCAAATCAAATATGAAACTATTCACTTGTCATGGTCTATTGATTTCATATATTCATAGAAAGCAGATTTTTTTTTAAAGCTGCTAATCTCATTCATATTACATCAATAGTGTAAAGGCTGAGAGAGCACCAGGAATGTATAGAGGCCCATTCTACTACATCTAAGTTACTCTACCTAATAAAATGTCATAATGTATGTGTTTATATGTGACTCCTGACCTCACCACTACTAAGTCAATTAATCTGTTTCAGCTACATTAATACAATTTCCAGACATTTATGCTTTCATTTATAATTCTAATCAGTTATTTCAAGACTGTATGGAGATAGAAGTAGTCTAATTTTCTTACCACTGCTGTGTATATATGATTTGGTTCAGAACTAAGCACAATTGCATCTCTCTGGCCTAAGAAATGCCTACTCTGCCTCTTGCTTTGCATTTATTTGATAATAATACTAATTTACACCTTGTCACTGAATGTTAGCCTGTCTTGCTAGTTTGGGGAAGTTCTCCTGGATAATATCCTGAGGTGTGTTTTCCAACTGGGTTGCATTCTCTCCGTCACTTTCCGGTACAATCAAATGTAGGTTTGGTCTTTTCACATAGTCCCATATTTCTTGCAGGCTGTGTTCTTTCCTTTTCATTGTTTTTTCTCTAATCTTGTCTTCATGCTTTATTTCAGTAGGTTGATCTTCAGTCTCTGATACCCTTTCTTCTGCTTGATCAATTGATACTTGTGTGTGCTTCACAAAGTTCTTGTGCTGCGTTTTTCAGCTCCATCAGGTCATTTATGTTCTTCTCTAAACTGGTTATTCTAGTTAGTAGCTACTGTAACCTTTTATCAATGTTCTTAACTTCCTTGCATTGGGTTAGAACATGCTCCTTCAGCTCAGAGGAGTTTGTTATTACGCATTTTCCAAAGACTACTTCTGTCAATTCGTCACTCATTTTCCCTCCACTTTTGTTCCTTTGCTGGTGAGGAATTGTGATCCTTTGGAGCAGAAGAGGCATTCTGGTTTTTGGAATGGTCAGGCTTTTACGCTGGTTATTCCTCATCTTTGTGGATTTATATTGTATATGTGTCTGGTTTCAGTCAACTTGACATAGAAGAACATTACCACTTGTTATGGGATAAATTGTTTTCTCCACAAATTTATATGTTGAAGTCCTAACATCCAGTACCTCAGAATGCAACTGTATTTAGAGATAGGATCTTTAAAGAGGTAATTAAGGTTAAATAAGGTAACTAGGGTATGTACTAATCCAATATTGGTGATGTTATAAGAAGAGAAAATTGGGACACAGACACACAGAGAGAAGGGAAACCGTGTGAAGACACAGAAAGAAGACAGCCATCTACAAGCCAAGGAGAGCGGCGCTCACAAGAAAACACCCCTGTGGACATCTTGTTGTTGAACTAGTAGCTTTCAGAACTGTGAGAAAATAAATTTCTGTTGTTTAAATTACTCAGTCTGTGGTACTTTGCTTTGGCAGTGCTCATCGACTAATATAACCACTTTTGGATTCTGAAGTTAGTAACAGGATCTTTCCATGAGAGCATGGGCTTTTTAAGGAGAAAAGCCATAATTTATTAATCTTGGCATCTTAAAATCTGACACTTAAGAAGCTCATAATGAATATTTGTTGAATGCATGAATTCCTATGTTTTGCCACCTGTTATTAATTTTTGTTGGTGGTGTAGGTCTCAAGAACCACTTCAAGCAAGCTTAAGCAAATAAATGAGAAAGAAAGAGAGGGAGGCATGGGGAGGGAACGAGGAAGAAAGAAGAGAAAAAGAAAGAAATTTGCAAGAAGGATACTGGGAAATTTCATTGACTAAAACTTAAATCCATAACTAGAACTAGCAATTGTAAAGGTAGCAGTTATTCAGAGCATTTCATTCTCATGTCCTCCTTTTTCTCATCCCCCTCCTTCTTTCCCCTTCTCTTCCTCCTCATCTTCCTCCTCCTGCTTATTATTTTTCTTTCTTTCTTCTCTTAATGGACAGTCTATCACAAGTCTGATGCTTTGATGTGTATTCAACTTCCCCATAACCCCTGAGTCTTCATTTAAATGATCGGTCTATACTAAGTCTCCTGCCTCAGTTCTGATTTAAATCTCTTAGGAAATAAAAAAATGTTAACTCAGATAGAGTCAAAATTCTCTTGGTAAAAATGACATTTCCAAGGGTCACGAACCAGTAATTAAGACAGTACTCAAGACTGTGTGGTATTGACAGAGGGCTAGACACCAAGATCAATGGAACAGAATGGTGAACCCAATAAATATGTCCAACTGATTTCTTTCTTTCTTTCTTTATTTTTTTATTCTTTTGAGACGGAGTCTTGCTCTGTAGCCCAGGCTGGAGTGCAGTGGCCGGATCTCAGCTCACTGCAAGCTCCGCCTCTCGGGTTTACGCCATTCTCCTGCCTCAGCCTCCCAAGTAGCTGGGACTACAGGCGCCCGCCACCTCGCCCGGCTAGTTTTTTGTATTTTTTAGTAGAGACGGGGTTTCACCGTGTTCGCCAGGATGGTCTCGATCTCCTGACCTCGTGATCCGCCCGTCTCGGCCTCCCAAAGTGCTGGGATTACAGGCTTGAGCCACCGCGCCCGGCCTGTCCAACTGATTTCTAACAGGAAACATGGTATAAAGGTATAAAAACAATTCAATGGAAGAAAGATAATCTTTCAACAAATGGTGCTGGAGCAAATGGACGTCCATAGACCTTAAAAAACAAGGCAACAAAACAAAGAACATTAACCTAAACCTCACATCTTACACAAACATTAAATCTAAAACTATAAAATTTTGGAAAAAAATAGGAGAAAGTCTTTGGGAGCTGGAGCTTGGTAAAGTATTCTTAGGCTTGACATGGAAGTATGATCCATGAGAAGAAAAATTGATCAGTGTTGCTTCATCAACATTAGAAGCCATTGCCCTATGAATGATTTTATTAAGGGGATAAAATAAAGTATAGGTTGGGAGAACATATTTGCAGATTGAAAAATGCATATCATCTAGAATATATAAATAATATTCCAAACTCTATAGTAAAAAGCCAAAAATGTGATTAGAAAATGAGCAAAATATATGAACAAATATGCCATCAAATAGGATATATAAATGACAAGCACATGAAAAGATGTCCAACACCCTTAGTCATTAACAGGCAAATTAAAATCACGGTGAAATATGTCTGTGCTCCTATCAGAATGGTTAAAATAAAGAATTGTGGCAAAACCAAATCCTGTTGAGCATGTAGAGAAACTGGATTACTCATACATTGGTGGTGGCAATGTAAAATAATACAGACATTTTGGAAAACAATTGGTTATTTCCTAAGAAACTAAACGTGTTAGTATTGTAATATTTACTGAGTGTTTACCATGTGCCAGTTATTGTGCTGGTCCTTGAGAGTCCCCACTCAGGGACAAATATGAAGAAAACACAGCCCCTGCACTAAAGGAATTTATAGTATGAAGAGCAAAACAGAAAAATAGATGTGTTCAATATAATGTGAATTTCAATATAATGTGATTGTGGCACCAGTAGAAGCTGGGTTGATCCAAAGATAGATGCAATGGCTGAAAGTGGTGGAAAAGAAAAAATGAAATGGACAACTACCATTAATTAGTTTTATCTGATTTCTTTAGTGTTATGAAGTTGTAGCTGCCCTAGAAAATTAAAGCCATAAGTTTTGGTAATCAAATAAATGGAAAATGGATCAATTATATATCCTTTTTCTGCAGTTGCATTTTAACTGATGGATGCTAAGGAATGCCTGTGTTAGCTGAAGCAATATTTCTGGCAAAATATGAGACGTTCATAAATATTCAGTGAAATAACTTTTTGAATTTATCTGTTGCCCTTTATGGACTTGAGAAATGGGAACAGTTGAGTATTTGGCAGAGATTTCTGAGTAGTAAGTTACAAAGAGTTTCAGCATAATACATAGTTAATGTTATTAATCTTGTACACACTATAGCTAAGACCACCCTATATAGAAATATGAATAGCATATGCTACAGCTAAAGCTTATATCATCGAGTAAAATCCTGGTTGACAAACACAAGATAAAACTGAACAGTGATTTATTTAACCCAAATTAGGGCATCAATTGTTAATGTGCTTTTGGCAGAATATTAAAATAATAAAGCCTATTAAATTATAGTGTCCTAATATGTATTTACTTTAAAGAATTTTTACATTAGTTTGAAATAGTAAACTATACACAATTAAAAGTGGAAGACACAAATCCCAAAAAAACTAAACATCCAAGTGTCAGACCCAGCAATTTTACTCCAGGACATTTATACAACAGAAATGATAACTTATGTTCATACAAAAACCTGTATATAAATGTTTATGGAAGTTTCATTCACAGTAGTCCAAAAGTGAAAACAAGCTAGATGTCCGTCTTCTGGTGCATGGTTAAACTATGGTACATACATACATACCTTAGAATATTCCCCAGCCATAAAAAGAGATATACTGCTGATACATGCAACTACTTGGGTGAATTTTCAGGGAATTATGCTAAATGAAAAAAGTAATCTCAAAACTATACCATTACATTTATATAATATTCTTTTTTTTGAGATGGAGTCTCGTTCTGTCTCCCAGGCTGGAGTGCAGTGCCACTATCTCGGCTCACTGCAACTTCTACCTCCTGGGTTCAAGCAGTTCTCCTGTGTCAGCCTCCAGAGTAACTGGGATTACAGGTGCCTGCCACCATGACCAGCTAATTTTGTATTTTTAGTAGAGATGGGGTTTCGCCATGTTGGCCAGAGTGATCTCAAACTCCTGACCTCAGGAGGCAGGTGATCCACCCAACTCAGCCTCCCAAAATGGAAGGCCTGTGGGCCTGTGGGATTACAAGTGTGAGCCACCGTGCCCTGCCTTATATAATATTCTTGAAATAACAGAATTATAGTAATGGAGTACAGACTAGTGGGTTACCAGGGATAAAGGAGGAGGAAGCGGGAAGGAAGTGTGTGTGGCTATAAAAGTGTACCATGAGGCATCCCTGTGGTAATGGGAATGTGCTGTGTGCTGTGTTTTGATGCATCCTTATCAATAGCCTGGTTGTGGTATTGTACAAGATGTTCTCATTGTGAGTATCTGTGTAATATCCTGTAGGCAAACCTATAATTATCTCCAAATAAAAAAGTTTAAATGATAAAGGTGAAATAAAGCCTGGGCAAATTTGTTGCTAACAGGTCTACCCTACAAGAAATATTAAAGGGAGTTCTTTAGGCTGAAAGAAAATGACACCAGATGGTAACTCAAATCTACCTAAAGAAATAAGGAGTACCTGTGAAGGACATTATGGAGGTAAATATAAAAGACAGTATGCTTATATATTTTCTCTCTTCTTCTCTTAATTGATTTAAATGATGATTAAATAAAATAATAATTAAGTTCTACATTTTACTGGAATTAAGTTACTATTAGTTTGAAGTAGATTATGATAAGTTAAAATGCATAGTGTCATTCCTAAAGCAAATACTAAGAAAATAAATATATATCCAGAAAACCGACAAAGGAATTAAAATAATACACTGAAAAAATCCCTATTTAACACAAAAGAAAGGAGTAACAAATAAATAAAAAAGATGAGACATATAGAAAACAAATGGCAAAATGACAAAAATAAATCCAGTCACATCAATAATCACTTTAGATTTAAATAGATTGAAAGTAAAAGGATGAAAAAATACACCATGCAAACAGTAACAATAAAAGAGCTAGATTGATTATATTATTATCATAGCGGAAAAAGTGGGCTTTGAGATGAGAAATACTATTTGAAATAAAGTCATTTCATAATGACAAAAGGGTCAATTTATGAGGAAGATATAACAATTGTAAATAAGATACACCTAGCAACAGAACCCACCATCCATAAAGCAAAAGTGATGGAATAGACTATTCAACATTAATAGAGAGTTCAATACCCATTCTCCGTAATGGAGAGAGCAACTAGACAGAAAAATCAGCAAAGCTACGAAAGGCTTGAATAACACCATATCTAATTTGACCTATTTGACATCCACACAATGATCCATTCCAACAATAGCACAATATGTATTGTCTCAAGTGAAGCATTCTATAGACCATATGCTATGCCATAAAACAAGCCTCACTAAATTTAAAAGCATTGAAAAATATCACCAAGACACCACAATAAAAACCAAAAAAAGAGCAACAAAACAACTTCCCTCAAAATGAATCTGAAAATCAAAATCCCAACATCTATTAAATCATGTAATGCTAAGAAAAGAAGATACAATTGGGGTATACATTCACTCCAAATAAAGCTATTGATAATAATTAGGCCAAGAGTTATAATACGTTAACTTAGAATAATTGAAGGTAAAATGAAATAGTAACACTATTAAAAAGCAATAAAAACATAAAGCAAAAACAGTCAAAAAATTCCAGAAGAGGTAGAAATAAAAAACAAGTGATTACAACTACTGGAAAATTATAATCATCAAAATAAAAAATAAGATATTGTCACAGAGAATTGATAAATTGAAATGAATAATTCACCTAAAACATAATTGTATTTTGCTATTTCCATTCTCCTACATTGATTGAGAAATCCATAAATACTGTATTTGTTCTGCTTCTTGTTCATTCATTCATTCTTTCATTCAACAAATATTAATAAGCATCTACTGTGGTGGACAATTTTTTAGATACAGGGGATAAAAAGGCAGACAAGACAGGTAAGCTATCATGGAGCTTGCATTCTATTGGAAACAGGCACATGTTATTAAAGAATAATTTCATTGTGTAATAAGTGACATAAAAGGAATAGCACTTCCCTCTCCAAGTTTAATATGACTTCTGACTACAGAGAAAACATTATTGGAAGCTTGTCTAGATCAGCAAGTCAGGATTTGTCTATTATTGCTCAGCAGGGAAGTTCCAAACAGCCCCTGAGAATGAGAGCAGCCCAAGACCTGTGCTGGCTATGGGGCTTAAATCATCATGGTAGTTAAAATGTCATTACATCAATAAGTGTTTCTCCTTCAGAAAGTACTAACCAGAATTACAGTTATCAAAACCAGTGTAACAAATATAATAATGTAGGGCCTAACAGCTGTTTAAACCCATTATCAATAAAAGATGTCCTTAATACCCAGTGCAGATGGAGAATTAATTGAGGAGACAAGAAAATCTGAAGAGGAGGCATAGAAAGAGAACGGAGAGAATATTTAATTAGGCTACTTTCTTTTTCCTTTCATTTTCCTCATCTTATTTAAATTGCAAGTCTAAAATAATATATTTCAAAAGTGACTTATATTTCTAGGTTTATTGTATTGTACTGCACATGGAGACTTATTTTCTTACTTTGGACTGTCGCTTCATAAGCCACACAATTTAATGAGCACAGTTATTATTGTTCTTGTGAGCCATAAAGTTTGTCCTAGTGAAAAAATACCTTTTATTTTAAAATATTTTTCAGCTGCATTTCCAACCAAATTGCACAAAATAATTTTAAAAGGTCATTAAAAATGCTTGTATCCCAATTTAGCAGTCAAAATTAACTTCTTTGAATTAAATTTAAAACCTCCCAAGATTCAAGTCCAAGTCTGACCCCAAATAAATATTCTTGTCTAATTTGATCCTGGAGGTAGTAATTTGTACCACATTTACTTTAGAACATGTTGTTTACTTCAATAAACATTCTAATGATAGGCAAAGTAATTGATTCTAGGATAATGGATTTCCCAACTTAATATTTCCCATCTGCACTTAATATTTCCCATATGCATGAGTTTGCAAGTCTCTTTCCTGTTCCATCATTAGCAATCAGTACAGCTCTAAAAAGGAACGGTATATCAAACAAGAAGTAAATTAGCTAATGTCAGGGAAAAGAATGGCTCTTAGTTCACATAAAGTTTGAGAGATAACCATTCGAGTTTGAGAAATTCAACACACAGAGACACTAGTGAGTTTCTGCCATGAACTGATCCTACTCAATCCCTTTTGAATGGGGGAGTTGCATACCTTAAAGGCCTTAGCTACACTATCTCTAGATCCCATCCTGAGCTGCCCTTACCACTTCCAACTTTGTGTGTTTACCCAGGTGTGCATGTTCTGCTTTTTACACAGAAAAGAAGCATGAATCAGCTCTTGCCAGCTGGCTATGTAAGATGTGGCAATGGAATCATTTTATTTTAATGAAATATCTGCATTCTGTTGGGTCTAGTATTTGGTCAAATGTCTCAATTTTCATCTATCAGTTTACCCTAACCACCCATTGATAACTCCCATCCTTCACTGATGAATTTCCATAAGAATGGTAAGTTCAGGAAAGACACACTTGATAAGCCAGATCACTTAGCCTTCTTGCAAAACGCCAAACAAGATTTTAGCACTGGAAACTCTTACCATAAAACACTCTTGTGTGTAGTTTTTTTTTTGTTGTTGTTGTTTGATAACATTTCAAGAATAGATTAGAAATTAAACATACTTATTTCTAAACTATGCTATGAAAAGCATCACTGATACCCTCTGAGAATTATTTACTTATTTTTTAAAGAAACCAGTGAGAAAACCAGTCTCCAATTCAGTGAGAAAAGATAATAAATTTTAATTGTAATCCACATGCAAAGAGAAAGAGAATATATTTCATTAAGTCTTCATCATAATATCTGTTATTTCTCTAATTTTCTACAAGTTGCATTGAGCTGTATTTATATCCCTGCTTTGAGATCAAGCTATCATCCTCCTCAAAATGTCCTAAGCTCCCAGTGGCTTGCAGAATAAAATCCAAACTGTCAGATATTTATTGTGATCTGACCCAAGCTATTTCCCTGGACTCCTATGCCTCCCACAGCTCACTGCACTGAGTTATTCCTAAAGTCATTAAAACATTGTGACCTCAAAATATCCAAGTATAGATTTGTTCACATATTTCTATCTAATGTCCTTTCCATTCTTGCTGTTGATTAAAGTTGTTCACCCCTTCAAAGCTCAGCTGGAGGTGATTTTCTTCATGCAACCTATACCAATTTCTCCAGGTGAAATTAATCTGTTTCTTTTCTGCTCTCATGATGTTTTTGTGTACCTCTCCCATGGCATTGCTTTGTGTTTAGATAATTCTGTACCTGACAGTGTAATTCCACAGGTTACATGTTCCTTAAAGCAAGAGAACTTGATTTGTTCATTTCTGTTCCATTCACACCTAATAGACCCTTGAATATTTATGTAACACAAATTGCTGAAATGAGACGTCTTCATAGTTTCAGGGTGATTTCAAGACAGAAATTCTAAAAAGTGATCATTCTGGAATTATCTCATGAGCAAGAGAACATTTTTCTCTCATCCATCACACTCTCACTTTCTGGTTAACTAATAGCAGTGAAGGAAGAAAACCTGGGAAGCATGGACAGCTAGAGAAGCATATGTGGCCGAAAAATGTCATAAGTAACTTTTGACAATAGTTTATTAGGAGGCTGTTTGTCCACAGATGTATCCTCAGAATAGAAACAAGGATCAATAGCACTGGAGGTCGTTGTCTCCCTCCTAGGGGGCATTTTTGTGAATCACTGTAGTTAGCTGAGTGTGATGGTTTCAGCTTGTGGTTTTCTTGCCTTTATTCTCCTGTTTCTAAACTCCCACTTCAAATCAAGATCAGGCCAAAAATCTAAGAGAACACAAAATGAACCAAGGTCAGAGCTGCTCTGCGGGGATATTTCCACCAGGATCACCTCTGTCACCATTGTATTATGGTTGGTATCCAGTGATCACTTCACAACAGGGTAGCTGCTTCTCACTCTAAGATGCTGTGAGTAGATGCTTGGAGAAATAGTGAGAGGGCACCAGAAAAGAGAACAGATGGGGAGAGCTCCACGGGGGTTTCTTTCCACTGTTTTTTTTTTTTTTTTCTCCTTGCTCTGCCAGAGGAATGGAAGACTCAACAGGGAGAACAGTTTCAAAGACATTAATAAAATTTGCTTTGCATTTTGTTCTTGTGCACATGATGTTCTCCCTGTCAACCAGAGTTATTCAGTATTGTAGTGAGGAGGTAGATGCAACTGTTGAGTTAGGTTTGTTACAGGTGGAGGGCAGAAAGAGAATAATTTGCTTCAGCCATTCAAAGTAGAATTTATAGCAAGATAATAATAGTCTAGTGAGCCAGACTTTTCAGAGAATAACTCTTTTCCCTTTAGACCTTTATGTCTCCTCCACAAACATATAAGTAACCATGCCAGGCCAACCATAAGTTTTATGTTATGTAGATCCCCACCAGACTGGAAAAAGGTGGCATAGATCCCATGTTTTGATGCTGGGATACCTGGGGAATATTGGGAGACAAAGGCAGAAGATAAAAGTGCATGTGTACCAGTCTCCCTCATCTGAGATATAAATGTTGATAGAGGGATGCCTGAAGAATGAGGCTTTTGTCTAATTCACATGTGGGAATATAGAGGGAACTGTGTCCCAAACTGTCTCTCACTTTTACCTATTATGATAGTGACCCCATCAAATGTAGTCTGTGGCATAGAATGGTATGGCAGAAGGAGAGCAAAAGTTTAATGTTTTGAGTAGTCCTTGGATCCTCTGCATCACAGGGAGGACTCAGGAGTTCCTATTAAGCCAGTAAGGGGTTGTAACTAACCTGGAAGTTAGTGGCCTGACTTTGGAGACTGCTGGTGAGAGGAGAGAGGATCTGACAGCATAGCTGGGAGTGGATTCATAAACCATGAGCTCAGTGAAAGACATTGCACCTGTAAGAGCCAAGATGATACCTAGACAACCTCAGAGCACCACTTGGCCTGAAAGACAGGAAGACAGGAGAAGGAGGAAGAGGAGGAGAACAAGGGGAAAGGAGGAAAGAGAAGGAAGGGAGGAGGAGGTAGGGATTAGAGAAAGGGAGGGAAAGGAAAGCCCTTTAGGAGTTACACCAGGTTTAAATGCCTGCAGGACAAGCAGCAACTAGGCAGACAAGGATCATTTTCACAGAGATCATAGGAACTTCAAGACAGTACAAGAATACTGTGTGCACAAGAATCTCCTCATTGCCAATGCCACAAAAGTGCAGTAAGACACACCCACTTCTGTGGAGCCACCACACAGTACTGAGAAAGGAATTGTGAGGGTGATGAAAATCATAAAAGATTATTTTTAACCTAAACTAACTAAAATTGGAAGAATAGATTGTTATATTAGGTAAGGGTTATTTAACGTTATAATGTTTAAACTATAAACTTAGATGAAAATGCTTTTCTTCTATCCAGAGGATGAGAGTTCAACACGATGATCATGTTAAATGACTAAAGAATTCACATTTTCCTGATTCATGTGAAGGTAGTCTGAGCAAAACTGATATCCCAGCACATGGAGAAGTAGGGCTTTGGCTCTTATTACTCTATTTATTATTGGGGTTGACTGGTCTGATTGCCTAGGTGATTGTTTCTTGTCTCTGAGACCTCCAGTACCCTGAATCTGGGCAATGGGTCAATGAAGACAGTGTTCTTAGCCTACACAAAGCTGCTCATCTGTACACAGGATGCTTTTCTGTTGGAATTTGAAGTAAATGTTTAAAAAACATTAATGAGTGATTCTTGGATGCTATCTCTGAATGAAAATAAATCTATGCCCTGTTTTATCGCCTGTCTTTAAATTCTCTTTTGTGTTATTTATTTTCTTCCTTCTCTCATTATTTTCTTTATCTCTCATTCTTCTTCTTTCTCCTTTTCTTGGAGATATTTCATGCTATTACAGCTCTCATTTCAAAAGTCTGTATTCAATGACAAGTGAAAGAGAGCAGTACTTGTTTTCGTTTTATCACCAATGCTATACATTCTGCGATGTTTTAACACATAAAAGCAATGCATATACAAAGTCCGAATTTGTATGATGCAAATACAATTTAATTCTGTAATTTACTTACAAATTAGTCATTTCACTGATATATCAACTCATGCAATAGCATCATTTTTAGCTAAGCTTCATAAATGCATCTGTTCTATGTAGTTACTGGTTAAATACAATTTTCTGAAATCTAAACTACTTTAGGAAGGCTTCATTTTTTTAGTTTAGATATTTTTTTAAAAACCTTATAGAAAATGTTAACAGATATCTGAGATAAAACACTATGCAATATTCATTTTATCAGTCACAATCTATCATGTATAGCTTTGATTTTACTTAACAGCCCTTTAAGATAGGCCTCCCCAGAAGCACATAATTTCCAACAGCAAGATCTGCATGTAAGAAAAATATTGAGATTTGGTGTTCTGGGCTATCAGCACAAAAGCCGGAGCAACACCTGAGGGTTGATTGAAACACTATAGAAGTAAAAGTTTCCTGCCTTCCTTTTCTTCTGGAATCTTTCCAAGTGACATTTTCATTGCTTAAAGGGGTCCATATGCTTTTATTTCTTCAGTTCATTATGTCAACTTTTAAGTGTTTATCTAAGCACCTCATTTTAGGTAGTTTGGGTGTGACTCAACTATATGATGTTATGTAACATCTATTCTATATATGTACATATACATAAACATGCACATTTTAAAATGAGAATAAAATTCATATGCAGCAACATTTGTATTCACATTATATTGTTCTACATAACTAGAAAGGCAACCAGAAGTAACTATATAATAAATATAACAGATATTCCAATAGTACAATATTTTATAAGCATAAAATAAAATTATCAAAAGCAATGGTCAACATAATCTAAAAGTTGGTGAGGTAACACACAAAAGAAATGAAACTAACATGGTCGTCATGAATTCCTTTGCTTAGGATGTGATATGTGATGAACTGTGGTCTTCAGTTCCCTAATTAGAAGCTCTGTATTCCTGTACTGACCAAATTTCTATAAATCCATGAATCCTTCACAGTAATTTCTAAATCTTTTAGACAGAGATTATGAAAGTCAATTGAAGTCTCTATTGTCTAACTCTCAAACATGCCCGTATATACACCCTCATATATTTCTCAGAATGATGCCATAGTTACAATCCATGGCTAGAGAAACATCTGATAGAAGCAAACAAAAAGAAAAAGATAAGGTGCCCAACCTAAAGAAATTAGTGTTGTTGCACACAGAATTGTTGTTTAAGCTGAGCTTTGGAAACAAATTTCTTATGATTATTGAACTGTGGTTCTGGGACTATTTTGAAAGAGATACGTTTTCCTTCATCTGGCTAATCTGGAGTCACTGTTTATATTTCTAAAGTGCGGGTACACATTTGACTAGTTTCATAAGAATAGGGAAGTAGTTTGCTACTTGTCTCATTCAAATATTCTATCCTGAACTTCCACCTTCAAGTTCATTAATTTTCACTCAGATGTATATCTACTTGATATATGACCTTGCTTATCTCATTTACAGGTTTAATCTTTTGTTAGAGTATGCCTGATTCAAAGAGATGTTTTCAGGCAGAATCCTGCTCAGCTAAGAGCATTCAACCCAAAACACTGACTAATTGAAACACAAATGCTTAGGGAATTAGAGAATTCACTCCGCAGGGGGGAGAAAGGTTAAATCAATACACAAATTGATTATATTTTCACCTTAAAAATTCCATGTAGTTTGAGTTGGCATGATACTTACCTAAATTTAATCTCATAGTTCATTGAAGATTGCCCACCTGTGCTCATTAGCATAAAGAAGAAAAGTCATTAGGAGACAAAGTACCATTTTCTGGTAATCCCAAAAATTGTTTACAACATTTTTCTTTACATAAGATACTTAATATTTATGAAAAACATTTATTTCTTTTAAAATCACTTATGTAAGAAGTTTGGCAAACATTCCCTAACAATAGCATAAGTCCTGTTTCACATGCACGGAGAGATACAGAATGGAGAGACTGACATTTTAGGAGTGGTGGAATTATAATTTGGTCAAAGATTTTGACTCTGTTCTGTCTTTTTATTTCATGATAATTAAATTTGTCTACCATGATTCTATCCCTGCATAATTCAAATCTATTTTCACCTGATTTTCCCCATTGGAACATTTGTGAAATACTTGTTTGATTTACACCTAATATGTATATGGCACAGATTCTTCCTAAATTATGGACATGCCATTGTGCATAGTGCTGAACTTTTTATCAATTTTCATTGTCTTTCCCTCTGCCCTGTGCCCCCATTAGAATGGAAATTGTTACTGCCAAATCCCTTTGTTCTTTCTGCTAACACTTCCAGATTCTAGTCTCCTCATACATTTTATTACATTTTCCTCTTTATAAGGAAGAGGACCTTTGGATTCATTCATACACAGTACACCAGTGCTCCCTAAAACAAGGTCCACAGACTCCTAGTATCTTGGGAAACGCTAATCAATGTTTTATAAAATTTTCAAAAAAGAATTGTGTGGATAAATCATTTTGTGAAGGTTAAAAAGTTCATCAGAATTCTTGATTCAGGATTACTTGGAGCCTTTAGTATGGTAATGTGCTTTGTGGCTCTCCAGGAGGCAGATCAAATATGTAGTTCTCCCAAAATTATTTCACATAAGAATACTTTTTTTTGAGGAATATATAGGGACCCTAGAGGTCTACAGTGCACATTTAGAGGAAAACTTCTAATAGAGTTTAACCCACTCATTAATTTGACAGTTCTCTCTTTTCCAGGGAACAACTATGATGTTTTTACGTCCTAAAAATACATTATTTCAGTGGACATTATATTAAACTCAATCTTGGAGTCCTTTGTGGCTTCCTTTTTCTTTAAGTATAAAGAAATACATTTAGAAAGAAAATGTTTCACATCAACTCAGAGAACATACCAGAATTTTATTGATATAATAATATTTAATATTTATAAAACAGTCTGTTAAAATGACTTAATGTTCCAAGGGAATGGATTGTGGAGTCAGATGGACCCAAGTCTGACCATCATAACTACCACTTAATAGATATGTGATTTTTCTGAGTCTGCTTCTTCATCTGTAAAATGAAGATAATGATATCTCCATTGAATTTTTGTTAGGGTTAGAGAAAACTATATATATAGATACATACATAAATACATATATATATATATGTATGCACACACACACACACATAAATTTTGTAGCCTAACTCTGCCTGCCACAGAGTTAGCAAATGTAGTTAAGAAACCTTTATGTTTAAGAATAACTTTTTAAATATATTTTTAAATTGTACTCATGGAGTAAATTTTTCTCCCATGGTCCAGCAATTTTATTTCTTTTTCTCTCATGCTTTCCAAGCTAGGACCTGGAATAACTGGTCTACTTTTGTAGCAGTTGCCACTGGGACTCTTTCCCAGGCTGGGACACCCATGCCTCAGCTGCTATGAGTGTTGGCCGATGATGGCTCACACCCATATACCTCTTCTACAAGTATTCTCGACCGACAGAGCCACCTGGAGATGACTGAGGGGTTCTGCGTGCCTCCTTCTCCAAGAGTAGGCCCTAGATAATGCTTGACTAATATGGTAGATAAAAGCCCAACCCATTCCTAGAGTGGAACAATCTCAGTGCTAAAATTTGTACTACAAAGCTCCCCATAAAAATAAGCTGAAGTTAGACTTTTCTTGAAACCACAGCTTCGCCTTCCTTTCTCCCAACCCTATGCTGCTTCCTCACTCCCATGCAGGTTTCTTCCAAGAGTACATCTGTGACCTCAGGCTCTTGTTCCATTCAAACAGCTCCTGAAATTGTATTATCTCTTCTCCAGCTGATCATCTTTATCAGTTTTATTAGAAACAAGTAAGTATTTAGCAGCTTATTATGCCCAAGAATTCATGCCAAGTTTTAGGATTTCTGAGAATCAGAAAACTTTCTACTTTGAGAAGCATATAGTTTTATGATCTGGGAACCTCTTTCCCCATCTTTACTGTCAGTACAAATCCACCATCTTTGTCTCTTGCTCCTCAAAATCTCTTGTATATAAAAATGCAAATTTTTGTTACCATATTATGTTAAAATTGAGTAATCTACACAATAGCAGGTTATACACCATACAGTTTAGTTTTTGTGTGACTCTGGTGTGGCCTATTTGTAGGATTGACTCAGATAACCTTTAGCCACTAGGCTAGATGCCAAATTACTCAGTTCCTGTGGATCTGAGGACAACCATAGCCTCAAAAAGTTAAAATAATAAGCCCTTTATTTGCTAATGAAATATAGAAGCAAAACTTCATTATCAAATATGTAGGATTTCTCAACATCTTCTGAAATAATTTTCAAAGTAAGCTATTCAAACATTAAAGAGAAGTTTACTGAATCTGTTGCTTCCTAAATATAATTTGCCTCCAGTCTGCTGAGAAGTTGGGCAAAGTGGGGATGAGGTAAAAATGACCCAAGACATTCATTCACTCATTCAGCAATATGATTATTAAACACATTATGGATTCAGTATGACTTTAGATCAGATGCCTTAACTTCCTGGAGAGGCCTGGCCAGGTAAGAAGTCCTAAAGCCTAAGCCTCATTCATATAATTTTCAATTTTCTTCTGTCTTACTCTTGTTATAGGGCGTGGTCTCTTGGGGAGCTGGAGTCAGTTTTATGGTCCAGTAGTGATCTGGACAGGAGCAGGGAAATTCTGGGTAGAAGAAGGTAGGTCCCCAGTGAGGGCCACAACCTCAAGCTGAAAAACCTAATACCATGGCCCAGGGTGAGAACTGACATCGCTGTTTTCCCACTCAAGTGTTGCCTTTTCCAAAACTACCCATGGCCCGCCCCACCCCCCTATTCTGTGCCCATAAGATCCCAGGCTTAGCTGGCAGAGAGAGAAGAAGCAGTCAGACATCAGAGACTATCGTTGGATGTTGGAGAGAACTGGCTTGACTTCAGAGGGACAGCTTGATAGTGTAGCTTCAGAGAGGAGTCTAGCTGGGACAGCTGGACTTCGGGGGAAATTTATCTTCACACTTCATCCCCTTTCAGCTCTCCTTCCTGCTAAGAGCCACTTTCATCAGCAATAAAATTCCCCGCATTTACTGTCTTCAATTTGTTTGTGCGACTTCATTCCTCCTGGACACCGGACAAGAACCCGAGTGCCATGAGTGTGGGTGCAAAATGCTGTCACACTGACCCTCCAATGAGCTGTTAACACTTAAGCCATCCACAGACAGCAGAGCTAAAAGAGTACTGTAACACTTCCTCTGGTGCTCCAGGGGTCACAATCACCCTCCCTTAGATGCTGGGTCAGGGCCGATACAGAGTTCCCTCTTGCTTGTGCTCAAAAGCGCACAACCTGGCTCCTGCACCTGCTCACGTGCACTCACCCTCCTGTAAGGGGTGGAACACAGCAGGTTTGAGTGAGTGGAGTTCATTCCTGTTGGCATCAAAGCGGCCGGCTAGTTCTAATTTCCGTGTACTCCCTTTCCCACCCACGAAGAGGTCAGGGAAATATCCTGCTTCATTAGCACTCCTAGGCAATTGCTGGGGTCTCGGTACTGCAGTAGTCACAAACTGTCTAAAAGACAGCTTTCAGAGGCAGGCATCTGCCCCTCAGACTGAGAATCATTTGTTTATATTGCTTCCCCTTGGTATATTTCAGGATATATTCCAGCTTTCCCTATGGGGGTGCATCCTCAAAGCCCACGCTCTGTTAGTTTCATACTGTCCATTATACAGATTGGTTATGGTTCATCAGAAACAGCCTCTGGGTTTTTACAACATGCTTTTACCCTTCCTTGAAGATAAAGACAGCCTAGTGAAAAATCTCCATCAAGGGAAGATAAATGTATCGTTCTTGCTTGCTGTGTTACCCTCTCTCAGGACAGAAGAGTTTCTGGCCAAAACAGCCATAAGTGAATGAATGAATGAATGAATGAATGAATGAATGAATGAATGAATGAATTTAAGAAATCAGACAAATCATATTTGGTCTCAGTGGATCACCTTACCAGCCATGTCTTTGGTAAGATAGCTAGTAACAGCAAAAATGATCTTTTATATGCATTTGAGAAACTAGATTTCATCCCAATTCAACAATTCTGTTAAATATGTATAAAATAAAATTTCTCAACAATGCGGCACAAGTACATTAAAGCAATTGTCTAAAGTCACACACATCTAGTAAGACAAGCAGACTAATTCTAACTCATTTCTTTGGGCTTGAGGTCTAATGCTTTATATAGCACACTTGCCCTACTTGTGGTATCATCTTCCTGTATATGAGCTCACATAATTATTTGTACCTCTCCTATGCCAATACTCTTTCAAATCTATGCATAGCTAATAGTAAAATTACCTTCTCTTTCCTACAAAGTGCACGCTTCTTGGTTCATTGGAGCAAGTGTTGCATTATATATATTTTAAAAAAAAAAAATGTTTCATCGTGTACAAGGTAAGAGTTTAAGAAATGTTTGATGAAAATTTTTAAGGAATAAATTTCAGGGGACCCAGACTGGGTTCATTGACCTAAAAAGAAATCCTGAAGAAGGGTGAGCATGGACTGGGGTGTGTTTTGACTAGCTTGATTGTCAGATACAGAAATATTAAACTGGACTAATTTATTCATCCAGTTTAATTTATTTTGACTTAATATCTCTCTCCTTCCCCACATTTATTCCAATTAGCTGATAAACACAAAGGTCAGGTTTGGAGCATAACTAGATTCTCTGGTGAAGACACTAGAAATTTCATAGTAAGCTCTTGCTAAATGCTTCTTCTTAATGGTGCCGATTATATATAGTTTATCATTTACATGTAACTTCTTGCAAGATAAGATGTCTCATTGCAACAAAACTAGCAATGATATTAGGGAAGCAGAGTCTGTTGTTCCCATCTGGTACTAATCACTGTGATGGCTAGACACAGGGCTATGACAGTGGCTTGCAGGCAGGAATTAGCATGAGAACAGTCCTTTGTGAACATGCAGAGAGGTCAATAAGTACATGATTATAAATTAGCTTGGTGGACTAGTGTGGTCATTAGCCGGGTCGAGTGTTCCTATTTCATATAATTGTTTGCTGCACCTGAATTAATTTGAGTGTTTAAATCCCGCATATTAATTCTGTGCTGCAGGATGTAAAGCTTTGGACTAATCCCTTTAATACTCTTTAGTATAAACACTTTAATCAAGCAACAGCTTTATAATTAGTTCTACTTACAGACTGGATATAATTTACTAGTTTTACAGCTCATAAGTTACTGCAACTTTTTAATCATAATAATTATGCTTTAGAATGCAAGCATAAATGGACTTTTCTAGCGTATTCAAAGAATAAAACCAAGGCAGTCAAAATCAGGAGATTAATAAAATCCAATATATGGATACACTTTGTATTTTTATGACAGCTCAAGATCACCCATCCTTGGAATTTAATCACCAGATTAAGGTAGGCTATTGAGCTGAGAAGGTGATTTTTTTTTCTTTAAAAGGAAGTACAGTTCTATATATATTACATATTTCTTTTGTTGGGTGTGAAAAATGTTGATGTGATTTAATTTTATCGCAAAAGTGAGTCGTCTGACAATATCCCTCTCATGTACTAAACCTAGTAAGTAAATAATGGTTTAGCTACTAAGGATGTGCTGATCCATTTTTCTTTTTATCTATTTTTTTCCCTGAGGATTTCAAAGAACAAATCATCTCTGGCATTAAGAACATTTGTATGGTCAGACTACACAGTTTAGAAAGCAGCACTTTAAGTCTTAAATAGGCATTTAAATTAAATTTATTAGAAGAGTTATTTATATTAATTAAAGTGAAATTACTTAGAAAACTTCACTGAGATTTTATTGAAATAATATAAAAGATAAGGATTTCCTACATTGTTGCTAAATTTCAATGACTGTACATTATTAGTGGATACATTTTAAGTATATAATTAGTATGTTTGTATTATCTTGCTGAAATATTTCTGATCCTGGTACAAGTTTAATATATAAATGATTTTTTTTCCTGAGAAAATGTTATGAAAAATAGGCTAAACCTTTTGGATTTCAATCATAAATTATGTAATTATGTAAAATAATATGTTTATTATATATAAATATTATTTTATGAAATAATATGTGTATATGTGTTATATATATGTAAATGTAAATAGTCTGGTTTTATTATAATATGGTAAAACATAGATGATGAAATATTTTATTTTGGCCACTCTAACAAAAGGTATTAATTACTTTGTGTTTAGTTTCATCATAGTGAGTCATATTGATTATAAAGATGGTCATGATAATTGACAATATTGTAGGTCAGGTTGGAGGTTGCATATAAAAACAGTTACTGTGAGGAGAGATGATCAAGAATGTTTGTTTACAGCAATTACATACAATATCTCTTGCTCAGCACAATGTTGTTCTTAGTTTATAATTGGTTGGTATTATGGATATTTGTTCTGATGGACAATTATACTATGTAACTCAGAACTCTTTCAGTTGGATGCCAATATTTGAGAATATTTTCGGAAATGAGGACAAATCTTTTAGTATGGGGAACAGAATGGAATGTAACCAATTTCTAGGATAAATATCCTGGCCAGAGATAAAGTGAAGCTTACTGGAATGTTAGTGCTTGCAGAAGGAGGAAGTGACCTGAAAGAACAGAGACACATCTAACTCATCAAGGAAACTTCAGGGGAACAAAATCTAGATATAAAAAGTGGTGTCCCTGAAGAATCCTTGAAATCACCTAGGAAAGCCTTAAACCTGTGATGGGCTCAGCAAGCACTATACCAGCTTCCCAAACCCAGAGGGATGAGAGACATTTATCATGCAGTGGGTTAGATGGTGAACCACACAGAAAAAAAATAGCTCCTTGCCTTGCCATTTTCCCTGCGTCAGGCCATAGTTGGGGGACTGGGAGAAATCTCACCTTTGAATGAAGATTGAAAAGGTGATGATCACAAAAATCATAAAATAAAATATATGCAGCGCTTCTTTCAGTGAAATCTGTAGACTCTTAGGAGTCCCCAACACCCTTCCAAGGAATCTGAAAGATCAAAGCTATTTTCATCATAATACGAAGGCAATATTTGTCTTATTCACTATACTGACATTTGTAGTTACAAAAGCAAATTGTGGGTATAACTGCTGACTAATTAGCCTGAATCAAGGCAGTGGTGCCACATTATTCTAGCAGTTATTTTATTCATCAACATCATCCACTGGCAGCTAATAATAATAAAAAAATTAGTGCTCAGTTATCTTTCCTTCCACTGCTATTATGGCTGATACATTTCTCGCAGCCAGGTTTAGCATTTATCTTCTCTTGTCTTTAAATATTTCCTTTCTCTTTTCCCTACTACCCAAGCTTTCTCTCCACACAAATATTCCGTGCCACAGCTTCCTCCACTCTGACTTCCCTTTACCTCCAGCTTCCTGCTGTCTTTTCTGGAAATGTTTTGCCAAGTCTTGACCTCATTGGCCAAATGTCTGGGATTTTGGATTACACTTCTGCTTCTCTCAAAATAACCTATCAGTGTCCAGTTGCTTTTGGATATTGTTTTCCAGTTTCTGAAATGACGGCTACATATATTGATAAGTTTATCTATCAAGTATTAGTTGTTGCAAAATATGTTTATTGATCATCTCTCCACGGCTGTCATCTTCTCTTTCTTTATTGAATAAAAGGCATTCCAATTCTTTAAAGAACTCTTAGGGCAGGATGTGGCTGAATTATATTTTCATGGATTTTTAGATATTACGGATAAAAACATGGTATCCAAGATAATAGTGCTCATGTGCTTAAAACATCCTTCTTTTCATAGACAACATTCAGAGCTTCAAAATAATGTGCCACCTAAAATTACATTATCCAAGAAACAAAAGTGCTCAGCCCAGCAAAAAGAAGACACACGAGGTTCTATTAGCTGAATACAAAGAGTTAAAGAGTAGTCTTGTGATAAGCAAATTTAATTTAGTCCACTAAGCTCTAGGATAGCCCCAGAACCACTGTGGTTCAGGAACTCAAGATTTTTTTATTAATTGGAAAAAGACTTTTGCGAAACGAAGGCATTTCCTTGCAAGTGAAGAGGATCAGAATATGCTACCCTGCAAAATGCTGCTTTAAACATAAGAATTATTTTGAGCTGAAGGCAATTGAGAATAAACAGATAGAGTGTTCCTTATCTGATTAAAAGAAGAAACTTCTAAAAATTGAGGACTATTATAAATCCCCTCTCTAGTTGAATTTTCTGGCCATAAATAAGACATAAAGTTGGCGTCAAGATGAGTTTGCACAAGCAAACCTTACTAAAATAACCTGTACCTTCCATCAGTTTTCCATCTATTTACCTTTCCAAAATTTATTGTTCCTAGAAGCCCAACTGCCTTTTCTTTTGTGTAGTCGTTTCTGCACGTTTATCAGCCTTTCTTTAAATGGTATATAAGCTTCTGAGTCTAACTGCTTCTCTGGGTTTTCACTTCTTTTCTGTGAAGCCCCGGCACATGTAAAAGTGTTGACATCAATAAAAGTTGTATGCCTTTATTCCTGCTGATTTGTCTTTTGTCAGTTTAATTCACAGGCTTCAGCCACTGAATATATGAGTAGAGGAAAAGTTTCTCTTTCCCTACATGAGGAAACAGAAACATAACATGAATTAATCTCTCTGTGGGCCAGAACTATGGTTTTCAAACTGTGTCTTGAGGAGACAATCTAGAGCAGGGGTGTCCAGTATTTTGGCTTCCCTGGGCCACATTGGAAGAAGAATTGTCTTGGGCCACACATAAAATACACTAACACTAAGGATAGCTGATGAGCTAAAAAAATAAAAATTGTAAAAAAAAAACCTCGTAATGTTTTAAGAAGGTTTACAAATTTGTGTTGGGCCACATTTAATGCCATCCTGGGCCATATGTGATCTGCAGGCTGCGGGTTGGACACACTCGATCTAGAGTAACTGGAAGGAGAAGCACTGAGAATGTGGGGCTTGGTAGCCTCTCATTTTAAGAAGAGTATCACTTTTAATATGCATATAATTTGCTTATGCCTTTGAATTAAAAAACAACAATGAAAGATTAATAGACCAGAAAAAAGTTTTGCAAGACCACCAGATTTGTTTATCCCCAAATTCTCTCAGCTATTTGTCTGGGAGCATTGCGAAATGCCAACATTGGAGGTATCTTGACACACGCAAGCTTTTCTGCATCCGTGAGAACCCACTGTATAGAAGGAAGAGACTATTTTGTTTTTTTAAACAGCTTAGCATTAGGAGATCTTACCTTAACAAAGTCAGAGCCTGAAATTTCATTTTTGGTAATTCATACTATGATTTGAATCTTTCCATTTCATAAGACTGCTATTGTGTGCATGATGTGTAAGGTCCTAAATTTCATGCTGATATGAGCATGAAATAAAACATCTTTCTTCTTCATTTAGGGCATTTTTAGCCTAGCAAAGGATCCTCATGCATCTTCTCCTTTGCCATAAGAGGAATTAAAAGACCACCCAGAACTGTGATGTTCCTCCTAATGGTACCCCACCTTCTCCCACATGTCCAGCCTCTCTACTTCAATTTTCTAAGATGACTGTTTGGACTGTCCACCCTGCTCCACCATCCCTTTAATATTTATCTCAGTAAGAAGCCCACCTCTCATTGTGATGTTTTTCCTCGTCCCATCATCTGTCTATCGTTTAATCAGACTCTTGTTTCATTCATTCCCAAATTCCTAAACCCTACGTCAATGCCTTCTTAAACTCATGGGCTGCCATCCAAAAAATCTTCCAGAAGCACAAACATTGAGTGTTATAATCACCTTCTTTATTTGAGTGAAACTTTTTAACACATTGCTCTCCTCTGATAACACTGCTTCCTCTGCAGTTCTCTCAAGTTGTATGTCTTTGTTTCAGGAACTCCTGAACTTCATATGCTTTCAGTTGGGCTGAGTGCGCTCTTCCCTCCTCTATGCTATTCAGACTATTGTTTTCCCCTCTTTCTTCAGCTCCCTCACTTGGAAACTTATACCATCAGATCATAGTACCCTCTACCCTTCTTGGTCATCTATAAGCCTATGGGGTCAATTCCTTATTCTCTGAAGGTTTAAGAAACTAATCCTATCATTCTTTTCAATACTAATCCTATTATAATCCTTGGTAATTTCAACAGTTTATAGGTGATTCATTCAGTATTTCAGCATTTTAACTTCATAACGTCCTTTTCTTAAACTCTTGTCATCTGACCTTCCTCAGTCACCCATTCTCATGGTCATATCCTAGATCCTTCCATTACCATTAATAGTACCCCACCCATAATTTCAATTGCTCTACTTTCTGATTCCCAGCTCCTACTCTAAAGCCACTGTACCTCTGTATCCTGATTCTGAACATTTTTAACCCATTGGGTCTAGAATTCATCAATCTTATCACCTTTTAGGGTCATATTTCCTTATATTATCACTTCTCTGCTCACTCAACAAATCCCATGGCACATCATGTTTATCACTCCTTTGCATTTATCTTCTATTTTATTGCCCCTATCTTCCTTCTTTGCACATCCAATATACTTAGCTTCAGGGCCTTTGCATTTTCTCCAATTTGAATGTTTATCTCTTGAATAGCCACATCATACTCTCTTACTGTCCTCAGGTATCTACTCAAATGTCATCTTTTTATAGACTTCTTCCCTGGCCACTTATATATATATAAATATTCATGTGTATACATACACATACACACTATATATATATATACTATATATATTTATATAAAGTAGCCACATATATACACACTACATATATACACACTATGTATACACACTATATATATAAACACTATATATACATACACTATATATATACACACACATATATACTATATATACTATATATTTATATAAAGTAGCTATATCTTTACAGTATATAGATATACTATATCTAGTATATAGATATATACTATATCGATGTATACTATTATATTTATATATACTATATATTTACTATAAATTTATATATACTATATATACATTTAGTGTATTCAGCCACTAAATTATAATATATACATTTAGTGTATATATAGTATATATAAATTTATAGTAAATATATAGTATATATATTATATATATTATATATAGTATACTATATATAGTGTATATATAGTATATATAAATTTATAGTAAATATATAGTATATATAGTATATAGTGTATAGTATATATACACTATATATAGTGTGTATATATACACTATATATAAAGTAGCTATATATACACACACACTATATATACACACACTATATATATGTGTGTGTGTGTGTGTATATAAAGTGGCCAGGGAAGTGTATATAGTATAAATATATATTGTGTGTGTGTGTGTGTGTATATATAGCACACGCTTTTCACAATACCAGTCCTCTTTATACTGGTTTTCATTTTCTCCATAGCAAAGTCCTTATCACCAATTGGCATATTATGCATTTATTAGTGTCTTAGAGGTCTTTTTCATTAGAATGTAAATTCTACAGGGCAGGGACTGTTTGATTTAGTGGTGTCTTCCCAGAACCTAGAATGATACCTGGCCCACAGTGGGTGTTCAAATAATGCTCCAATAAGTGGGTGAGCAATTAAGCACCATGCCCACAAATCTACATACCATTAGCATACCCATCAGGGGACGGGTGAAGCCTCTGTCTTCCCACTGACTGCCTAGATCTAAGGTTTCCAACTGATGCGTTCAGTCTCATTTTAACACAAAATCCTAAATCTATCAATGTTTTCTTGTACTTAGATTGAAACAGAATACTAAGACTACAGAAATACGACATGAATTTATTGTAGGTTTTGTTATAATATGAGGCTGGAAGTAAAGTAGGGGAAGCTAGTTTAACCTGGCATAATCCTTGGTTTTAATTAACGAACATTAATTTTTATACATTTAGTACATTTGTATCTTTGAATGTTGTATTTCTCTACTATTAGTTCTTTTGTTTCCAACTATGTATGAACTATGAATGGGAAATGAAGTAAAAGGGGACAATCTCCTAAAATTCCACTTTTATCTCTTTTGATTTTCTTATTGGCAAAGCATTATCTGGTCAAGAAAGACATCCTCCAGCAGCCTTTTGGGTGGTGTTCTTTGTTACAGGAAATCTTTTATTTCATTCCAGCAAAGAAATGAACCAATTTGATATGATTCTTTTATCCCAGAGAAAGGGCACAACTTCTTTATTTTCAAGGTTGTGCATTTTTTTTCAACTGTAAAACATACTCCACGATTGAAGCCATAATTATATGCACTTGTCAATCAATCTTAACCTACTACACTATGGTTATGGCATTTTATCTAAAACGAGAAGGATTAAAGGCTTTGCGTAAAATGAAAGGTACACACAGTCAGGGAAGTATAATGCATGTCATTAGCTATCTGTGAAGGGAGAAATGGACAGAGACAGATTACCAATATTTGATTTCTCACAGGCATTAAAGAAGTATTTAAGGCTACCTACAAAATAATGTTAGGGAATTTGACACTTTGATTCCTATTTTGTTCTCTTGGCAATTATTTAAAAGAGCTCCTTCATCCAGCAGCCACATAAATCAAATTCAAAAAGGGTAACATTTTAAAGTGAGATTAAGAAAAGAAAAAAGAAATCCTGTTTTAACATAAGTGCTATGCCACAACTTCAGGAGAAGATTTTAAATGTTGTTTTCTTCAAGTACATTTTATTTCTTTGGATACAGTTTTTATGGTGGTTGGGATATCTGGAATTAGGTTAAAATACATTTGCTGCCCTTTGGTTCTCTGATCAGTACTGTGGCAGTAGAGAAGGAAAAGCAACTTATGAAAAGTCAGCATAAGAGAAGCCAAGACTAAAAGAATAAATTTATATTCTAAGATTGGTATAATGTAAAGCACAAAATATGTTTAAAATATCAGGAAGATACTTGTTGCAAGGACTCAAAAACCAAAATTGTATTTGATGACCTTAAGAACTATACAATTGAAGTGAGCCTTGCTGATCTGTAGAGCAATGGAATTACACTGAGAAAATTGAAAATAATTATTAAAAATGTTCTGGGCCAAAACTCCCTGTGTAACTCCCAAGAAATAAATTTCGTTATTAACAGAAAGTGTTGACCATTCAAAAAACTGAAGATCATATTTGGAGTTTCTATTGTCAAAACGACTGATGGTTACTTGCTTTGTCTTTTCTGTGTGGGTTTTTAAAAAAAAAATACTTCAACAATCTGATGCCGATAACTAGTTGAGCTCGGCGTCAAGAGAGCTGCCAAATTCAGAAAAAGATGACAGAAATCATGGCCTGAGAGGGTAGACAAATAACTTAAAAAGAAGTGTTCAATAAGCTAATTCCAAACAGGGTATAGGATAACATGGAAAAGGATGATAATCTATTTACCCTCTCCATGGCGCATTGGTTAGAAAAGTGAACTGTGAAATGGTAACGGTTAAGCGCAAAGCCACTTGTTTCATTAGAAGTAACCTTAGAATGAATTTACTGATTCACATGGAAGATAAGGTAGAAATGATTGATATAAGATCCTATTGCTTTGAATAATTTTTAAAATATCTCATATGAACAGCTTTGTTCTTCAAATATATTTCAGTCATGGTAAATGGAAAGCTGTATCAACTTTGCTTCAATAATGAATGAATCTGGTCTATGTACACCGTGGGAAACATAGTCAGATGCAATATTTTAGATGCAGTATTCTTATTCTTACTACTTAGTTCATAACTCCTGATGCTACATAAAATTTCTGATAAAAGAAAATTAATTTGCCACTTCTATCAGATGTATTTTATTGTACTTACAAGTACTTACAGATCTCACTAAGAGATAGTATTCTGCAAAATATGTTGGTACACATAGATCAGAGTTTAGTTATCCAATTGGTTATTTTACTATCTCATTCCTGTCATATAACTTAGTATTATAAAATTAAGACGCTCCTTTAAAAATATATGAATAGGTTACCAATTGCACTAAGTGTCGATTATTTCTAAAAGCATTTTTTAAAAAATTGCAATAAAGGAAATACAAATCTGGAAAGTGTATTTTAAAAATCTTGTACAAATTCCTGAGGTATCATCTCCCCCATGTGTTTGTGTTTATTTCTGGAATATCTGATGCTCACCTGACACCTTGCTTATTATACCACTAAATATCACATTCAGAAATAATTAAGAGACATTAGTAGAAAGTATGCTTTTATTAATTGGAACTAGATGACTGAAATTACTATTTTAGTTTGTCTTAGATACTTTTAAAAATCTTTTGAGTTAGGTATCGAGTTAGTCATTCTCTCTGATCCTCCAGTTCCTAACCAGAAATAAAAGGGATATTTATAAAAACAAGTAAAGATAAAATTTATATATAATAAAATTGCCTATGTTAATTAGACCATTTGATACGTTTTAACAAATGTATACATTACATAAGTTGAAGAAAGGAATGAAGAAAGACTCTCCCCACATAATGGAAAGATGTAACATATTTATAAAATGGAAGAAAATTTTTTTTTTTTTTTGAGATGGAGTCTCACCCTGTTGCCCAGGCTGGAGTGCAGTCAACTCACTGCAACCTCCGCAAAATGGAAGACAATATTTTTAAAATGTCAGTTCTCTGCAAATTGATCTGAAAACAGCCCAATTGTCTCGTAGAACTAGTGCTTATGGTTTTTTTTTTTTTTTTAATAAACATAGAAATTGACCTTCTCTGTTCTTATAACTTGAAATGTACATTTGTCTTATCTGAGTTTCCTCCTCAGAAAACAGACTCTTATGCAGGGAACTGAAACTCATCAGATCACTGAATCCAGACAGTGAGATGTCGGAGCCCTCATCCATCATGATTTTATGATTGCATCTTCACCCCTCCCTAAATCCTGTTTTCCTGCATGCAGCTACATGTTTTTTGCATGCAGCTACATTCCTTCCTGACTATATGAACCCCCAATTTTAATCAGTAGAGAGAGATCTCCTGTTTCCCCAGCTGACATCACCTGAATAAAAAACCTTAGTCTCTGGCAATGCTCATTGTCTCAGTGATTGGCTTTCACTGTGGTGAGCAACAGGAACTAAAGTGAACTCCTGGAGTTTTGGTAGCAGATCTATCAATGAAATCACAAAAATTCAACAGAATTTTTAATAGAAATTGACAAGTTTTAAAAATATTTATATGAAGAGTTTTATATACTGTATGAAGAAAATGCATGAACTATTTGGCAGAATTCAACATCCATATATGATAAAAAAACAAACAAAAAATCTATGCATGCTAGAAATAAAGAAAAGACATCTGCTAAAATCTATTGCTAGCATTACACTTAATGGAGAAATGTTGAATGCTTTCCTTCAAAGATGGGGAATAATAAGACAAGGATACCCATTATTACCACTACAATTCAGTATTGTACTAATGATCATAATCATTGTAATAAGGTTAGTAATAAAATCATTAAAATACAGAAAAGAAGGAGGAAAAACTATTTTTATTAAAGGTGACTTGGTGCTAAGTAAGAAACCTGTTATCTATGAAACAACTATATGAACTAATATGTGAAATTAGCAATGTCACAGGATACAAAAATCCATTGCATTATTACATACTGTAAGTGAAGAAATAGGAAATAAAAATTTGTTAAATTCTATTCACAATTACAGTGAAATTATATAAACTATAAATCAATTTAACAAAAGATATATGAGACTTTTCTTAAAAACTATAGAAAATTAGAATTCAAGAAGGGGTTAAAAATGGAGAGATTTGCAATTTAATGAACTGTGAAGGTAATACTGTTAAGATGCCAATTCTCCCCAAATTAGCCTATAGATTAAATGCAATCCCCAATCAAAACCTCAGTAGACTATTTTTAGGTAGAATTTGATAAGCTAATTATAAGATTTGTATGGGAATGCAAATGATCTAGGATAATCAAAGGGCTTTAAAGAACAAAGTCGAAAGATTTATGCTACCTGATTTAAACATCACTGTTACATAATGCTATAGTAGTCAAGATAGTCTAGTATTGGTGAAAGCATAGCCGTATGTATCAGTGAAACAAAATAGAGAATCAGGAATAAAATGGTACAGATATGATCAGTTAATTTTTGACAAGGCATTTCAATAGAAAAAGGATATTCTTCATAATAAATAGTGCTAAAATAGCTGTGTATTTTTATGTTACCCCAAATAAAAATAGATAGCATTAACATTTATCTCATACCAAATACAAACAACTTGAGTGGGACAAGATGTAAACGTAATAGATAAAGAAGAAAATGTAAGAGATTTTTTTGGAACCTTGGAGTAAACAAAGGTTTTCTACATATAAACCAGCAAGCATGAGCTCCAAGAAAAAAACAAAAAAAGATAAAATACACCTTATTAAAATATAAAACTTTTGTTATTTGAAGAAAACTATTAAAAAATGAAAAGATAAGATATGTAAAGGAAAAAATATTAGCTATACATACATTTTTACAAAGAAATTTTATGTAAAATAAACTTATACGATTCAATAATGAGACTAAAAACTTAATTAAAAATGGGCAAAAGATTTGAGCAGACCTTTTACAAAAGAGAGTGTACAAATGACCAGTTCACACAAGAAAAGATACTTAAGTAGTTAGTCATCAGAGAAAACCAAATTAAAATCACCGTTGGATATTATTATACACCAACCAGAATGGTTGATGAGAGTGTAAATTAGATCAACCTTTGTGGAAGACAGTGTGATGATTCCTCAAGGATCTAGAACCAGAAATACCATTTGTCCAAGCATTCCCATTACTGGGTATATACCCAAAGGATTATAAATCATTCTACTATAAAGACACATGCACATGTATGTTTATTGCAGCACTGTTCACAATAGCAAAGACTTGGAACCACCCCAAATGCCCATCAATGATAGACTAGAGAAAGAAAATGTGGCACATATACACCATGGAATACTATGCAGCCACAAAAAAGGATGAGTTCATATCCTTTGCAGTGACATGGATGAAGCTGGAAACCATCATTTTCAGCAAACTAACACAGGAACAGAAAACCAAACACTGCATGTTCTAACTCATAAGTGGGAGTTGAACAATAAGAACACATAGAAACAGGGAGGGGAACATCACACAGTGGGGCCTGTTGGGGGTTGGGGATTAGGG
This sequence comes from Rhinopithecus roxellana, assembly GCF_007565055.1. Lineage (NCBI taxonomy): Eukaryota > Metazoa > Chordata > Mammalia > Primates > Cercopithecidae > Rhinopithecus > Rhinopithecus roxellana. Next base: position 100,057,980 of record NC_044551.1, read on the forward strand.
GAGGAATAGCATTGGGAGAAATATCTAATGTGGATATCTAATGTAGACGGGTTGATGGGTGCAGCAAACCACCATGGCACGTGTATACCTGTGTAACAAACCTGCATGTTCTGCACATGTTTCCCAGAACTTAAAGTATAATTTAACAAAAAATAAAAAATAATTTGAAAACTTACCTCACCAAGTGTTGGTGGAGATGTGGAGCAACTAGAACTCATATACATTACTATGGGAATAAAAATGCTACACCACTTTATAAAAGTACAATTTCTCAATAAGTTAAACATGCTTAACTTCCTAAACTTGTTAATTATAGGACCCAGCCATTCAACTTGGTTTACAAGAGTTCACAGAAATGCATGCACAAAAATATGCATAAGACCTCTATTTATAATAGCATCAAACTGAAAATAACTCAAATTGTGTTTCATTAATATTCAGTTAGAAACTATTTTATAATTTTCTTATGATTTGGTCCTTTTCCTATGAGTTTTTAAATATTTGAAGTTTTTCTAGATATCTTATTGATTTATAATTTAATTTCCTTATGGGAAGAGAACATCCTCTGCATGACAACTATTCTTTCAAACTTATTCTGTGTTGGTGGATATTATGTGTGTACTTATAAAAAAGGTGAATTATACGATTTTGTGTCAAAGTTCCATAAATGTTATTTAGTTCAAGTTTATTGATAAAGTTATTCAAATTTTTGATATCCTAACTTATTTTTTCCAACTTGTTCAATCAGTCATTGATAGAAAGGTGTAAAAATCTCAAAGAATGATTGGGGGTTTGTCTATTTCTCCTTTTGATTCTGTCAGGTTCATGTGTTTTTGAAGTTCCATTATTAGGTGAATATAATTTAGTATTTTTATTATCTTCTTGATGAATTGACCAGTTAATATTATAAAATAATCCTTTTTGTTGGTGGTAGTACTTTGCCCTGAAGTATACTTTTATGACACTAATACATGGTCACAAGTTTATTTATGCTTACTGTTGGCATGATATATTTTTCTCACACATTTCTTTCAATCTATTTGTGTGCTTATATTTAAAGTGCATCATTTGGAGACTGCATTTAGTTAGATATTGATTTTTTTTTAATTTTTTAAATTTTTTTAATTTTTAAATTTTTATTTATTTCTTTATTTTGAGATGGGGTCTTGCTATCACCCAGGCTGGAGTCCAGTGGCGCGATCTCGGCTCACTGCAAGCTCCGCCTCCCGGGTTCACGCCATTCTCCTGCCTCAGCCTCCCGAGTAGCTGGGACTACAGGCGCCCATTGCCATGCCTGGCTAATTTTTTGTATTTTTAGTAGAGACGGGGTTTCACCGTGGTCTTGATCTCCTGACCTCGTGATCCGCCCGTCTCAGCCTCCCAAAGTGCTGGGATTACAAGCGTGAGCCACTGAGCCCGGCTGGATATTGATTATTTTTTAAACAATTCTGCCTTTTATTTGAAATGTTTATTCTAGGCACGTAAATAAACATAAATAAATAAATTCACAATTTATATCAGGGGCTTAATTCTTCATCTGACTGTTTTCTGTTTGTGCCTTTGTTCCTTGTTTCACGGTTTATTTTGTTCTTTCTCCTTTTGGATATCTATCCGTCTATCTACCCACACACGTATATTTTAGTATTTCATTCTCTCATTTCTAATGGCTTTTTAAAGCTATACCTCTTTGTGTTCTCTTTTATGATTGCTCTAGTGGTTATAATTTATCTTTAATTTTTCACAATCTACTTTGGATTAATATTTTACCACTTCATATATAATGTAAGACTATTACAATACGATAGTGCTACCTTCTTCCACCTGTCTTTGAGTTATTGTTGTATACTTACGCACTCATACATATGATATGAAAGTGAAAATATATTATTTTTCTTTAACAGTCGATTATCCTTAAACACATAAGAAAAAAGTAGCCTTTTAAATATTTACCATTTCCTGTGCTTTTTGTTCCTTCTTGTTAAATGCCCATTGATGCTGTTTTCCTTCATCATAAAAAACTATCTTTAGCATCTTTTATAACATGTCTACCTATGAGTTAGCTTTATGTTATCTGATAAATGACTTTGCTTTCCTTTTGTCAAAGAGAGTTTCATTGGACATAGAATTCTTGCTGACAGTTTATGTTTTTCAGCACTTTGAAGATGTATTCCATTGTACTCTGACTACCATTGTTTCTGCTGCTGTCAGTCATCATATTTTCCTTGAATATTATGTTTCTCTTTTTCAGGGTTCTTATGTTTTTCTCTTTTTCTTTTGTTTCAGCAGTTAGACTTTGAAGGGCTTAGTTCTGAATTTCTTTGTGGTTTTATTTTGGGGGGTTAACTAAGCTCCCCCAAATTTGTGAGTTGTTGTTTTGATCACATATGAAAACAAATATTAGTCAGTTTCCTCAAATATATTTTTCTGCGTCATTCTCTGTTTACTTTCATTCTGAGACTTCAGTTACACACGTGATAGACAAGTAGATACTATGCCCAAGTCTTTGGGGCCTATTTATTTCTTTTCAATCCTTTTGTCTTCTTTGGGCTTTAGTTTGTATAACTTCTACAGTCTGCCTTTATGTTCATTGTTTCTTTTCCATTTTTGTGTCTCATATGTTATTGATTTCATCTAATAAATTTCAAAAGTTATATTTTTCATTGCAAAGATTTCCATTGAATTCTCTTTTATTACATTTTTAATATCACACCTAAAATTTCTAACTTCTTTATTCATTATATCTACATTTTCCTATGCTTTCTTTAGCATATGTCATATTTTAACATTCTGTCCTATCTGTTTGCATGTCTGATGATAGTTGATTAATAGACATTGTAGACAATACATTATAGAGGCCTGCTATTTTTCTTTTGTCTTTCTCTGAAGAGTGTTGCTTTTTGTTTTGGGAGGCAGTTAAAGTACTGGTGGATCATTTGATCAAAGGGAGGCTTGTTTACGAGATTTGGTTAGATGAATCCATTTCAGTTTTGCCCTTAATACTAGCATATATCCCTTAGTTCTGCGACATGATCTTTACTCCTAAGTTGTAGTCTTAATAGGATTTCAATGTATAGCTCAAGGTGTTTATCAAGCCTCTATAACTCTGCATGATTGAATTCTCGACTCTGCATCCTAGTGGCAGGGATCTTATGAGATCACTAATCAGCTCCTTTATACTTTCAGCTATTATTTTCCCTGGACTTCTCAGAATATCTTTTCAGGACTGTGTAGTCTAAGAGTCAGCCAAATAGTTTAGCAGAGTTTGTAGCCAGATTTTGGGTCTTTTACCTTGTGTATTCATTCCTTCTTTATAGAATTTTCCACACTATTTCCCAATGTTACAAAGTAATTCAACTCCAACCTCTGACTACTTATCCTAATAAAACTACTGTGTCATGATTAAGCTCTGTCACCCAGCTCAGCAAATCTGGGGAACTCCATCAAGCGGAAGGAATCCAAACACATAAATGTGGACCTCATCCTGTATAGTTCTCTCTCTTCAAGTGTTCTAACCTCTCTAGTTACTACCTAGTCTCTAGCACTTTCAAAAATAGTTTTATAATATTTTGTCTAGCATTTTAAATAATTATTAGTAGGAGGGTTTTCCGATATCAACTACTCTGCTGCTAACTGAAACTGAAACAAGTTTGAATATTTCTGTTATGGAGTTGTGAATGAAATTTTTACTTTTGTGTCAGAATTGTGGTTAGAACCCCTAAATTTAGAACAGTATATGCTAAATAATCTCCATATGTTTTAAAGGTCTAATATAAGTAGCAAAACTCCTAAACCAAAGACGAAAATTTTAAATTTCAAGAGAAACACTCAGCAATTCAGGGTGACTACAAATAGGAGAAACTGATAAATAATTCTTTGGTTAGACATCTCCTTAGGAAATACAATTGCTGGTGTATCTCTGGGTTATTTGTGTATAAAAAAATAGAACTTAAAAAGCAGTGATTGGAGAAAAATAAAACAGGTCCAAATTTGTGCCCTGCTGAGTTCTGGCTTTTAAATATACTGGTTACATCATGTTCACTGAATCTGAGGATCAAAGATAATACATGTGAAAATAAAATAGGTAGTGGTTTCAGACAAGGGTGGGCTTGTTTAGAACAGCATTCTAAGATGGGTGCTACAATCTGGTTGTTCCTACTGTGAGCCCATTCGATTGAATTATAAATGTGTATGTTGGGTGTTTGTTTGTAATGTAGTCAAAGTATTTACTCTAATAATTGATTCTTATAGGCAACATTGCTTCCTTCAGGTTTGCTGTCAAGTTGCTAGCTTCCTACTCTATAGGGATGAATCGGATTCCTTGAGATTGAAACAGGGATTACTGTAAGCAGATGAACAATGCTCCACTAAAAAAAAAAAGAAAAGAAAAGAAAAACAAAAAAAGAAAAAGAACATTGGGCAGACAATGTTCTTATCTTTCATTTTAAGGGGAATATGAAGCCCTCTGGCCCTTAAACAATAGGTGGTAGCAGGTTAAAACTAAGGCACTGGCCAGGGTATGTTAAGAATAGAAAGAACAGAAGGAGGCCAAACTTAAAAGAGTTTGGGGATGGTGATCTTAGGTAAACTTTTAAACACTAAAATGTGAACCGACAGAGCAACTAAGTCATATTTAACACAACCTTAGGAGTTTAAGCAAGTTAGTGAGTAATATAGGGGCCTGTCAGAATTGACTAAACATCTTTCTAGACTCTTTGGGGCATAATTACTATTTACATACGGAGCATACCAGTCAAGTTCAGAGGCTTTATGTCAGATAGTATGATGTTCACATTTAAGCTCTGGAATTAAGTAACTATGTGAAGTTAGAAATTCATTCTTTTTTCTCATCTGTAAATGAAATTAATAACGGTATTTGGGTCTTGAAGATGTTATCAATAGTAAATGAAATAAAAAGTGTAAACATTTTAGCACAATGCATAATTTAATAGTAAAGGGTCAATAATTGTGACCCGTTGTCATCCTCACTGTTATAAAAATAATCCACATTACATTCTCCCTTACTTCTTTCATGTCTTTATTTGATCATCTCTATTTTAAGTAAGGCCTTTTTCTGACTGTTTAAAACTGTAATACTTCATAAATTTTTCACTCCCCTCCCCTGCTTTACTTTTCTTCATAACATTTAACATTATCATACTATATTTCATTTACTTATCTAGCTTAATTTTTTAATATACTTTAAGTTCTGGGATGCATGTGGAGAATGTGCAGGTGTGTTACATAGGTGTACACATGCCATGGTGGTTTGCTGCAACCAGCAACCCATCATCTACATGAGGAATTTCTCCTAATGCTATCCCTCCCCTAGCCCCCTAACCCCCGACAGGCCTCTATGTGTGATGTTCCCCTTGCTATGTCTATGTGTTCTCATTGTTCAACTCCCACTTATGAGTGAGAACATGTGGTGTTTGGTTTTCTGTTGCTGTGTTAGTTTGCTGAGAATGATGGTTTCCAGCTTCATCCATGTCCCTGCAAAGGACATGAACTCATCCTTTTTGTGGCTGCATAGTATTCCATGGTGTATATGTGCCACATTTTCTTTATCCAGTCTAACACTGATGGGCATTTGGGTTGGTTCCAAGTCTTTGCTATTGTGAATAGTGCTGCAGTAAACGTGCATGTGCATGTGCATGTGTCTTTATAGTAAATGATTTATAATTCTTTGGGTATATACCCAGTAATGGGATTGCTGGGTCAAATGGTATTTCTGGTTCTAGATCCTTGAGGAATCGCCACACTGTCTTCCACAGTGGTTGCACTAATTTACTCTTCCAGCATCCGTGTAAAAGTGTTCCTATTTCTCCACATCCTCTCTAGCATCTGTTGTTTCTTGGCTTTTTAATGATTGCCATTCTGACTGGTGTGAGATGGTATCTCACTGTGGTTTTGATTTGCATTTCTCTAATGACCAGTGATGATGAGCTTTTTTTGTTTGTGTTTGTAGGCTGGATAAATGTCTTCTTTTGAGAAGTGTCTGTTCATATTCTTCACCCATTTTCAATGGGATTGATTGTTCTTTTCTTGTAAATTTGTTTAAGTTATTTGTAGATTCTGGATATTAGCCCTTTGTCAGATAGATAGATTGCAAACATTTTCTCCCTTTCTGATGATAGTTTCTTTGGCATTGTTTTTCATGTTTTAGTCATGAAGTCTTTGCCCATGCCTATCTCTGGAATGGTATTGCTTAGGTTTTCTTCTAGGGTATTTATGGTTTTAGGTCTTACATTTAAGTCTTTAATCTACCTTGAGTTAATTTTTGCATAAGGCGTAAGGAAGGGATCCAGTTTCAGTTTTCTGCATATGGCTAGCTAGTTTTCCCAACAGCATTTATTAAACAGGGAATCCTTTCCCCATTGTTTGTTTTTCTTAGGTTTGTCAAAGATCAGATGGTTGTAGATGTGTGGCATTATTTCTGAGGCTTCTGTTTTGTTCCATTGGTCTATATATCTGTTTTGGTACCAGTACTGTGCTGTTTTGGTTAGTGTAGCCTTATATTATAGTTTGAAGTCAGGTAGCAAGATGCTTACAGCCTTGTTCTTTTTACTTATTATTGCCTTGGCTATACTGGCTCTTTTTTTACTCCATATGAAATTTAAAGTAGTTTTTTTTCTAATTCTATGAATAAAGTCAATGCTAGTTTGATGAGAAGAGCATTGAATCTATAAATTGCTTTGGACAGTATGGCCATTTTCATGATATTGATACTTCCTGTCCATGAGCATGGAATGTTTTTCCATTTGTTTGTGTCCTGTGGAGGCAGTAATTAATAGCCTACCAACAAAAAAAAGCCCAGGACCAGATGAACTCACAGCCGAATTCTACCAGAGGTACATAGAGGAGCTGGTACCATTCCTTCTGAAACTATTTCAAACAATAGAAAAAGAGAGACTCCACCCTAACTCGTTTTATGAGGTCAGCATCATCCTGATACCAAAACCTAGCAGAGACACCACAAAACAAGAAAACTTCAGGCCAATATCCCTGATGAACATGGATGTGAAAATCCTTAATAAAATACTGGCAAACCAAATACAGGAGTACATCAAAAAGCTTATCTACCATGATCAAGTGTGCTTCATCCCTGGGATGCAAGGCTGGTTCAACATATGCAAATCAATAAATATAATCCATCACATAAACAGAACCAATGACAAAAACCACATGATTATCTCAATAGATGCAGAAAAGGCCTTTGGCAAAATTCAACATCCCTTTATGCCAAAAACTCTCAATAAATTGTGTCTCAAAATAATGAGAGCTATTTATGACAAACCCACAGCCAATATCATACTGAGTAGGCAAAAGCTAGAAGCATTTCCTTTGAAAACTGGCACAAGACAAGGATGCCCTCTCTCACTACTTTTATTCAACATAATATTGGAAGTTCTGGCCAGAGCAATCAGGAAAGAGAAAGCAATAAAGGGTATTCAAATAGGAAGAGAGAAAGTCACATCAACTCTATTTGCAGATGACATGATTGTATGTTTAGAAAACCCCATCATCTCAACCCTAAATCTCCTTAAGCTGATAAACAACTTCAGCAAACTCTCAGGATATAATATCAATGTGTAAAAATCACAAGCGTTCCTATACACCAATAACAGACAAACACAGAGCCAAATCATGAGTGAACTCCCATTCCTAATTGCTACAAAGAGAATAAAGCACCTAGGAATACAATTTACAAGGGATATGAAGGACCTCTTCAAGGAGAACTACAAACCACTGCTTTAGGTTGATTTTTGTCTCTCTCTTCCTACTGGAATGTACACTCTATGAGGGCAGGGATTATTTTGTTTATTTCTACATGCTGTATCCCCAGAGCCTATGATCTGGTACATAGTAGGTGTTCAGGTGCTCGATAAGTATCTATTGAATGAATAAATGAATGAATGAAACAATTTGATATGTGATGATATAGGCCTTTATTTCTGTAATCTGAGCATATAATTTGTTCTCTTTGGCAACTGAGTTTTCTCCAGTTTTCTTGTGTTATGATAATAGGAGAGGCCCTTTAATTTCCATGTGACAGAAAGAATCCATTATATTGTGGTGAGATAACACTTTGGAAACAGTAACTAGTGGCACTTCCTGTAAACTTGACCTATTTCCCACTTGGTCTGGAGCCAGCACTTGCCACATTCACACCTTAGGGAAAGGTAGTTATAACTGAAAAGGGGAGTAAGGGTTTTAGGTTTAGAAATCACGGGGCCCATGGGAACTCAAAGCTATAAAAACACGTTACAACTCAGAGCAGGATTTCCTTCCCCTCTGTCTAAAGTAGATGCCCTGGACCATGAGGAGTTGGAGAGTTAGGGGTGGAATATACAATGAAGAGGTGAAAGATGTTCTTGAGAAAGGAGTCTTGCACTCAGTTGTTTACTCAGGCCCCATCTGAACATTGAGATTAACATAAATGCCAGACAGACTTGATGATTAGAGTTCAGAGAGGACGTGTGCTTTTTTTCTGGGTAGTGATCAAGGAAGCAAAAAGTTTCTAGAGTAGAGGTGGCCACGTGGCAGACAGGAAGATAGAGCTGAAACATCCAGATCCCATCATGATGTGAACTGCGATCCTGGCAAACTTTCTTCTTCACTCCCTACACCCCCTCAGAGACCGCTATCAGGTGGCCACCATTCTGCATTAGCATAACTACTAAGGTTTTCCAGGCTGCTGATCACCCAGGGCTACCCAGAGTCACTCCCTCTCTTTTATGGGTAGGGAAAATGACCCTCATGTCTTTATATGGATAAATCCCAATCACTGACATCAAGTCTTATTTCTAGAAGACACTTCCATTTTATGTAAATTTCTCACTAAATTCTACATAGCCTTTACTTTTCACTCTTGTCCAATAGTTCCTTCTTGATAGGGAAACTAGAGAAAAGCCTCTAAACAAAGTCTAGATTTTTATTCTAATACATTTAACTCGCCCTGGACTTTTTGCAAGGCTCCATCTTTTAACATCCAAAGTTGTATTATATATATAGAGGTTTGTCATGGTCATATATATGACAATGGTATGTATGACAACGTAATTATATATATGACAATGGAAAACCTATATATATAAAATGCAAATATATATTTTTTCATTACTAAAACCTATCCTGAATAGAGAATTATCTGGCACTTCATGCCCCAGCCCATCTTTAAAGCCTCATTGAGTTTACTGTCAGGTAAAATGGGTTGCAGATCTTAGCATGTGGGAGAAATGGATGACTTCCCTGTCTGCTATGTTCACTTGTCCCTTCTTCATTTTCTGCTTCATTGCCTCTCTCCAGCTTGTTGCCTTTCAACTGGGCTCAGGGGTATGGGGACAACTGGTTATTTCAGTGGTCTACTGTGACTGTAAGTGCTATACTTCTCCCAGAATGCTGCACACCATCTATGTTCCTAGCCATCGGGTCTCTAGATTTCTGCTTGTTGGCAAATTGTGCTTACTGAGAAGACCCAAGATGTTTCACATCCAAACTTCCATATCTGAGTGGTAGCGTGAAAGCTTCTCAGATGCCAAATTAGCTGCATCCAGTAGCCAGACTCAGAACATCAGCGCATAACGATGTAATTCCATGGTGATAATCCAGGCAGATGTGAACTGAAAGATTTCCACAAAACAGTGGCAGTGTGAATTGAATATGGAGCAGACAAACAGAAAGAATATTAGAAAGTAAAATCAAAAGAATTTTGATTGGATAGGAATGATGAGATAAAATTTTGACTTTCAAAAATTGTATTTATTATTTTAGCCTCAGTGACAAGGTGTAAATTAGTATTATTATCAAATAAATGCAAAGCAAGAGGCAGAGTAGGCATTTCTTAGGCCAGAGAGATGCAATTGTGCTTAGTTCTGAACCAAATCATGTATACACAGCAGTGGTAAGAAAAGTAGACTACTTCTATCTCCATACAGTATTGAAATAACTGATTAGAATTATAAATGAAAGCATAGATGTCTGGAAATTGTTTTAATGTAGCTGAAACAGATTAACTGACTTAGTCGTGGTGAGGTCAAGAGTCACATATAAACACATACATTATGACATTTTATTAGGTAGAGTAACTTAGATGTAGTAGAATGGGCCTCTATACATTCCTGGTGCTCTCTCAGCCTTTACACTATTGATGTAATACAAATGAGATTAGCAGCTTTAAAAAAAAATCTGCTTTCTATGAATATATGAAATCAATAGACCACGACAAGTGAATAGTTTCATATTCGATTTGGGCTTTAAGTTCACATTTCCTCTTTTGAAATTCTATACAGCTGCTTAGCTAAATCCCTGCACAAAGAAAGACAATGTAGAACTATGAAAAGTCCAAAACATCTCCCTTCTTTAGGCCAAATCCTAGACGGCCTTTCTGAGTAGTTACATGTTACATTTGTTTAGTAACATTTGTTGATAATTCACTAGAAGGATTCACAGAACTCACTAGAAGCTGTTATACTCATGCACAGTTTATTGTTATACTCATTTATAGTTTATTACAGTGAAAAGATACAGATAAAATAAATCAGGAAAATATGCACAAGGCAGAGTCCAGGAGTGTTGTAAAGGTGGAGCTTCCATCTGTCTTCTTCTGGCGGAGTCATGGACAGAGATAACTCCTCCAGGAAGCAGTGTGCAATAACAAGCACAGAGTATTGTCAACCAAGGAAGCTTGAGACTTAGCGTTCAGTCTTTACTGAGGCCCCATCCCATATACATGGTCAACTACCCACCTCAGTCTCCAGTCCCTGTGGAGCTTGGGTTTACTCTGTGTGATTCAAAGCTCCCACCATAAATCCCACTTTTAGACTTAGGGCATATCCTGATCTCCCAGGTAAACAAAGACACTTTTATCAAGGAGAATACTCCAAAGGGTTAAGAGATTACCACCCAGTGGCTGAAGGCAATGGCCAGAGCTTTCTTTGGGCAAAGTTAAATTCTTTACTACACAAAATATCTAAATAAATTGAGTATCATAAGATAAGTGCTAGAGAAATTTTATTTTATATAGGACAAGGTAGAGGGAATTGGGAACATTTGTATGGAGGTAGGGGGAAAGAGCAGTTTGCCTCATTGAATATGGTGTTCAGGATAAGCCTTATTGAAAATTAAATGGGAGAGTTCACTGGTCCCCCTTGCAGGACATGCGACAGGGTGTGGCTCACCTGTTGGGTGGCTACCACTGCTCAAACCCCTGACAGGCTGGGGTGAGTGCTTTGGGCTCTGGCCCTGCAGGATTGTCTGGGGGTGGATGCCTGCAGCCCCAGTTTTACAATGCTCTTTTAGCCTTGCTGTCCACAGATGGCTTAAGTATTAACAAGCTCAATTGACCCTCTGCCTTTTCACAAGGGTAAATTTTTTTTTGAAAAGGAAAAGGGTATCCTTTTCGCAAGGATACAGACAGCTTTCTGTATCTTGAGCTCTTTCCTGGCATCCTGAAAGAATTGGGTCACACACAGACTTGAAGGATGAAAGTGGGTGTTTTTTGCATCATTATTATTTTTTAATGTACTTTAAGTTCTGGGATACATGTACAGAAGATGCAGATTTGTTACATTGGTATACATTTGCCAGGGTGGTTTGCTGAACCCACCAACCCATTGTCTACATTAGGCATTTCTCCTAATGCTATCCCTTTCCTTGCCCCCAATCCCCTAACAAGCCCCTGTGTGTGATGTTCCCCTCCCTGTGCCCATATGTTCTCATTGTTTAACTTCCACTTATGAGTGAGAACATGCAGTGTTTGGTTTTCTGTTCCTGTGTTAGTTTACTGGGAATGATGGTTTCCAGCTTCATCCATGTCCCTGCAAAGGACATAAACTCATTCTTTCTTATGGCTGGATAGTATTCCATGGTGTATATGTGCCACATTTTCTTTATCCAGTCTATCATTGATGGGCATTTGGGTTGGTTCCAAGTCTTTGCTATTGTGAATAGTGCTGCAATAAACATACATGTGCATGTGTCTTTACAGCAGAATGATTTATAATCCTTTGGATATATACCCAGTAATGGGATTGCTGGGTCAAATGGTATTTCAGGTTCTAGATCCTTGAGAAATCACATGGTCTTCTACAATGGTTGAACTAATTTACATTCACACCAACAGTGTATAAGTGTTCCTATTTCTCTACATCCTCTCCAGCAGCTGTTGTTTCCTGACTTTTTAATGACTGCCATTCTGACTGGTATGAGATGGCATCTCATTGTGGTTTTGATTTGCATTTTTCTAATGACCAGTGATGATGAGCTTTTTTTCAAATGTTTGTTGGTTGTATGAATGTCTTCTTTTGAGAAGTGTCTGTTTATATCTTTTGCCCACTTTTCAATGGTGTTGCTTGTTTTTTTTTTTTTTTTTTTGTAAATTTGTTTAAGTTCCTTGTAGATTCTGGATATTAGCCCTTTGTCAGATAGATAGATTGCAAACATTTTCTCCCTTGTCTATAGGTTGCCAGTTCACTCTGATGATAGTTTCTTTTGCTGTACAGGAGCTCTTTAGTTTAATTAGATCCCATTTGTCTATTTTGGCTTTTGTTGCAATTGGTTTTGCTGTTTTGGTCATGAAGTCCTTGCCCATGCCTATCTCCTGAATGGTATTGCCTGGGTTTTCTTCTAGGGTATTTATGGTTTTGCATCTTACATTTAAGTCTTTAATCCATCTCAAGGTAATTTTTGTATAAGGCATAAGGAAGGGGTCCAGTTTCAGTTTTCTGCATATGGCTAGCTAGTTTTCCCAAGAGCATTTATTAAATAGGGAATCCTTTCCCCATTGCTTGTTTTTCTCAGGTTTGTCAAAGATTAGATGATTGTGGATGTGTGACATTATTTCTGAGGCCTCTCTTTGTTCCGTTGATCTATGTATCTGTTTTGGTACCAGTAACGTGCTGTTTTGGTTACTGTAGCCTTGTAGCATAGTTTGAAGTTAGCTAGCATGATGCCACCAGCTTTGTTCTTTTCACTTGGGATTGTCTTGGCTATACGGAGTCTTTTTGATTCCATATGAAATTTAAAGTAGGTTTTTTCTAATTCTATGAAGAAAAGCAGTGGTAGCTTGATGAGAATAGCATTGAAACTATATATTACTTTGGGCAGCATTGCCATTTTCACAATATTGCTTCTTCCTATCCATGAGTATGGAATGTTTTTCCATTTGTTTGTGTCCTCTCTTATTTCCTTGAGGAGTGGTTTATAGTTCTCCCTGAAGAGTCCTTTGCATCCCTTGTAAATTGTATTCCTAGGTATTTTATTCTGTTTGTAGCAATTGTGAATGGGAGTTCACTCATGATTTGGCTCTTTGTTTGTCTATTGTGGGTGTATAGTAATGCTTGTGATTTTTGCACATTGATTTTGTATCCTGAGACTTTGCTGAAGTTGCTTATCAGCTTTAAAAGGTTTGGGTCTGAGATAATGAGGTTTCCTAAATATACCTCAAGAAAATCTACCTCAAGAAACTTTGGGAAGATTTATTTTGAAAACATTATATGTAAAGCTGCTAGGGAATGTCTAACAGACTTCAAATCAGGTGTTGTTTATCACACTTTATACTGTCTTTCATATCAAAATTCTTAAAATTAGAAATTATTGACCAGGGTGCTTGTAAGAAAAAAGTATTTCATTTCTATAATGCCCAAATCCCTCACATTTCTACTGCACTAGAAATGTGGACATACCTTGAGTGGCTAGGAAGATTAGGATCTTTATTAAAATTAAATGCAGTTATATAATCCTATTCCTACCAAGAGACCTCTCTATTACTATATGCTATGGTTCTGGCTATATTGAAAGAAACATTTTGGCTTTTCTGTCATCAGAATATATTGCTCAAGAAGATGTTGTCACTAGTAATGCTCTCCATATTTCAGAGTGTAGGTCTCTATATGAATGTGTCATATTTTACGTCTTCTTTCAATTAAGGCACATATACGTTACTATTGGTCTGAATTTATGTATTAAAAAAGTGGCTCCATTTCATTGGTGAATTAAAGGAAAACAGCAAGATAGCACCCAGGAAAAGTCAGTTTTCTAGGGGTCAAAGAAAAGGAAAAATGCTACAGTAATGCTAGTCCAGTGAAAATATATTTTTAACCCTCCACGGCATACATTTTAGTGCTGGTACAATTTAAGCAAGCTGAATTGTACATCCTTATATTAAAACATTCAGTGAACCTACTTTAATGAAAGGCTTTTGTCATTGGCTTGTAACCTAGTGAAATCCCAAGAATATTAGCTTCTCAAAGCCCAGGTTTACAATGTTTGAACAATAATTATATACCTATTCCCATTTATTTATTTTTATGAGTAGAATAATATAATTTATGCATTGTCTTTAAGAGGTAGCATATTCTATTTATAAGAGCAAAAAATAAAACATTACATTTCAACTAAATGGAAACATTAAGCTTCAAGGAAAGATTAAATTTATTTGGAAGGCTTGGAAACCTTCCAAATGTATTACTTTTGTTAAAATGTTGCAGTTGTACTTTTGTGAGGGCTAAACATATTTTTTTGATGTTCACTGGGCTTAGCAGCGCATGTCATGAATAGTATCATTTTTCAATGTCTGTTGCATTACAAAAAGCTCTAGTTGATCCTTGCATGCAGTGTGGTTTGTCTCTTTTGAGTTCTTTGGCAACAACAACCTCTCATCATGATTACGGAGTCTCTTGCAGAAGGATGGGCCTAGTCCCAGTGCTCCATCAACTAAGTAATCTATTCCAATCAGTATTTGATGGATTTGACAGGCCATCTCTAGCCAAGTGGGACCGATTCAGGCAGGTCAAGCATCTTAGTGGTCTGCTGCAAAATATTGGGGAAAACCTTTGTGCTACATCAAAAATTATGGACACTAAAATTGCTTCTGGTCTCTTCTGCGATGATAGAGAATGAATATAAAAAATTTCCAGATCCATAGTTCAAAATACACCTATTATTTTAGTTATTGAGCAAGTTCATTCAATATTAAAAATTAAGGAAAAACAACCTGATATTATATTTAGTCAACAGCAATAATTCAAGATTATTAAATAAGCCAGTTGTTTCAATGCATGGAGGTTTCTTGTTTAGTTTTTCTTACATACACATAAACCAGTATCTTATTTCTGAAAACCATGAATTAAGTCTCACAATTCAATTTTAAAAGGCATTAATAAATAAACATTTTTAAAGATACAATATAACCTAAGAGGGCAAGCATTATCTCCCTTTATGGTTTTTAAATATAAAACCATAAATAAAAAGGGAGTTTTTAAATATAAAAACCATAAAGGGAGTCATTTGAAAAGGAAGTCACTGTTTACCTCAAATCTAGCTCTTGTTCTCAGTGCTTTCTGTTTCTGTAGACCGGGGAACATGGAAGGAAGCTCTCTATGTAATGTGGTGAACCATTAATTTTAACTAGGAAAGTTTAGTCTTTCTTAGCTATTTTTTCCTTTCTACATTACTTCTTAGAAGACAAGAATTTAGAAAACTGTAACTTCTCAATATACATTTATTATTATAGCTGATGATAATCAGCTATAATTTATATAAAGTGATATATAATAGTTAAACATTAGTTATCTTATTTCAGAAGCATTTATTATTTCTTTTTGTTATACACCCTGGCAAACATTTCAGTATGTTTGATTCAACCACCACTTGAAAGATTTCAATGTGATCCAAGTAGTAGAGCAAAAACAAGTTACTAAATGTATTCCAACTACTTTTAATGTTTAATAAAAAGCAGGTTTAGGGAAATGTATGAAGAGATATCAATTTAAAGTGCTTACTTTTCTCACTCAACTATTTCCTGACTTTTCCCCCCTAAGAACTCAGCTGGCTCCATGTGATTTAACAGTAAGATTTACATAAGAAAGAAATCCTAATCTTTCCATCCTTCTTCGCCTTAGGGCTAAACTGTGCACAGTAGCTGTTAATCTAAAAGTTTTATCTAAGATTTCCAAAAGCAGCTTCACATGTGATGTGAAAATTGCATAACCTCAAAGCACTAAAAGTGATTCTCATTTTCTCTATGAGAATGTAACTTGTAGAAGCAGAATTCATCTACAAATACATCTTGAGTGTTCATGGCCATATAAATGTGTGTGCATCCTAATACGAGACTGTTCTTATTACACTCCCCAGCACTGAGGTGGTGTACTTGCTTGAAGTAAATGGGGGCGTGGGAGGATGTTTGGTGAAAAATACACCAGAAACATACTGTTTTGTAGCAGTACTGAAATGGATCTTCTGTTGTCATATTTTCATAACCGTTTTATATGCTAAAGTTTTTTGCAACAAATTGGACTTCTGCCCAAGGCTTATTCTCAACTAGGAGTGTTTGGAGATGATTCTTTGGATTGAATCAGGTTTGGCAATTTAACTACTACAGTGCGTGACCAAATTCTCTGCTGCCTTTAATAAAGGAAATAACTGATTTTAAATGAAAACACCCTTAATATAATATAGGCAAAACCCAGGTAAGACATAGTAATAGGATTTGTTTGGTAAACACATATAAGTTTTGGCTATGATTGAGATAGTAATGAATAATATGTTCAGAAGCACATCGTAAGCTGAATCTTAGATGAGCTGGAAAAATACAACAGTCAGATGTGGTAAAAAGATTATGATACATCCTTGTTCTCCTCTTTTCCCAGAAAAGAAGAGAGCATGGCTTAAAAAAAAAAAAAATAATGTGTGTGTGTGTGTGTGTGTGTGTGTGTGTGTGTGTGTGTTTGAATTAATTGACAAAGAACAAAAGTAAATTCTTCCCTGGACATTCACCCATCATTCTTGTGTTCATTAATTTTTACTGCTTCACAGAGGTAAATTGTAGAATTGTTATTGGAAGCATTTGTGTTGGGTGTGCTAATGCTAGAGGCAGCCCTTCACTTAAAATTAACCACCTAACAGATTTCCTTCCAAAGACTGAAGAGACTCAGCAAGAGGAAAACAGTCAAAGCATAGAAGCTGGCTCAGGTCTGAGCTGTGTAATTCCGCCCTTGACCGCCCGTGTCATTGCAGCCCACAGAACCTTGAATGGTGCTTGCCAGAAATCTGCATTGAGGTGCTGAGCTGACTCCCACGGCTTTTTAAGAGTCTCTGAAGGGGAGCAAAATCGAGATTAATATGCGTTGAAAAATAAAATGCCCTTACCACATTTTTGTCTGACCTTTGCACAGTTAAATGAATATATCTCCTCACTGGGAGCTTTTGGCTTCATGTCAGGTTTGCAGAAGGAGGAAAAAAAAAAGTCCTTGCAGCCTAAGGAGGAAGGGACGCTCCCAAGTGAACCTTGATAGATATTATTAGTATAGAGGTGATTCCAGGCAGGCTGTCTCTTTCCTTCTCTCTGGACTTTGTGTTCGACCCTGGGGCAGAATAACTGATGGAAAATTACCTCTATAGGAGAGTTAAATATTGCTTTAAAATGCCAATAAGACAAGCTTGGGAGCAGACAATAGAGGTTTTATTTTATTTCATTTTATTTTGCTCAGGAATGCTTTACCTACCAAAGCTCTGTGGCGGAGCTGTGTGAGCAGAGGAAAATCAGACTTGCAAAAAGTTAACCTTGAACAAAGAAAACACCCAAAGCTTCAAGCTGCTTGCTGTACTGAAAGCTTTTTACCTGGACGAAGCTGAATCAATTGCCATGAAGTATATGGAGAACACAAATGTAAAAGGCTTTCCTCACTTCCTCCCCTCCACAAAGGTTCTTCTTTGTTTATTTATCTCTTCCATTTTTTTTTTTTTTTTTTCTTTTTCGGTCAAAGTGCCCAAGGGGAGCAACATCTGCAAGTAGCAAGAGACTTGCATTTCCTTTGTGTGTGAACGCTGCACAGACTTTAAGGGCTAAGCTGGATCTACTGCAGTGTCCTGGCTGCTACCTTTTCTTCCATCCAATCTTCTACCCATGGAACTTGGGAAACTCTATGGTCACTTTCTTCCGAGGGTGGGTTTAGAAAAGAATAGCAATGCGTCAAGGTCACTGTGCGTGGAAGCTGAGAGAAGAGACTGTTGAGAATTAAAACGATATAAGTCCTAGAAACAAATGTTGTTGATCTGAGAGAATGGAACCCTGCGAGGCGCTGGATAGGCTGGGCTGGGGCTGCACTGAGAAATCCCACTGTGTGGCTGGAGTAGGAGTTTAGTCTCTGATCAGCCTGCTGGCCTAACTGTGGATTTGTGTTGGTTGTTGTCTGAATGTAGCAAGCCAAAGCCGGGAGGTGCCCCAGAGTCGGTGTCCTGAAAAGAGATGGAAAAAAAGAGCAAAAGTCTTGATCAGTGTTAGGAACAAAAGCAATCTCATTTTGAATAGAAATGCTTTCAACTTGTTTGGACTCTTAGAAGAAAGCCAAATAAGAAAAATGAAGTTCAGTTAGTATTTCTCTCTCTCTTCCTTCCCTTCTTTTCTCCTCCCCTTCCCTCTCTCCCTTTCTTCCTATCTTTTGTTTTTAAAGAAATAGGTATTCTTTTCTTCCTAGAGAAGAAAGTTGAGAATATTCAATTAGAGAAACCTATTTCACTGTTCATTTCTAATGGTAAGTTATTCTTTCAAAAAAGGAAGTTTTTAGTTATCCAGATTAGTTGGTTATTCGATGTTTGTATGTCTGTGTCTTTGTCTCTTGCTATGGTTTGGGTGTTTCCCCTTCAAAATTCAGGTGTTAATACTTAACTGCCAATGTGATGGTATTAAGGAGTGAAGTCTTTAAGGGGTAATTTAGTCATGAGAGGCCCTCCCCTCATTAATGGGAATATGTGCCTTTATAAAAAGGCTTGACCTTCCACCTTCCACCTTCTATTATGTGAGGACACAGTGTTTTTCCCCTCCAGAGAATGCAGCCAGCCCTCACCAGACGACTGAACCTGCTGGCATCTTGATCTTGAACTTGGCAGCCTCCAGAACAGTGAGAAAATGCGTTGCTGTTCTTTACAAATTACCCAGTCTGTAGTATTTTATTATAGCAACCAAAACAGAGTAAGACATCTATGCAGTCAGGGTCATCACAAGATGTTTCTGTTGAAATTTTCTTTTGTTGTAAAACATCCCTGGGACCATTGGGCGAGAACTGAAAATAAAGGTATTATGATGAGATCAGCACTTCTGTGGCACTGACATATAAACAGTCAAATTAGCTCTCTTGTAAGGAAAGAATGGAAGCCGCAGCCACAAAACATTATTCCAGCAGCAGCCTGAAGTGTCCTTTGAACTATTAAGGTCATTAATAATGAAATGTCCAAGCATTGCCTTTTGGGTTGTTAAATAATGTGAGGATTACTTGGTTTGATAAAACCTATTTCTTGTGGATGGTTGTTTACTGAATTAAATGTGGTTTGTTTTGTAGTATTCCCTTTTATCATTAAAATAATTCACATTGCCAACAAATTTAAGGGATTCAATTTGACATACTTTGAGCTAATTAACAGAGAGGAATTGCTTCATAGACTGAAAATAGAGATTCTGTTTTTCTGTTTCTAAACTTTTGTGTCTTTTTAAAAGGAACAGTTCTGCTGGCTTGGGTCAGCACATTCTCCTTATTTTTTTCCCCCAAGAGGAAACATTAATCAGATTCTGATTACTGTCTTCAGCTTGTCAAGAGGTGAATGGAAGTTTTAAGAAGAGTCTAGGAGAATTTGTAGACTCTAGCTTGGAGAATTGAGTAAACACATTAAATCTGGAAAGTTATCCACCAGGGTAATGGGGTGGAGAGGGCATTTAACTACATTCTGCTAAAAGTAACACTTTTCAAGGAGCCCAAAGAAACATGGTACTGCGTTAGCCAAACTATCTGCATTTTTCTTTCTCTGCAAATGTGGGCTTTTAGCTACAAAGAGACTATCAGTTTTATATAAAGTTCAGATAAAAACAAGGTTTGTTATAATTTAAGAAAATAAAGTACAGTTTTAAAAGTAATCAGTTATTAAGAAGGATACAATTCTCTGCAAATTTTCATTAAGGTATCTATTTCTGCTTGGTGATGTATAGTTTGAGTCAGTCCCAAATCCAGATGTTATTTTTTTATTTCTTTTAAGGTAGGAAATTATAATTCATTTTATATACCATTGAGAATGTTAGCAAGTGCATCCTGACTTTGTAAGGCAGTTCTGCATATTTTTAGATCAAACAATCTGAAATTTTGGAATGATTTCTCGCAAAAGATACTAAGTCAACATTCATAGCACGTTAAAAACATAAAAACGGAAGCTTGAATGTTATTGACTTCTGAAATGGCAGCAAATGGACCTTCAATTTACTCCTTGGTTATAGACAACTTAGGGCCATACTTCCTCATATGCTGAATGTAGTTTGTGTACATCGCCTCAAACTATTATTGGTTTCTTTCACTAATAAGTAGATATATTACTAATATTGGCAGTCAAAACCCAGGTGATTGAAGCATTTACATCATAGCTCAATAGTCTTAGGAAACCTCATTATATTACATGTCAAATTAAAAGTTTTGCTATTTTTACCTTGAATTTATAACTTAAAGGTATTTAAGATATTAATTCATTGCCAAGGCATGTGACTTGATTAAGCCAAATGAAACTGTGGAAATGATACTTACCAGAATGACCATGATCATGAAAGAATGTTTTCATTATTTACTACTCATTTCAAACAATGTTTGCTATTACCATTCTGATTGGCTGCTTCCATACTTCAGGATGGATGTACAGTTTTTGTTGTTGGTTGTTGTTTTGCACAATCCCTAAAAACTATATATTAAATGGTTTTGGTTTTATCCTCTTTTGATCTCACCAATGTGTTCAGTACTGATATGTACATTAGAAGACATACATTGTTGAGTAAAACAAATAAAACAGAGTAAGGATTTGTAATAGTCTGTTCTTGCATTGCTATAAAGAAATACCTGACACTGGATAATTTATAAAGAAAATAATTTTAATTGGCTCATGGTTCCACAGTCTCTACAGGAAGCATGGCTGGAGAGGCCTCAGGAAACTTGCAATCTTGACATTAAGCAAAGGGGAAGCAGGCACATCTTACATGGCTGGAGCAGGAGGCAGAGAGAGGGACGAGGTGCTACTCATTTTTAAACAACCGGATCTCATGATAACTCATTCACTATCACCAAAACAGGCCCAAGGGGATGGTGCTAACCCTCTGTCACTATAACAAGGAAAAGGAGAAAAGGAGAAGTAGGAGGCAAATGTTTTAAAAGTTTGAGGAAGAAAAGTTACATCATGATCCAATCTCCTCCCACCATCAGCATTGGGACTTACAATTCCACATGAGATTTGGTGGGAACACAGATCCAAATCATATCAGAATTGATGATCAGACACAATTCTTTATTATCCATTGAGTAACTCCTGACTTTGTTATCACACAACTGCTTCAAAAGCACTGATTTCAATGCACCTTTCATACTCTAACTTATAATACAGTTCTTAGCCAAAAACAACCTTCTTCCATAGCATGTGCTTTTGGAGGTAACTAATAGGAAGTTTTCCAAGTACTTCTTCCCCTATCCATGACTTTTATACCAGGAGCTATTGTATAATATGAACATTAAGGGTTCTATCAAAATGTAAAATGAGATATCTAATAACATGATTTCCAACATTAAAAAACAGTGATATTATGTGACATCCCCTCATCATTTAACATAAAAGACTTGCCAATATTCCAATCTGCTTTCTCCCAGAGGAGGATATTTTTCATGTAATTAGTGGATGGCTTTGCTTTTTCAAATTCTTATAAGCAGGACAACTTTGGATGATGCTCCCATAGCTTTGATTTCTTTTCTCGACTGTGAGCGAAAAAAGTCATAAATGTCACATTAGAAAGCTACATTTAGAATTTTGTATGTAAAAGCTCAGTTGTTTACCAGGAGGATTATTGTGTTCTACTGGAAAAATCTGGAGGAAAGACTGCATGATTTCATTTCTTCACATGGATCTTAAACACAAGCTAGATGCTAAGCACAAGTTGCTCATGAGAAGTGTATGATATAGATATGATCCCTATTCTTGGAGAAGATGAGTATGAACCAAAAGTCACAGCACAGAGTAAAAGGTGTGCTGAAGGAAGTAGTAGTGGCACTTTTCCTAGCCTGGGAAAGTGAAATAAGAATTTCCAGCGAAATCTCTCTTTTGCTATAACAAGAAAAAGGAGAAAAAGAAACATCATTGCAAATGTTTTAAAAGTTTGAGGAAGAAAAGTTGCATCCTGCTGACTTCTGGCTTCTCTATGAAGTGGGTTCCAGTCCATCTTCTGAGGGGATTGGGGAAAGAGAAGTTTGTTAAAGTGAGAAACATTTGAAGTAGTTTTGTTAAGAATGAGAAATAATGACGTAAGACCCAACAAACAGGAAGATTTATCTATTTTGTTCATTTATGCATGCAAAAAACACATGGAAAACATTTACTAAGTTTATGTGAAATGAATGATTGAATGAATGATTACCATATAGCGTTGAAATTGACTGTTAGTTGTAGACTTTAAAATTATGGTGGTACAATAAACTTGATTGTATGATTTTTTTCAGTAGGTCTTAGTCACATATCAGAAGGTAGGTGTGGAAGAAGCAGAGAGTTGGGATTTTGTCAGACAGGAAAGATGAAGTTAGAATGGGACAAGGGTGTGTTAGATATTATTTAAGTGCTGGACTGTGAAGTCTAACATGGCAAAGGAGGAATGCAGATGAGTTGCTCATGGACAGGACCAGAGGTTCTGGAGAACTGGCATTTGCTGGGCATGTATTGAAAGGAGTAGTGATTGAGATCAAAGGGTGAGACTCTAGACTTTAAAATTCAGAGCCCCTCCTGGTGATATGGCTTATAGTTTGGCTGAACCTGAAATGATATTTTTAAGTTGTATCTTTTGTTACTTTCGTCCAAATCCTTCTCCACATTACAAGGGGCTTTTCCATTCATGGTCCCTTCTATGCTAGCCCACCAAATATATATGAGCCCCTTTGTGCTCAGTTTCTCCTTCTGAAAAAGGGGAAAACAATATTCATTTCAAAGAGTTGTAAAGTTTAAATGGGATAATAAATGTAAAATTATAAATTTGCCTACAACATTGAGGTATAAGGTATACCATATTATTTAATTTTTTAAAAATTCAGTGGAATCTGCCTCTAAGTTCGCATTTAATATGATGCCAAGTTACTAAATATGAACCATTAACTGGGACTCCTTTCTCTGTTTGGCAATGTAAACACTGTCAGATACTGAGAAATATTCTCTAGCCTTTGGTCCATCCAGGTTGCAACTGAGATGCTCACTGTATGAGGTGACATGATCCATTCAAAGGCAGGTGGCTCCACTGCCTCTCTGCCAGGTAGAGTGTTGTCATCCTTTGCTGCAGAGCTGAAGTCTGTGGTGCACGAAGTTTCACTTCCTCAGCAAACACATTGGCCCACTCATCAAAAGTCCTGTTGCCTCCTGGGGTACTTCTACCCTAGGCTCTGACATTAGTGCAAACATCACCACTTATCTTTTCTCAAGACCATGGAGACTGCTATCCCTGGGTGAATCCCCCTCTTTCAACACAGTAACACCTCTCCCACCCCATACTCCATCCCCTCCCTCTCAGGAACATGCAGCTACATTCCCCTCCCACACAAAAATCCAGATCAACATGTATTAAAGATACTTAACAACTTTTGTCTTGAGCCATGCAAATATAATACCTTTAAGAAACTCTGAGACCAGAAGCCTAGAATTTCTGGGAGGAGAGGTGGGCAAAGTGACCTTTCCATCCTCTGGGTGTCTCTTCTGGCAGAGAATAGGTATAGAAATTAACAACTTGGATATTGTGTCTTGATACATAACACAGAGTGAGCAGGTAGATCAGGAACTGTTTCAGAAATTACCCTTATGTCATTGTCAGCCTAGACTCTCTCTCACACTGAAAACTGGCCCCACCCTCTAAAAATGACATGATAATCATTGACCCCTTTGCCAGAGCTCTCAGTAGAAGGAAGGAGCAGATCCGAGTTTCAAAAGAGGTGAGAGGGAGCAAATTCTTTGTTTCTTAACTGCCACTGGCCTCTCTAAATGAACCCAGACCTGTCCTTGAGACCCCAACAAGTTAAAAGGGTAACTTAGGCTGCAGCTTTCAGAGCTAATGAAATTTCCAGATGAGAGGACTCAAAAGGTAGAGCCCTTCAAATAGCCAGGGCCCTGCACTAAACTTGAAGTTTGGGATTCAATGCTCCATGTTGATTCCCTCCATGGGGCTGCCTCCAGGAATCCAAGCCCTTTAGATGGGAGCTGGCTCTTGGAATTTTGGGCATCAACAGCTGCCCTTTGGTGACACTGTGCCCGCTCCATACCAAGGTGCCAGCTCAGCCATGCACTTTGTTTACCTCAACATTGAGTGTGGGGTGTAGTTCTTGGTGATGGATAATCACCAAGGATTACCAGAGAGCCACATCCCTGTTGTGTTCTGTTATCTATGGCTCCTCCTCAAACACAACTCTAGACAACGTGACTAATACCCCCTGGAGTTGATCCTTCTGCCCCCACACTTGGGCCTTGAGTGTGGCAAAAAAGCACTAGAAAATTTTCTCTTGGAATAAGTCCTCATCTGCCCATCATCATTTAGCTAATAGACTTTCCTGCTTTTGAGGGCCTTCTTTATTTCCTATGTGGGAAAGAGTTAGGGAAGGGGAAGGGGAAGGGGAACCAGGGCTAGAAGCTAAGCTACAGTAAGAAATCCTTCCGGTACTGTGCAAACATTTTGGGCAGATCTTTTAGCGGCCACCCCGTCAGTGCACACATCGTGTTGGACAGCCTCACCACACACCTGTGTGTCTTTGAAGATAAGCACAGATCTGGGAGTGAGGTATAACTTGTTAGGTTCCTCCTACCTGACTACCCTCAAGCTGGGACATTGTATTCCTTCTGCTTTCAGACTTGCACCAAAACATCAGATCTTCCTGGGTCTTGAGACAGCTGGTTTTCAGACTGCAACTATATCATTATCTCTCCTGGTTTCCAGACTTTCAGACTTAGACTGAAACTTACATCATCAGCTCTCTTGGTCTCCAGCTTGCTGACAGCAGGCCTTAGGACTTGTTAGACTCCATAGTGGCAAGAACCAATGCCTTTTCATTTGTCTATGTACCTATGAATCTATCTGTATATCTATCTATCTATCTATCTATCTATCTATCTATCTATCTATCTACCTACCTACCTATCTACCTACCTACCTATCTACCTACCTCTGCATCTATATCTATACGTGCTCTTGGTTATCTTTCTCTGTAAAACCCTGACTCTGATACAACCTCTTCTCCCTAGACTCCTTGAGAGTTTACCTCAAGAAGCGTCACAGCCTCTGTTATTGTGTCAGTTCTTGAAATATGAATAAATGAGTCAGGGAAGGTGGGATGAGGAAGAGGCCTGGCTCACTTTAAACAATGTTTTGGATTCAAGGACCTCACACAGTGGACATCATATCTGGTTTATCCAAAAGTACACTCTGTGAGCTTCTAGAAACTGCTGAGGACACAAATTAAGACAGGAAAGCTCCAGACAAGCATTCTTGTGATATTATGGATCAGATGAGGGTATTTATGGTGGCTGGGTGGATGTGGGCCTTCCCAGAATGCACAATGTAGAGTGGGCAAGAGCCCACGAAGGGTGCATGACCACTGGGACCCTCGTCTAATTGGTCTGCCCCATGTTCTTCCCCAAGTAACTGTTTTGGGTTGGGTGTTTTCAGTAACCCTCTTGTTTAGGTTATTCCTTGGGAACCTTGAAGAAGTCATTTTGTGAATGTCTCACAGAATTTACTTATTATCTCCTCCTGGGTCAGCCCTGAGACCCTTGATTAGGATATCTTGAAACCCTGCAGGAGACCTTTGTCCTGGTCTTTTCTGTCTTGAAATTTGCTGAGTCCCTCATATGAAACTATGGTTGTGAGGAGACAGTCAGTGAAACACTAGAAACTATGGTGGGGGAGGGGGCAGGTGTCAACTTTGATGGGAGAGGTTGTAATCCTAAGAGAGTGTGGCATCAGGTGAGGAGGTAAGGCCCAAAGACAAAGTAGGGTGTGACTGGGGAATAGGGTCCAGTATCTGAGTGTGCTCTGGGGATGGAAAAGAAAAGACAGTAGTGTGGTAAAAGATGCTACGTGGACACTACAAGATCCAGTTTTGTACCAGACTCTGGTGGAAGAAAGATACCCAGTGGTGACGGCGAAACAAAGGGAAATGAGAAAATGGGAGGGCCCGGTGGGAGGGTAGAGGCCAGAGGAAGGAATACCGAGTGAGTGATGCTCAGTGATCCCAACGGTGACGGAGAAAGCATAGCATCTTTTCCTGCCTCCTCATAGAAGAACAGAACATCTATTTCTGTGGTTGCTCTTTTACACCCTACAGAGCACAAATTTTGCTGTATCTGCCCCAGAAAACTACCACCAAAACAAAAAAGAAAAGAAAGGGCATAGATAGTAAAAACGTTGCACCGGTAGGAGTCAGGAGGCACAAAGTGGATCCAGAAGGAGAATGGGGACAGGAGGGCCTGGCGGGCCTGGCAAGGGTCACATACCCTAATATCCTGGACTTCATGAAACTTCTGTGATCCCTCACCCCAGAGCTGGTGTTCACATTCCCTTCCCTCTGGGTTCTCCTTCTCACGTCAACCCCAGACTGCACTGGGACACTGGAATTCCATGGGACAAGCTAGAAAGAGGGTTATCTGGGATAACAGAAGAGATTAATCACCTTTGGCAAAGAGAAAGGTGGTCTTATGCTACCTTAGCCCTTTGCAAACAAGTTATTTTAAATAGAGAAAGTAGCTTGTGTTGCATCAGGTGAGGGTAGGAGCAAAGCTACTCTGTAGGAGGTTTGTAAAATGCTTCATTGGGAATAGATTTAAATTTAGGCCCTGAGAGCTCCCATTAAGGTCCAAGGGTCAATAACATTAATAGTTAGGCTCACATAGGTACAGTGCTGTGTCATTTAAAAAGGGCTTTGATATACATTATCCCGTGTGATCAACACAACTCAATGAGATTTGCAGGCAAGATGTCCTCTCAAAGGAGGAGTCTAAAACTTAGGGAAATTAACGCTTTGTTCAAAGGGTTAACCTGGAAATTTTCTTTCTAAACTTAGCCAGTATCCTTTCCACTATATCTCACATCAACATTTAGTAGGAAAGACCCGCTGCCCAGCTCTATTGTTATTTAATTCCCATGGAGGGGCAGAGCATTAATTGGAGAAGTTTCCTAAATTCTGATATTTTTCCTTTGGGCCTTTCCTCTGAGGGTTCTGTTTTCCTCTAGAAACTGACATCCTCAGCAGTTGTGGACCTGGGACCTCATGAAATAAGAGAGATTAAGGTTAACCCTGGGAGGCTGGCATTGAATAGCAGAACTTATCTTTTAAAGCTATGACTTTGTTCTTCTTGCTGTCTCTGCATTGATGCTGAAAGCAAAAAAAAAAAAAAAAAAAAAAAAATTGGAGGGTGGATCCCATTTCTTACTCTCCTCTTTCTAAGCAAGCAGCAGACATTCATTATAAATGAATAATGTGAATTCCTATGTTGATTTAAAGATCTCTGTTCTTTCCTTTCAAAAGTGGATATAAATAATTTCTACTAATCCTTTTCTGAAAAACTCAAGTAATGATAGTTTTTCTGCATATGGTCTTAAATTGATATTTCAGTCAGTAGTCCTCTGATGAATGACAAGGACATAGGATCTCGAGTCTTCAGGGTTATATATGCTCCTTTCCATAGGATCCTCTTCCCTGAGGACAGACTAAGTCATATCTGATAGGAGCTTTTTAAAAGCTCAGTGTTTCCCTCTAGGTCAGTCCTAAAACAAGGGACAGGTTTGACCCAAAGACACATCAGACGGAAAGGTGGCGATGAGTAAGTGTTGAGGGCCTCTTCTGTTGGAGTAAGCCGGCCTGTAGCCCCACAGTCACAATGTTTGGGATTTTATCCTGGAACTCTCTAACACACCCAGGTTGGGGGCATGTCTGTGAGCTTTGATAGAAGCCCTAGTTTCCTCTCTGTCCCCTGTCCCTCATCAACCTGTTGCCCTAGACTGCTGATGTTCTAATCTTTCCTGGGAGTTCCCATTTCTTATGTCTCTCTCTTCTAATAGAAAGGTAAAGAAAAGGAACTGTGAATGTAGACATGTTTAGAAACATGGGAAAAGGAAAAGAATCAACAAGGGTCAATCTCATTTGTCAGCTGGACGCAGGGTTTCCTTGCCTAACTGATGTCTCTGACTTTTTCAAATATTGATAAATATGGATTCCACTGAATGTAGTAACATGACACAAAGGAGATACTAACCTGATACAAAAAAATAAAATATGGAACTCACTAAAGCACAAAAGAAACCAGTCAATAGTCTTCATCACTTTAAGTACACTGCTGCCTCTGGCAGCTGAGCGCAGAGAACGTGAGCTCCAGTCTGGAGTTCCAGGCCATTAACACAGAGGTAAAGAAGTCACACAGAATTATTGAGCATGGGGAAAGAAACAACGAATGGACCACGCACCAACAGCCCCTCCACACCCACAGAGCTAAGCAGACCCCACTGCTGCACCTGGTCTCTAGACCTCTCTGCTCTTATCCAGGCCTTCCTATTTTCCACCTGTAGCTTTTCTACACATCTGTATTCAAATCCTAGCTTGGTTGTGTACCCTGAATTGGTCACTTCATCTCTGAGAGCTTTGCTTTCTTCCTTTATATAGTGGAATTGATAGTATTATACTTGCACCAAGTTGAAGCGTAGCTTAAATAAAGCGATAGATAATGTCCTTTATAGATGAAACCTAAAGGGCTGTAAACACATTTTGGGGGATTCTCTTTTCTATATTCTCTTTTTTGCTAAACTCTTTTATCCTTGATCCTGATCTAGAGTAAATATTGATGAACCTTCCTTGCAAGAGAGGAATGTAAGAAACGTTGTATTTTCTTTTAATGTTTTCTTAGTGTTTGGTGCTTTCAATGATCTTGCTTGACTAGCCACAAAAGGCTTCTTTAACATGGTCAACACACAAAAAAGAGTCCTGGAGATACCGCCCAAGCTGGCTGTACTTCTAACTCTGCCACTCACTACTGACTGGCTGTGTGACCTTGAGCTCATCACCTCTGACTCTGACCTGCACAGTGTGGCTCACATCACTTCCCAGGAGATGCTGGAGGAAAGAGAACTCTGTTTAAACTGCTGTCAAAGGATGAGTGGGCCTTATGACTAGGCAGTAGAGAAATGGAAAATCAATGAGATGAGAGACTCACGATGTGGTAGTTTGTTGACATTCATGTAGGCAGGGTATAGTACAGCTGCCCTTTGCTGAGATGATCCTCTTTTTCCAGCCTCTGCAAAGTTGTTGTACCTGTAGAACTTGCATCTCTGAGGCTGCAGTGAGGAGAGTGTGATGAATGAATTATCTGCCCATTTGTCTATACTTCTTCCAACAAGCATTCGGATACATATGAGGATTTTCGGTAACATGATCAGACTTTTGCTTCAGATAAAACTTGGCGATGGAAGGAGATGAAGGATGATGGCAGGGACGTTTCTAGCTTAGAAACTTATAGGATGATGATATCTTTGACCTACTTAGGGACTCCAAGGAGAGAAGCATGGTTAGACTTTTGTCAACCCTGAAATGTGTTGCAATTGGGAAAATTACTTAACCTGTCTATGTCTGAATGTTCCTTCTCATCAGTAAAACTTCCTATCCAGTGTTGCAGTCGAAGCGTCTATGTGCCAGTGCACAGTAGTCTCTTCTAGGGTCAAGGACAGATCCATGAGCTCTAGAAACAGAAGTCCAGAGAATAGCAATTACCATCAACTTTATTCAATTTTCAACAATCCCATCCTGTGGAGGATCAGGCCAGGAACACTGGTGTCACCAATGTTGCAGAGTCCCTCCAAAGATCCAAGGTGGTATTTCCAGTTTTCATCTATTTTTAAATGTATCTGATCATAAAGTGTATGAAACCAACACCCTATGATATAGATTTATAATTATTTTTGTTCACACTTTCTAATAAGGACAATGAGCTTTAGAAATGTTAAGTGATTTACATAAGTTAACCTGGTAGTGAAGTAAGGATTCAAAGTCAGGCTACAAGTTCAGTCTCCTCTAATCATATAATGCTACATGTAATGCTACCTCTTATGAAAATGAATTCATTTTATGAAAAATTAATTGGAGTAGCAGGCCTTGTTTCATTTTCCTTTGTAGTTACTCCCACATGGCAATTTTCTTGGGTTCTTCTGACTGAGAGACTGACTGCAGTAACATGGCCCAGTTTTTCCCAGAGCAGTTAGGAGGGCTCCCAGTTCTCTGTTTTAGTTAAAATGAAACAATAGTATTGCTGTTCCTTCTTACCCTCGACTTCATTGCAGGAAGATTGTGTACAAAATTGTTGAGTACCTAGGTCTATTCAAAACCCAGTTTGATTACTTACTAACTTGGGTGAGTCTCATGCCTTTAGAATGAGTACAACTGTACTTATCTCAGACAGTAGTTGTAAGCATCAATTACTAAAAAGTATAAATTTCACCCCACTTCTACATATATGCTTTTCAGCAAGGCTGAAAAGAGCTAAGCTGACATGGAATTATAATTCATTCTGTGAATATGTTTATTTGTCTTTATTTTACCAAGCATTCCATGAAAAAGCTGCAAAAATAAGTATTCTATGACATTTAGGTTTATGCCACAATAAGATACCATCTCACACCAGTCAGAATGGCTGTTATTAAAAAGTGAAAAAAAGTGCTGGCAAGGTTGCAGAGAAAAGGGAATACTTATACAATGCTGGTAGGAGTGTAAATTAGTTCAGCCATGTAGAAAGTAGTATGGCAATTTCTCAAATAACTTAAAACTTAAAAAAGAATTACCATTCAACCCATTGCTGGGTATATAGCCAAAGGAATGCAAGTTATTCTACTGTAAAAACACATGCACGCTTATGCTCATTGCAGCACTATTCACAAGAGCAAAGACATGGATCAACCTAAATGCCCATAAACATTAGACTGGATAAAGAAAATGTGTTATATATACACCATGGAATACTATGCATTCATAAAAAAAAGAATGATATCATGTCCTTTGCAGCAACATGGATGGAGCGGGAGGCCATTATCCTAGGCAAACTAACACAGGAACAGAAAACCAAATACTGCGTATTCTCAATTGTAAGTGGGAACAAAACAATGAGAACACATGTATACTAGGAGGGGGACAACAGCCACTGGGGCCTACTTGAGGGTGGAGGTTGAGAGGAGGAAGAGGATCAGAAAAAATACCTATTGGGTACTATGTTTATTATCTGGGTGATGAAATTATCTGTACACCAACCCCCCATGACACACAGTTTGGCTATAAAACAAACCTGTGCATGTGTCCCTGAACCTAAAATAAAAGTTAAAAAAAAAAAAAAAAAAACTTAGCCAAGTGTGGTGGCATGCATCTGAGGTGGGAGAATCACTTGAGCCCAGCA
The DNA here is from genome assembly GCF_007565055.1 of Rhinopithecus roxellana. Taxonomy (NCBI): domain Eukaryota; kingdom Metazoa; phylum Chordata; class Mammalia; order Primates; family Cercopithecidae; genus Rhinopithecus; species Rhinopithecus roxellana. The sequence goes on from NC_044551.1 coordinate 100,089,438, forward strand.
GGTCGAGGCTGCGGTAAGCTCTGATTGCACCACTGCACTCCAGCCTGGATGACAAAGTGAGACCCTGTCTCTAAAAATATAAATGAATGAATGAATGAATGAATGAATGAATGAATGAATGTACATAGTAAAAAAAAAAAAATAGGCTTATGATGCTGGTAACTGTTACCAATGTAAAGATGTGATAGGTTAAATTGAAGTTAGAATAAAAGCAAAGCTGTCAGCTGACAGAGATGTAGTGGTTTAAGAAGGCAGCATGCTTCTAGCTGGATAGTATACTAGAAAGTATAGTATTTAACTCATTTATTTTGCAAATAAGGACACTGAGTCCAGAGATGTGTACTGACTTATATTTTGGAGTCATACTGCAAGTTAGTGAGAGGCAGCTCATAGGATAGTCTCTCCTGTGTGCCTGTTTAATTCTGCTCTTCAATTGCAGCTGCTGTGGAAGGTCTGTCTAGGGAAAAAAGTTCAAGAGCTTTTGTAACCTGTATTCTCTTTGAAAGATTCAAGAAATCAGAATGGCCAAGTGAAGTCATGAAATAAATGTCTGATTTGAGTAAAATCTATTAATTTAGTTTTCTTTTAGATTTTGCTTTTTGTGGGAGAGACATTTAATCTTTATCACATATCCATGTGTGCTTCCACCACCCCTGCTGCAGCCCGCTTGCACATGGGAAGGGCCAAGTGACTGGTGAGCTAATGGATTGGGAGTGGAAGGAACATGTATTACCTCTGGGCAGAGGCAGTGAAAAGTCCCCAGAGAGCCCTCCAGCTCACTTCTGCTGCTACAGAGGTCTAGAAATCTCATGTTCTAGATATTGCTGCTTTATGATGTGGACAGACTCACATCACTGTTTGGCAGGCACCTCTCTGGAGAGCCACCTAACCCATGGAGACTGCGGAAACGAGAAATAAGACACTGAACTTTCAGTGTTTGGATATTGCTACTGAAGCTTCTAGCCTAACCTACCCTACTTAATTTTATTTTTTCCCTGTTATAAAAGTTATGTGTATTCACTGAAGAAAAATCCGGGTATATATGAAATAACCATTCAGAATCCTACCACTAAGAAACCATCATTTTAACAGTTTTGGTGAATGTTTGGACATAAACATACATTTAATATAAAATATGCGTATTATACACATGTAATATAAAACATAAAATATGACACAAAATATACATGCTATATAATAAGAATTATGATAAAATTAACATATACTGAATACCCATTTTATTCATGCATTGTACTAGGAACCATACATGAATTATTTCTTTGATATCTTACAAAAGCTCTGCAAATTTGGAAGTTTCTTACTACCATTTTATAGATAAGGAAACCGAATTTCAGAAAGGGTAAAATAGCATCCTAAAGGTTACACAGCTAGTCAGTGGTGCGGCCCAAACTGAAATTCATTCGTCTGGCTTCAAATTAGAGTGGATCTTAGTTACAAAACTTATATTGCCTCTAAACTGGGATTATATCATACATATAATTTCAATCTTCTTCTTGCTCTTAGTTTCACCCTTAACTACATATATCTTTTTTTCAATGGCATAATTTATTCTCTTACAACATTATTTTTAGTATCTGTAATGCTATACTATTAAATAGTTAATTGGCTATTTGTCTATTTTTGAACTCAGATCGTTTCTAGTTTCTTTTTTTCGCCATCATTAGCAATGATGCTAAAGATATATTTGAACCTAAGTCTTTACATACATCTATAATTGTTTTCTTAGGATAAATTCCGGTAAGTTGAATGTCTATATTAAAAGGAGTATGTGTTTTTATCAGTTTTTTTAAATTACTGTCAAATTGCCCTGTATTGAGGTTCTTATCAATTTAAGTTCTATCAGTCCTATACAGCACAACCTCACTAACACTTTGATCTTTTATTTAAATTTTTATTTCTTTGGTTATTTTTTTGAAGTTGGACATTTTTCTAATGCTAATTGGCCGGTTATATTTCTCTATGAATTGCAACATATTCTTCACCCATTTTTTAGTTTAGGGGTTAAGATATATTTTAAAAGTAAGTACTTGTGTGTCATGATGCTATGGCAAGCTCCTCCAGGAGAATACAGATGTTGAAGCTACAATGTGTATCAAATTTCTTATGGCCATATAAACCACTCAGCTTTTTAATGTGTCAAATTATGATATTTTAATTTTGTGGAAATCACAAAAGGACTCAGTTATGTTTGGTTAGGCTTATGTTACAGAGTCTTATTTCACTATATGACTGGCAAAAAATGCTTTGATTCACTGTTTTTTGAGAGTATAGAATACAGGTAATACCTTCATAAAGTGCATGGTGGGGCTGAATGATAGAGATTACACTTCTAAAAGCAGTTTACAGCTTGGACAATATTAGAAAATTTAAGTTATGCTTCTCATGTAGCATATTCCTGTTAATTATAAAAAGTCCAAATGATTTAGTGAAATTGGGCAATTTAGGGTATATACAAGATATAACCAATGTTCAAATTTTGAAGGAAACCTTGGATAGACAAGTAATATACACAGTATTTATATAACATTTTACTTTTTCCCCAATGGTATGGTCATTTTTATTGCAGTCCTCCATGTTATGTATAAGTGTGTATATCTACACACACACACACACACACCACACACAAACACACACACATAAAATAACAGCATAAATTTATTCAACAGTATCACCTGTTTGGCATAATGAAAGACCTTTTCGTTTAAAGGCCAGCGCTTGAAAATCAGACACACCCTTTTAAAGTCATTGTAAATATGTAGAATTGTATAGGCAGCTAGACTTATTATTTTGGAAATAATAACAATTTGCACTGATTAGCTATAAATCTCAGTTATTAATGTGGTCTCACATAAAAAGCAAATTGTGTATTCTTTTTTGTATTGGCACTTGGCTTCCAGAACATATTCATGTAAGCAAAATGCATGCTATTTCAGCATTTCAACGGAAAAGTTGTTATTAGTTATAATCTCAGTTGAAGGAGTGACCTGAAACTCAATTTTATGCAGAAAAAGATAGGGTGGTTAAAATTGTTCGGCTCAACACATGATTGGTGTATCTCTACTTGGTTAAAATATATTGGGAAATCCTCCTGGTATATCAGGTCTGATCAATTTAAAGGCCCTGTAATTAAGTTTGACTCCAAAGAAATAAGAAGGATGGGTGACATTTTGAGGTTGTAATTTAGACAAGGCTTTGGAATCACTTGGTTTAAAAATGTTATTCCTTTATCAATGCCTTAAAGCAATGTCCTGTTTTTCAAACATAAAAACACAAAAATACTCCTATTGACAATAAGAAAGAGCTTTCTATGATATCTCATTCTTTTAAATGTTTACGTTAAGTTTATAACTGTTAATTTGTGGCATATTTTCACTTAGATTGCTCTTGCTTGTGAGTATAGGGAATATTTTTAAATGGTCTGGCTATGATGAAAGCACTCTTCTTTCTAAAGCACTACTGTTGATTCAGATATAACTTCTAGAAGGGAAAGAAATTGATATTATAAAATATGAATGTTAAGCCTTAGTTATATTGCATGTTTTAAGATAAGCCAATGCTATCATTTCCCAATTCAGTATATCAAACCAATTTAACATGTGATAGTGTATTTAAATTAAATTAAATTAAAACTTCTTGAGGGAGATGTGATGAACTTTGAGATGAATGAAATCTCCAGGTAGAACTTGTTTTGATACTGAGGTACTAATGCTTTGAAGAGCTAAGAGCCTATAATTAGTGAACTTTGGGTTCACTGAAAAATATAAGTGAAAAATCAGAACTCACAGAAGGAAGAGTGAGAAATTTCTATAATGGCTATATTGAGGTAAATAACCTGTTTAGAAAACCTGGAAAATTAAGTGTAAAATGGGGAAACAGGAAAAGCAAAGATGGAGAGAAAAGAACCTACCATACACACATCAACAAAGATGATTCAGGGAAGGAACTGAGGGAGGATGATGATAGAGACCACAAAACATGAATGGCACTGGCTATTTAGCTATTGCTTTAATGAACATTTATACAGTGCCAGATGTGTATCAGGTGAGGGGATTTGTGTAGTGGAAAAAGTATGCCTCATGTTCTCTTCTTAGAGAATCTCATTGTCCCATAAGACAAATCAATGAACAGTTGAAGTACAGAATGATAAGACTTATGATAGCAATGCATACGGACAAATAGAAGCACAGGAAAAGGACACCTATCTCAGGCATTGAGTGATGAAGTGAGTAGGCAAAAGCTGAGATAAATATTGAAGAACCAGAACGATGTGATTAACTGAAGAAGAATGTGAATGATATTTTAGGCAAGTTGGAAAAGTGTGGGCAGAGCCAAGATGTGAATGTGTACAGAATCTTCAAGGGTCCACAAATATTGCATCATGCTGATAGCACAAAATATACACCGACAATCCCCATGTTACAATGGTTAGACATGATTTTTTAATTTTTACAATGGTGCAAAAGCAATGCACATTCAGTAGAAACCATATTTTGAATTTTGATCTTTTCCTGGGCTAGTAATATGCAGTACTATAGTCTTTCTGGATGCTGGGGAGTGACAGCGAGCCACAGGTCCCAGCCAGACACATGTTCATGAGGGTAATGACCAGGAGATATACAATACTTTTATAAAATAAGCATTGTGTGAGATGATTTTGCCCAACTGTAAACTATTCTAAATGTTCCGAGCAGTTTTAAGATAGGCTGGACTAAGCTACAAAGTTCCATAGCTTAGGTACATTAAATGCATTTTTGAATTACAATATTTTCAACTTAACAAGGGTTTATCAGGAGATATAACCCCACCTGTGTTAGTCCATTTGCTTTGTTATAGCAACAAAATAATTGAGGCTGGGTGATGTATAAAGAAAAGAGGTTTATCTTGGCTCACAGTTATGCAGGCTATACAAGAAGCTTAGTGCCGGCATCTGTTTCTGGTGAAGGCCTCAAGAAACTTACAATCATGGCCAAAGGTGAGGGAAGCCTGTGTGTCACATGATGAGAGAGGGAGCAATAAAGAGAAGGGAGGAAGTGTTGGGCTCTTTTAAACAACCAGATCTCATGTGAACTTACAGAGTGAGAATTTATTATCATGAGGACAGCACCAATCCATTCATGAGGGATCTGCCTCCATTATTCAATACCTGTCACTAGGCCCCACCTCCAACATTGGGGATCACATTTCAACATGAGATTTGGAGGGGACACACATCCAAACCATATCACCATCTTAGGTCAAGGAGTATTTGTATAGGAAAGTGGGGAGAAAAATAACGGGAAAAATGTATTTCATGGTGGTACTTATTCTGAAAGTAATACCAAAACTTGGAATGATATAAGAGAATGATGCAATCTATTTATACTTCAGGAAAATAATTTTTTGTGGCAGTATGGATAATGGATTTGGGATAGAGGGAAAGAAGACTAGGAGAAGGGAAAATTCATAAGAAATCCAGGTAAAAAAGAGGAGGGTCTAAAGCAAGGCCAAGGCAGGGATAGTACAGAAGGAAAATAAATTGTAAGATATTATGAAGGTAGAATTGACATAATGTTGAAATGGAATAGCGGAAAGTGAGAAATATAAAATGACCTTTAGGCATCTTGGAAAACTGGAAATATGTTATGAACTGAATGTTTGTGTCTTTCCAAAATTTATATGCTAAAATCCTAACCTGCAATGTAAGGTATTAGGAAGCAGGGCTTCTGGGAGGTAATTAGGTCATGAGTTAGGAGCCCTCATGAATGAGATTAGTGCCATTATTAAAACAAATCTGAAACACCTAGCCCGCCTTCCACCTATGAGGGCACAGCCACTGGGAGAGGGTAGTCACCAGAACTCAATCATGCTGGCACCCTGAGTTCACATTTCCAGCCTCCAGAAAAGTGAAAACTAAATGTTTATTGTTGATTAGCCACCCAGATTGGCATTTTGGTATAGCAGCCCAGAGTGGCTAAGACAGAATATGATGGTATAAGTCACCAGAGTAGAAAGTAAAGTTAGTGAGTTCTAGAGCAATCATGTTATATTTTTCTGGACAAGTTACGTGTGAAATATTTTCTAAGTAGTGTTTACTACTCAGCGGTTGTATGGGCCAGCACCTTGAGTGTGATGCTGAACTGGAGATATAGATTGAAAATTATCATATTGTGTGTCAGACCAACCAATATGCTTTTCCTGATTGAATAAAAGAGAAGAAAACTAAAGATAAAATAATTACAATGCAGAATCAGGAAAAGGAAAAAGGATCTCATGGACTTTAATAACAAGAATCTGGAGAGATAGGAGGAGAACCAGAGAGAGTGATGCTGTTAGAAACTCATAGTAGGAGAACTTCCAGGTGTGGCTGGTCAACTCTTGAATGTTGAAAATGACTGAAAAGTATTCACTGGGCTTTGCAAATCAGAGATCACTGATGACCACAGGAAGTATGCATTTACTGAAGAGGTAGAGTCAACAGCAGAATTTGAGCACTTAATGAGCAAAAGAGAGAAATTAGGAACAGCAGCATGGGGAGGGGGAAGCCCGGAGGATGGTAGGAGGTTGAAGTAGCTCTCTTTTCAGCCGATTGATAATATGCAGTTTCAAACTGTAGCAAAAGAGAGGCACTGTTCTAGGTAGAAGAAGTCACTGTTTCTTATAATGAGTTGATAAATAGGAGAGAAACTTAATCTAGTTGATAGAAGTCAAGAAAACTAATAGGAACAGTTTTCCCCAAGATTAGAGCCTAGCGGCTAGCCTGAAAATTCAAAATGGAAGTAACAAAGGATATTGTCACATAATTATAACAGATGCAGCTTACTAAGACTTCCATGGGTCAGCCGCTCTAGTAAATGCTTTGCCAAAATAGGTTTTTGTTTTAATCTTCTTAACTCCATTTAATAGATATTACCATCTACACGTTTTTGTTGAGAAAACTGAAGCTCATAAAAGTTAAATGAGTAACCCAAATTCACAAATACACAAAGTATCATAATCAACATTCCAAAACAACCTCTGTGTCTCCAAAGCCTACACTCTTGTATAGTATTCTATTTTAACTGGAAAGAACTACCAAGTATATAAGCTTTGGACTAGCTAATTCACTAATAAGATGGTATCTATTTTTACTTCAAATTCATATAATTATAATTTTTAAGATATTGTCATGCTATAGTGAAGATTACCTCAGACTGTGAGTATGATAAACAGACTGAGGGAAGAAGACTCAGTGGAGGTAAAAAGAATTTGAGGAATTTGAGAAAAAGCTATACACCTAAAAATATAAACTTTATATCTAAATCTCCCCCCACCACCTTTAAAACCTTCCAGAAGTCAGTGGAATAAATGCTGAGATCAGTGGGCTTTATGTTTAGATAGTGCCCTTGCAGACTGCTCCAGTTTGTTGAAAGCCCTCTTTATTTAGAAATTTCACAATTTCAAGCTCTTTTCCCAGCAACATTCTCCTTATAATCCCCAAATAATTACTTCATGTGGTTCACCATTTAGCTATTATTTTTCCATTCTGATTTTCTTTAAAAGTAAAAGGTGATATCTTTGTTAGTTGTCAAGGGGAAATTTTGCAGTGACATACACACACACACACACACACACAGACACACACACACAAAACACATAGTAGATTAAAGATAAAAACATGAGAACTCGCATACCCACATGCACATAGATGTGCTGCTGAATGGGAAGCTAGTGGTAGTTTTCAAGTACATTTTAATCTTTGTAAAATTAGATCGTCAAATTGCCCTAGAATTAGAATTCCTGAACTATCTTCTTTGCAATCAGATTTAGTTAACATTTTCTCTTAATGGAGAAATAAATTAGTAACTGGATAACTCTTAATAAACTTTTGAACTAAAAGGTTTTCTATATTAATTCCTTTTAAGAAATTCGGCCTCAAGAACAAAAATTAATCCCAAATTATTTTTAAAGGTAAAACATATGGATCGTTGAATCAACATCAGAACTACTACAGAGCCCATAATTTTTTCTCTTTTCTCTGACACAGCAGCAAATAAGGTCAGGTCACAGCATCTCACCTTCCAATCTAGCAGGTCCATAGTCAACAAGATTATTTTAACCACAGTCTTAAGAAGCAGCAATCAAAATGACAAATCTTCACATTATTTGACGATGTTTACAAGTGATTCAGACATTTCTTGTTAACACTGGGAGGCCACCATGTGTTCTAGACACTGTTTGTGAAGCTGTTCACCTGATTAGTTTGTGTTCCCTGTAATAACCCTGATAGCACTGAACATATGTTATGGGCAAGAGCTGTCAAGCAAAAAAAGTGAGTTAATGCCATCTATCTCTGTCACCTTTAATACAAACACTTATTTGGTTACTGAATAAGGCAGTGAAAGATTTGGATTACTTTACTTTTAATACTTTTACATGCAATAAAAATAGTCTGATGAAGCTGAGATGACTAGAATGAAATTATAAAAAATGACCACTCATTTTACTCAATTTAAATTCATAGCCCAGAACACCATGGCTAATAATTAGCTGTAGTTAATGAAACAAGGCACGTGTAATTGACAAGACTGTACCAGAAGTACACACTCTATCATTTTCAGATACAGTACATTGCATATGCCAGAATTTTATAAAAAGAAGAAAGCTTGAAGTAGCAGAATCCACAGAAGAAAAAGGCATTAAAAAATCTTCCTTTTTAGAAACATACAGTAGCTTCTATAGATTATGATTTTTAAATGTGCCTGACACTTTTATAAATGTGTTTAAATAAGTGTTTACCTAAGCAAAATTATTCTCCAGTAGTTTTTGCTAAAAGTTCTCCATTAACCATGTGTTTTATCTTTGGATTTTACAATCTGACAAAAAAATTCCAGACTAACATGTTGTGTGAGCAGGTTTACTCAAGCAAAACTGCTACAGTCACCTGGGGCTGCTGAGTTCTCCGGACAGCTGGTTTGTTGTAAATCAATTACAGTCATTTCCTAAGGATTATAAATCGTACTTTAAGAATGTGCTTTTATGTGTCTTAATTTAACTTTGGTAAAATTCCACTGGATTATGGAAACAGTGTAGGGTTTTATTACAAGCATAAGATGGGCCTTATTAAAGGACTGGGATATTTATTATTCAAGTCATGTCTACACTTCATTAGAAGCTGTATTGTGAATAACTTACTCACATTCAGCACTGATTTTATAACATCTGAAACCAAGCTTCAATACCAAGCACAAATGAGAGGAATAAATTTCTCCAATCCTTAAGTCATCCTGAAGAAACAAAATCATATAACAAGTAGATGAATTATTTAAAAAATGATTTTGGATAATGCTGTAACACTCAACCTCCCAAAACATTTTTCTGTATTAAATGTGTTGGTTTCCTTAAAGACATATTTTAAAGTGCCACATGTATCTTGAATATGGTATGCTAAAAAATTGGGATAATAAAATAGGGCTCTTAATATTTCAGAAAGTTTGAAAATGATAGCACAGATATCCAACCCCAACCTATATTGCAGCACTTTTTGTAACCAGAAAAAAGGACAAACTAAAAATTGATATGTTATTAAAAAAATACTGACACAGTATTCAGTATGTACAAAAGAGCATAGACACTTATGTTCAGAGAAACCCTGGAGAACCTTTTGATTTTACAACCTGACAGGGGTATAAGAGGCAGAATGTCGAACAAAGAAATTACAGAGTACTCAGGGTCAGTAGTCATCTGCTTCACAGAGTCAAGCGCCAATATTTACAAAGAATCTCTGTTCCCTTCTTTCTCTTTAATCCATTGTCTTTCTGTAGCAAGGAATGTCTGAAAGGATGCCTGTTAAAGCAAATGAAATGTTCTTTGAGCTAGCATCCTTGACCTAAATTTCTTATCAAACCATCTTCATAAAGGTGTTATTGCTGTTTGGTGGTCATTTTAATTGTACATCTTGTTCTAGGGCAAGATACATGCAAAATAATTCTCTTTTAGGCTTCATTAGTGTGTCTTTTTAATTTTTTTTTTTTATTTTTTGAGACGGAGTCTCTCTCTGTCGCCCAGGCTGGAGTGCAGTGGCGCGATCTCGGCTCACTGCAAGTTCCGCTGCCGGCATTCACACCATTCTCCTGCCTCCGCCTCCCGAGTAGCTGGGACTACAGGCGCCCATCACCACGCCCGGCTAATTTTTTGTATTTTTAGTAGAGACGAGGTTTCACTGATCAGTGTGTCTTTTAAAAATAACTCCAGAAACTGATTATTTATTATAGACTTAAAGATTATAGTTAATGAATCCCATCATCTGCCAAGAGAATTTTATAGGTCAATACACCTAGGCAATCAATCTGACATTATTACATTTATAAACATAAAAATAAAATGCTGTGCAATTAGATTTACATGTTAAGCATAAAAGTAACATATTGAAATAAAATGTTGCAAATTTATATGATTTTAAAATATTTTTAAAATTACAAGCTCTATAGATGTATTTTTTTTTCCGTTATCTGAGCTGAACTTTGTTCATATTCCAAATATATTTTAATGTCAACAATGAACAAGTGATAGTAACCTCACGAGCCTGTTCAATTTCCTTTGACCCAAGGATAAAGGGCTTGACAAACTTGAATTCGTGATTTTTCATGATCCATGGGAAGCCAAAGACAGCAGTAGAGCAGTTTCAAATCCTCTTTAAAAGCAAGATATACCCATGGAAGCTATTCTCTAAGAGTAATTTAGGGACTTTTGCTAGGTCCATTTATTCTTTTGGGTTATTAAGAAATCAATTGGTAAGTAGTCACTGTAGAACAATAAAATTTTCTTTTACAACATTTTGTTAAATGTCAACATTTATATTAGTTTTCATCATTATCATCTTTCTCTTTCAGTATAAAACTGTCAGAGAATTAATTATCAAAGAGCTTAATTTCACTCTTGGACCACAAATTCAAAGAACTGATCGTACTAACTCTGGAGGCAAAAATACTTAAAAATAGGATATTTTCTACATTGTGCAGTAATGCTTAAATGTTTAAACTCTTTAGTGTTCTATAGTCTTATATATGTTACATATAATATATGCTATTATATAGACATGTATCTATAATGCATATTATATATAATGACATATAATATACATCCTAAACATATTTTAAATACAAAGGGATTACATGGAATAATATGATTAAGAAATTTTAATTTTAAGAAATTTAATCTTTTCACAATCAAGATTAAAACTGTTAATGTATGTAGGATATGGATTGGATAAACAAGATTGGATTGTGTTTAATGTTACCAATAATTCCTTAACTTGCATTAGCTCCCTTTGTCAGAAATCTACCCAAACCAATCCTTGGCATGAGGACATAAATCTTTTCATAACTATTGGCTCCTTGCCCCCAAATACACACAATTGTTTACCCGTCATAATAGTATTAACTTCCATTTGTGGATTTTAGTCCTCATGTCTATGTTAATATTTATTACTGCTTTGGGTTTATTTCCTTCTTTAATTCTCTGTGTTACTTTATAAGTTAGGCTCATTTTTGGCCCATTATTTAATCACTTTATATCAGTACTTGTATTAAATTTTCTGTCTAGTTGAACCCCTCTTGGCTTTAAGATAGCACTATCTAACTCTGCTAACCTATTTTTTCTTTTTTGGCATGCTTGTTCTTAGCAATCTTTTTACATATATTTTTGTCTGCCTCTTGATTTTGTAAGTCTGAAAGTCTGAACACCTTTCTTTTTTCCAAGTATTACATTTAGGTGCTGGACTTCTGAGACTTCCAGAAGTCTGTGGATTTCTCTTTTGCTTTTCAGTTTTCTTGTAGAACCAAATACATAAAAAATCAGGAATAAGTCAGTAGCCCACAGAAAGGAAGGGATAGAAAGGCCGCAAAGTTCCTCTTCAAACAAAAGATGTGACTTAAAGTGCATGAGGTCAAGAAAATGTATCATAACATATTTTCAGCCATGTCTCCTTTAATTACCATGTGATTTTTTAAAAATATAGAAATATGATGAGCACAGGAAAAAGATAACTAAAATAAAGCCTATTGCATAATATTCATGAGCATCAGAAGTAATGTTACTGAATGATCAGCTGTGGGCAATTACGTAAGAAGTTGGCTACCTAGGTATAAACTCCATGTGCTTTCATTTACTCTGCTACTTAAATATGGCAAAATAGATAGCATTCCAGTAATGGGACTCTAGTCATGCAAAGCAGAGCTGGAGTTTTTCTTTCTCCAAAATATATACTTCATTGATTTTTGTAAATTCTATAAAATGTACATGATAAATATTTTTCAAGAAAACAAAACAAAATAAAAAATAGTAATCTTTCTATGGCTCACATCTATTCTCTTGAGGCAAAAGTTAATACAACAGATTCTCTTTAGTTCTTTGTGCTTACCATTGTTTGCTTTGTATAATGTCTATATATGCCTCTATTTCTTGATTTATCTGCCCTGGAAAATATACATTACCTCTCCTTTGGAAATAACAAAAAAATTAACTTACATGACTTCCTGTATTTCCCTCATTCTTCAACTTCTGACTTCTTTATATAACTTTTACTTTCTTCTATTGACTTGCTTTATATTAAGCCATATGCTAATGCTTGATTTATTGGCGGTATTTATGGACTTTCTTCCTATGAAATATGAGAGAATTAAAATACTACCCACTCTTGAATTTCTCCTCTGTATACTATGTGCACTTTTTGAAAATTTCATTATCACTTTAAAAATCATCAAGTCTTCTTACATTAAATTCTGCTTGTATATAATATGAGCATTGCAAACTTTATTTAACATTTTTTTAAGTTGAAAACTAACATGGGCCAGGTGCGGTGGCTCATGCCTGTAATCCTACCACTTTAGGAGGCCAAGGCAGGTGGATCACCTGAGGTCAGGAGTTTGAGACCAGCCTGGCCAACACGGCAAAACCCCATCTCTGCTAAAAAATACAAAAATTAGCTGGCATGGTGGAAGGCTCTTGTAATCTCAGCTACTTGGGAGGCTGAGGCAGGAGAATAGTTTGGACCCATGGGGTGGAGGTTGCAGTGAGCCGAGATCATGCCCCTTTACTTTAGCCTGGGTGAAACAGCAAAACTCTATCTCAAAAAAAATAAATAAATAAATAAAAAGAATGAATATAATGCATTTATAATGTTATATGTAAGTATTATGCATTTTGCTTTAAGCTATGCAGAAGGTAGAATAATTCTGTGCTATTTCAATTTCACCAAGGGTATTCTTACCATGCGTTCAAGTCCATTGGATATTCCTCTAGTTAACTTCTAACTTCCTTCACATTTGCTGAATTCTCAATTGCTATCATAATTTGTATTCCATGTTATCCTCAATTTTATATTATTTTCATTTGCAGAAATATGTTAGGAATACAGTTAACAGCAAATGAGAAAAAAGTTACTCATTGTATATTAGCCACATAGGGATATATCCATCTTTTTCATTAAAAATGTAGAATTTGGGGTGTATCTAGTAGTGGAATTACTGGATCATGTGGCAGTGTTATGTTTAACTTTCTGAGAAAGTCAAAGTCAAACTGTTTTTCATAGTAGCTGTACCATTTTTACATTCCCACTAGTAATGCCTGAGGGTTCCAATTTCTCCACATCCTTGCCAATATTTGTTATTTTTTATTTTAAATTATTACCTAGTGAGTATGAAGTGACATTTCATCATGGTTTTGACTTTCATGTGCTTGTTGACCATTAGTTTCTTGTTTGGAGAAATATTTATTCAAGTCCTTTCCTCATTTTTAAATTTGGCTGATTGGTTTTTGTTGTGGTTTTGCTAGTTCTGCAGTTTTCAATGTTACTTTCAGGTTTTAAATCCACGTTGAATTAATTTTTGTGTGTGATGTGAGGTAGGGGTAGAAAGTCATTCTTTTGCATGTAGATATATAATATCACTTATTGAAAAGACTTTTCTCCCCTTTGAATTGTGTTGGCAGTCTAGTTGAAAAATCAGTGATTATAAATGTTAGGCTTTATTTCTGGAATTTCAATTTTATTCTATTGATCTGTATGGCTAACTATATGCCAGTACCACACTGTCTTGATTAGTGTAGCTTTGCAGTAAGTTTTGAAATCAGGACATGTGAACACACAAATTTAGCTCTTCTTTTTAAAGATAACTCTGGGTCCTTGTATTTCCAAATACATTTAATAATAAGCCTGTCAATTTCCTCATTTTATTTGACCACGATTTTTTTCCTGTTTTATTTTATTTATTTATTTCATTTGTTTGCTTTCTCTTTCTGGAATCTCAGACAGACTCTGTATGGTGAACCAATTAGTGTTAAATGTCTGCTGACATTTTCCTTCTTGTATTCTCTACCCCTTTACTTTTTGTTCCATGTTTTGGAAAAATCTCTTCTCTTAGTGTTTCAGGTTTCTCTTTCACCCTTCTACTTTTTCTATTACAGTATTAAATACCATACAATTTTCAAAATTATTGCAGTGAAAATTTTAATTTATTAGATTTATGATTGGTTCTCTTGCTTTTAGCATATAGGTTTATACGTTCTGTTAATTGTCCCCTCAACCAGGAATTTCTTTGCTAGTTTAACTTGGTGTCTTTCTTTTGTAGTGATTCTTTAGACTTTTTGTCTAAAAATTTGGTGATTCTTTTTTTGGGAGCTGAGAGTCTCATATTTTTATTACTCCTATACTATTCTCTGTGGATATAGCTTCTGAGGACAGGATCTAGCCTCTGTTCATTTTCTGGAAAGGTATTTGGTTGTTTATGCCATTGTTTTCTCCTTAGCTTTGGTCTTTTGCCATCCTAGGGGGAGGGTTCAGTAGCTCCCTTGGGAAATGCTCAATGTCAAGATTTCCTCACTGTCGTATCCAGCCTGTGATCGCTAATATTGTGGTCCACTCTACTGCTCCACTAGCACACAAAAAGGGAAGACCAATCCAATGGCTCTGACTGTGGATGCTCTGTCAGTTGTCAAATATTTGCCTAATTGGCCATTTCTACTCATTTTGTTCATTACCTGTGATCCTAGATAGCTTCCACTGCTCTACCAGTCTTCTGAGCCCATATGTCAATCAGATTGCATCTGATTTCTAGCTCTCAGAATTTCTAACCATTTCTGACTCATCAATGGCTGTTTTTTTATTATAGTCAACTCCATTATGTCTTAATTATATTAAAATAGTTTTTATTAGGTTTTAGTTGAGGAGTTATATAAATGGGAGATAAAAGTTCTCAGTTCCCCATTTTGTTACAAATTTTTCACACAAACATTTTAAAACATATTATACCCTGATAGTTTTCTAGTAGGAAACTATTATATGTATATCTATGAATGTATGAAGTTTGTATTTGTTTTGTTTATAAATTCCTATATCCTACTATAGGAATGAATATTATCTATATGCCTAAGTCTGTATTTATGTGTTTTTGCCTGTGAGTGTGTGAGTGTGTGTGTGTGTGTGTGTGTGTGTGTATGAGAGATGGAAAAAACACATTTACATCTTGGTCATCATGCTTATACGATCATGATTGGATACAACTATTATATTTAAGATATTTACACTTAAATATCTTGTATGCAAAGTATTTATATCAAGTTGTACATATGATATTCAAAGTAATAAAAGAACAAAATAAAAGGGAAAAATAAGACCAAAAAAGAGTTTTCTCAAGAGACACATCCACTTCAGAGTAGAAGACAAAAGATAAAGCTAAGGGGAAAAAATGGAAATACACCTTTTTGGCTCCATGCATTTCAAACACTACTCAGGTTAAATATGGATGTCTTTTTGAATATGACAACATTTTTGTATTTTTTTATAAATGTTGATGTTTCCCCTGCTATATCTAGGTGACTGTATGTCTATACATTTGTACTTTCTGTTATATACTTTCATCTGAGTTGTAAATTTTAAAAATCTGTGCTATCTTTCTTAGAATTATTTTCATCCTCAATTATCTGGAGCTCTTTCCATGGGAAGATGAACTGTCTAAGAAAGTTCAGTTCTTGTATAATAAATAACACATAACTACACTCAAGAAACTAATATTTAAGTTTATTTAAAATATCTTTAAAATGTTTAAGGAGAAAATAATTTATTTTTTAAAAAAACTCTTTAACAGAAGGTCAAGTTACAAACAAAAACTGCTAGAAGGCTCATCCCTGGGAGGTTATTTCTTTCTAAATAATATAGTGATTGAAGACAGAAATATCAGGTAGAGTAAAATTATATTAAGTTTAGTTGCCAGAAAAATCATTTTTTATTGGATAGATATTATCATCAGACGTGATAAAAACCTCATTGATCACCCTCTGGCACATTTTCTCCTTTATTTCCCATGAAAGGAAGAGCAAATGAGAAAACTAAAAGAGCATTTCAGAAGTGAGTCACATAATTCATAGAAATCCACATAGCAAGAAAGTCGGTATACTCTCTGGAGACAAGTGGTTAGAAGCTTCAGCGACAATTGTGAGTTGCATTGATAGAGTTCTCCAGAGATAAGCCTTTTCTTTATAAATAGAAGGCTAAGAGGTAAGCTTTTTGGTTCTGTTCTGCAGGCTCCAAGAGACCAGAACATACCACATATCTGTAGATTTTAAAAAGTAGGAAAAGATATAAGACTTGTGATATCTGGGCACTAAAGCTTAAGGGACAGAGATCTCAGTTCAAAGCAAAGGAGTTCAGTTCAGAGAAAAATATGTATAAATAAACTAAAAGAAGTAAGGTTTAATATATTGTCATGATAATTGTATAGATGTTTATATATTTTACTCTGGCTGTTCTTTAGTGCCTATGTTTCATATATAGTAACTGAAATTCATACTGTTCCTGGAATTTCAAACTATGTGCCAGGCAGGTGCTATGAGAAATGTAGAAGATAGACATGATCATTGTATCAACAGAATTAACAATCAGTTCTGACTGTTGTATTAATCAACCAATTAAAAAATAGAGTAAGAAAATCCACAATAAGGAAAGCACATGGTATGACAGGAACAGAAGACAGGGGTGCCTCACTGAGTCTGGGAGTGGGGTGAAGTTCAGAAAGAGTTTATTAGGGGAAATCATTAGTAAATAAGTGAATGAAGAAAAGGAGTTTGCCAGATACAGAAAAAGTTGGGAGAGGTAGAAAGAGAAGGTATGTTGTTTCAAATAAGAAAAACAGTATATGTGAAGTCTTTAAGAAGAGCATTACATATCGAAAAACTTGTAAGAAGTTAGTTATGAATGGACAAGAGGATGTGAGGCAGGAAAGAGCAGTAGCAAAAGTAGAAGCTACACAAGGCCAGGTAATAAAGGGGTTCATGATCATCCTAGGTATTTAAACTTGATGCGAAGGGAACTTACTTTGTTTAGAATACTGTCATTACTATGTTTCAGGAAGATCACTCTTACTGCTCCATGGAAAATGTACTGGGGAGAAACAAGACTGCAGGAAATAAGAGCAGTGAACAGGCTCTTTCTGTAATTCAAGTCAGATATGATGATATGATGGTGTGTCAGATTGGGGTAGTAGCAACATGGGTGAAACTATTTGGGCACATTCAGGAAATAGAAGATAAGACTCCAGAAGATTTAATAATTCATTATATGGGGGAGAGCCGAACAAAGAAAAAGCCGGTAATCATGGCACCTAGGTTCCTGACCAGGGCAACTAGAAGAATGGTGAGGCAACTCACTAAGTTTGGAACCATTAAGTACAATTGGATAAATTGTACAATTCTGTGTTGCCATAGATTGGCTCATTACCTCCATTCTAGAAAGAAGGACATTCAGACTTGGAAAATTCAAAGGACTTGCATAACATCCCTAGTTACTAAATGGTATGTTACATCTCAATCTTAGTTTTCTAATGTCCAGGTATGTATTTAGTAAGTATGACATTTTTACTTTCCATTACTTGGATCTGAAATTATCTTAACTGTTTCATTTACTCATTTAATTTCAGTATGTATTGTTTGCATTTATAATGGGCAAGCACTGAGAATTGGAGTCAGCATGGTCCAGTCCCTGTCCTTAAGGAGCTCTCAGTCTCAATTCCTGATTTGCAAAGAAAATAGTGCCTAGGAAGGAATAAACTGTCTGACTGATACATGCCTTATAACCACATAGCTAGTTAGTGGCAAACATTAAGTTCTAATGTGTTGTCTAAGAAGCAATGTTAAATTTCAGTCTCACCTATTTTCTTCCCCCCTCTACCCCGTTGGCATTTTTAGAAATTCAGGAAAAAATGGGTATTGTGGCACAGTGAACTTTTTGTCTTTCATTATTTATTCCCACCCCACCACCTCTGCCAAGAACTTAAATATTTTGCTCAGTGCATTACCATACCATTTTAAAACTACATTTCCTAGCCCATCTTTCAGCTAGATGTGGCCATGTGACTCAGTTCTGGACAATGGGAAACAATAAGAGCTGTCCTTTGGGACTTCTAAGATATCTGAAAGAGAGGAATGTACACATTTCTCCACCTTTTCCTTTCTCCTGCTTCCTGGAGTGCAGGTGTAGAAGCTGGAGTTGGAGCAGCCATTCTGAACTGTGTAGGTAAGGGCGGTACTCCCATGGTGGCATGGAAGTGAGCTGGAAGACACCAAGGTGCATGGTGCTCGCATAGATACATAGGATCACAAGCATATCGTGGGGCTCCCATAGATACATAGGATCACGAGCATCAGATTTCATTTTCATGAGAGAGAAATAAATTCCTGCTTGGTTCAAGATACATATCCTAAAAGGAAAAAAAAAAAAAAAAAAAAAGTCCTGAGGAAGATGCTATTTATTTTCTAGAAAACCTACCTGGAAATAAAAAGTTGACTCACTGATTCACGTCATTTCCATTGTAACTAAGATAATGTCACTGTATTTATCATTAAGCATTTTTTTACTTGCTTTATATCAGAAAAATAGGGTTTGTTCATTTTTTTCACATGCTGAGAGAAGATTATATTTACTGTAACTATGTATATCTGAAACCGAATAGGAGTATATTTCTCTCGCATATATATCAGGTAGCCAAACCTATGTGTAACATCCTCCCAAACAACAAACCAGAGAATCGGCAATTATATCAAGACCTTTTTTGAGTTAAATAAATCTTGCCTAAAGGATTGTCCTTGCACTCATTAAAAGGACATGCCCAGGATGAACATTACTCTCAGATTTTTGTTATACAAGTGAAGAACCAGGAGCAGGAAATTACTTCTCCAATTAGAAAATTCACAGGCAGTGGAAAAAGGTTGCTTGATTCTGTCTCCCAATATACTCGGAGAAGCAAGTTATTTGTGAGGTGATAAACTTATATGTTAATGCTCTGAGGGAAGGGGGAGTAGTGATGTGCCCCAAGGGCAGTAAATCCCAGTATACACATGAGAAAAGAAAGCAAAATGCTCTTCACAAATCTCTCCCCATCAGCTGAAGATAGACCCCTCTTAGTCCAAGGCTAGAAATGGATCATCTAGCTCCAATAATTCAATTATGTGCTATGTGCTCTGTATACTTTGTCCTACCTGTCCCTTTATCAGCTAATCTAAATTGGAGGAATTTGTAAATTTGCCATATAAGCATTTTCATCTCAGGTACTACTCTGTTCAGCTGTAATCTCTATTTCTTCATAAGAAAGTTATATATAAGGAAAAGTCTTAATATTTATTTCAAACTGAACACTTATAATTAAGGGTTCATTTTAATTAACTTAATTTGAACTTTCAAAAATACTATGAATTTATTTAAAAACAAAACTTCTGCCTTTATAGAATTACACCAAATTTGATAATAAAACATAGCAGGATATCTACATTTAATACACGTGGCAATGTATATTACACTTGTAATATAACTGAAGATATATTACAAATGATGTTTTCTACTTCACTATGTATTTTAGAGAGTGAATACAAAAATTGATTTATGATTAACATCATAAGTTCCATATCAGTTACAATCACATATGTATGGCATAAGGATTAACTTTACACCATTACTGAGAGGAAAATAAATTGTTGATAAAACAGGTAATCACTCAAAACTCAGGACCTCCAACAGGTAATTGATCTGCAGCTTTATATTCTTTGTTCTTATGAGAATAATTGTCCAGAAATGACAAACGTTGCCAACCATTTTTTTTCTTGACAATATAATTGTGAAATAGCCAATTATACTTAGAGTTTCAGATCAATATTTTGATAGCATTTTGAGATGAAGCATTCTTTTGCGGTGGTCAAAATTAAGGGCTACATTAAGGAGAAGATTTTTCAATAAGTGATTTAGTGCTGCATCTAGCACACAGTGTAATTAATATGTCTATAACACTGCCAGAGATTAAGTGGAATTTACTAACAAATGCTGCTACGCTTTCACTTCTACTTTGATGATTTACTTTACGTTAATATAAATGAGGTAAAATTAACACCAGCTCACAGTATAGCAGCCCATTTAATTTGGTCGAATATTTCTCAACTGCTTTCAAGTGATACATTTTGTTTCAAGGGTAATAAACTCAGACCATTTATCATTTTTCATTTAAAATACATAATTTTGTATATACATTTATATTTCAAATTAGTTTCTACTATTCTTTCAGATACTATTAGTCAAAACTTTTGTCTTGTACAATAAAAGAAAAATAAAAAGAATTCCTAAGTAAAATGCTATTTATTTTATAGAAAAAATACCTGAAAATAGAGTTGATTTATCTATTTTCATTATAACTAAGAGTATGTCACTGTAATTATCATTAAACATTTTTTACTTGCTTTCTATCAGAAAAGAGTTTGTTCATATCTTCTGTAATGTGCTGACAGAAGATTTTACTTACTGTAAATGGGTCCCATTACTCAACATCAGAAGTTATTCAAAAGAAGAAAATATCTTTCTAAAAACCTTTACTTAAAGAGGAACAGACCACAAAATATTCACCCCACACACAAAAAAAGTGAAAACAAAAATCACTGAGATAGCTATTTTATTATTTATTCTCTTTTTGTAGAGACAGGGTCTCACTATATTGGCCAGGTTGATTTCAAACTGCTGACCTCAAGCCATCCCCCTGCCTTGGCCTCCCAAAGTGCTGGGATTACAGGCTTGAGCCACCAGCTAAGCCAAGATGCCTATTTAAAAGCAGTGGTTTAGATGGTTTAGAAAGCAGAAAACATATGGTTGAATTTATGAGAAAAAAAGAATATATGATATTATTACTTAAAGGAGTGATAAGTATGGCTAAAGGTGGTTAGGAATTCTGAGGTAGAGGTGAGTTTTGTAATGAATACAAGTTCTGATCCTGGTCACAGCAGTAGGCAAAGTGGCATAGTAAATAAAGGGCTTAAGGCAAAACATTCCAAAGCACACTCCTATGTTTTTAAAGTATTTCTAAATCACAAAAAAATACAGAAAGAAATTAAAGGCATACATTGCATTTCTCTGGGGAAACTAGAATTAAGCAGCCTTGTACAGTTAGACATGAAAATGCATGGTGACATTATGTTTTGTCTGCACTTTACTATTTGGATTTCTAGAACAGCTAACATCTAAATGTTCAACACAAATTGATGTGTATTGACTTTGATTCACAATTTTAGAAGGAAGAATGAAGGGAAAATTGTCAATACAAATACAGGCAATCTCTTTGGAGGCATTCATTCCCACTGCTCAATTTTTCTAGCATAAGGTCCACATGACGGTGTTTGGGTGGAAGGTATGTTTTATATAACAAATCCCTAAGAAGGCAGACATTGCTCTCAGGAAAGGAGAATGTGTGATATGGATGGCAGGCAGGTACCAAATGGATGGTTTACACTCTCTTCTCCTGCTTATACATTTGTCCCTCGGAGGCATTCTGCTCTCCTTCCTTGTGCTATGTGGAAAGGCATGTGTGCATTGTGCCTGGCTTATATTTCCTTCTAACAGAGAAGCAAAGGTGGTCTCAGAGGAGAGGGAAAGAAAATAACTGGGAGGGGATCTCTTTGTTTCCCTTTGATTTAACTCTGGAACCTGTTACTTTTGGCTGCAGCCCTAAGACTGTGATTGTAGCCTGGCTGGCACATACTGGCTGCTGGCAGTGAGTCACATTGCTTTACCAAGTCCCCAAATAACATGAAAAGTTCCAGTGTTCTCACCTGTGTGTGACCTAGAAGGTGGGTTCAAATATTTTTAACAGTTCTCTGTCAACTCTTGGAATTCATAGTTTGATTTTTGTTTTGTTTCCATTAAATGGAAGCAAAAGACCACATTTCATCCATAAAAATGTAGGCTTCATTTCGAGCTGAACCCCCTGAGGTAATTCTAAAATTCTATGCTGTATTTTAAAGCCACGGTCACAAAATAGTAATAACAAAACTATTTTGTATAAAAGTTGTCATAGATTTAAAAAAAAAAAAATTCCTTTCCCATAAAAAGTTTAAGCTGCTTCTCTCCATTGCTCCCCTTCCCTATCGCTGTTAGGAGGACATTATTACAAACATGAAAACTGATTTTCCTTCTGCCTGACAGGAAACTCCTGGGCTCCTAAGTGTTACCTAGACTCTGAGTCTTCCATTTGTGTTTTTAACCCTGTCTAGAACACTGACCCTGGCTGATGCTCTGACACTTTTATTTATTCTTATTTCAGGCAGTGAGATTAATGGCAGGATTCTATTATAATAATGTTGGTATTAAGATGACAAGGACATTGACTACAATACTGTCAGAAGAAATGAAGGGAATGTTTAAAAGACTTTTTTAGGAAAAGGGATTGACAAACCCTGATAATCCTCAATGCAGGAAGCGGAGAACTTACACCTTTCAAGCATGGCTGCTTCGGGAAAAAAACATAACTGGCAACAATAAGGAAGTCAAAGGAGGGGCCAAATGGAGAGGAAAATGACCTTTTAAAGAATTTTTTACATGGCCAGTTAAAGTTGTATTGAAATATCTAAGTCAGAGTCTCCGTGAGGTAGTTGAGTTTGTAACAGGATTGGAGCTGTAGAAAAGAAATATGTAAGTGATTGCGTGGCACAATTGTGGATGTAATGAGACTTCATTCGTGAGAGGCAGGGAAAGAGAAAAGCAGGAGGCCAGAACCTGACCCTTGGGATTTTCAGGGCAAAGAGAGGAACTAGAGGAGGGAGCAAAAGGGTCGTGTGAGGGATGGGAGAAGGCCGGGGTGATTTCTCCTTACCTCCTGAAAGATGACAACAACTAAAAGTAGAAGTGGTATTTTTGTTCTCCTCGTTTTTCTACCTTGTCTATAAAATAAGATGTATTCCCATGGATGTTGTTTCTCTTCAGAATGTACCTCAGGATGACAAAGTAATGGGGAGGAAGGAAATTTGCTTGATTGAGCAATATTTTTTCTGAGTCATCATGTACTACTGTGTATATATATTGTGGCAGCCATGGACATGTGCCACTCAAATCTCCTTCAAGACAAACTACTTTGAGGAGCAGATTAGCAGCCCCAGCTGCTTCCTCTCTAGATCCACCGCTGCACTGAAGCCTGTGTTCCCTGGGCTGTTCCTAGTCAGTGGATAACCCAGTGAGGGTAGTTGTAGACCATTCTTACTCAACAATATTTACCAGGCAGATTTTGCTTAGAGATTCCCATTGACTTGATCAAGATTACCTCAGAACTGCACTGCTCTCTGGGGCTGTTCTGACCCTATCCCTCCAGCCCTTATTATTTCCTTAAGCCTGCATTGAAGCCAGTCTTGATGGCTACTCCTGTTTGCTTCACCTTCACAGGCATTTCTCATAATGCACACCTCTTAGTGTCTGCTTCTCTGAAGCTTCAAACTCTTACATGCCAAGTTAAGTTTAATGCTGACCTGGGTAGCTCTGATAAATCTCATCCCTCAGAAACAAGAGCCAAACCTCTAAAACATTTATTTGTGTTTTGTTTCCTCAAGGTTTTAAGACTTAAATATATCCTATTTGGAGTCAGATCTGTGGAAATGATACATAAAGCCATTGTGAGAATTACATAAAATGATGGTTTATGTATCATTCCCTACAATTTCACTTGAGGAAAACTCAAAAAGGTTAATAACTCACCCCAAATCACCTTGACATTGAGAGGCAGTGTCACAATTAAAACTCAGTAGACATCATTGGTGGAAAAGGTCCAAGATTTTCCACTGAAACAGAAAATCATATCCTGACTTATGAAGCATTGGGTAAATCCCTAAATATTTCATTCATTCATCAGGTCACTACCTCTTTTAGGAAAAGGGATTGACAAACCCTGATAATCCTCAATGCAGGGAGAGGAGGATTTAAACCTTTCAAGCATGGCTTATTTGGGAAAAAAACATGACTGGCAACAATAAGGAAGTCAAAGAAGGGCCAAATGGAGGAGTAAAATGAGCTTTTTAAGAATTTTTTACATGGCCCGTTAAAGTTGTATTGAAATATCTAAGTCAGGGTCTCCATGAGGTAGTTGGGTTTGTAACAAGACTCTGTCCTTGGTGCTGAATTGCAAGAAAATTTTATAAAGAGTATTATTCTTGTCATGGAGCTTATAGTCTGATGGGAAAAACAGTTAATAAATAAATGACATGACTTCAGTTCCTTTATTTTATTTAAAACAAAACAAACAGTAAGTAATATCTATGGTTTCACTGGCTCCTACTAACTAAATATAGAAAAAAATTTCATTAACTTAAACTTCTGAAGAATTTTATCTGAAAGGGATACTCTTGAAGTCTGTGGAAAACATCACAACTAATTGTATAACACTGAGCACATTTCCATTGAATGTTAGAAAGAGAAAAACATAAAAGAAGACATGGATAAATGAAAATTCATACTTTAAAAAATCAGCCTGTTGCCTGGCAAGAGTGACACCATCCTGAAGGAAAACTATCAAGATAACCAACGTTTGACCTCCACATATCAAAGCGTTCTGCAACAAGGTCCTAAAACAATGCTCATAACATAGATAAGCCCTCATAAAGATGCTTGTCTAACCTCCTTAGTGGTCATGAGTTCTAGCAAGAAAGTCTGAGATGTGACCAGCTGCACATGTTTTACCCTAAAAGCTTGCTATATAAAGGATCTTTTCTGGAGGGCATGTGAAAGAATCCACCATCTTGTGGCCACCCCAGATACTGCTTCACTCATAATTCCCTACTAAATATTTTCTGTCTGAGAAACTGGATCTGTCAGACTCCTTCTTTGACATCTCATCTCCTTTGGCCTTTTGAGGTAGGCTTTCATATACTTGCTCACCCTGAATTCTTTGCAAACTAGCCAGGAACTGAGAAACCAAGAAATAAGTAAATTGACTAAACAATCTATGGGGAAAATATCAGGATGACTAGCCATGTCTCTGTGGGGGTGGTGTGGCATGTCTGTTAGACACTTGGGGACCTCCACGTGAGTACCCTGAAAATGCTGGGTTGATGTAGAGCAGTTATTATCTCAAAGCCGTATATCACACTGCAGTAAGGAATGGTGGCAGGTAGACACTGCAGTGGGTTGGCCTCTTCTGTGGCCCATTCATTTGGTAGCAGAGGCCTACCTAGTAGCAGAAACAAAAATTAAACAGCCAAAGGAAGAATTGCCACTAGAAAGACATGTGCTTTTCCACTTCTTTCCTTGCATCCAACTAGTGGACAACATTGAAGACCAGGAGACAAAAATTGAAATTTTAGCATGTAGATTTGCCCACCTAGGAGAAAATAAATGGAAATGACCAAAGTTCAGAGCTGTCATACCTGAGCCAGCTTGAAGCATGAAAACTTGGAATCCCCGAGAATGTTATGGAGAGGAAGACTGATGACATTGAAGGGGGACAAGAATCACTGGCAAGCTCACTCTCTAATGCAAAGGAAAGCGAAAGCTCAACAACTGCAGCAAAAGGGGGTGAAGTGATATAGGAGACTCTCTCTTGGAGATTGAAAAGACCTTTACACAACTACTCAGGGAACCCCTGACAGCTTGGATGGTCTGATTGTGGGACACAGGAGGTGATGCTGTGTCCTTAGACAAGGATTAAGCAGAAAAATAATGAGTAAAATCACCACCTACCCAGATCTGTGGCAACACTTTCATAATGCAAGGGAATTATAAACGTATGGACTGGATCATTGTAGCTGTGTGAGAGGCTTACCTAATGAAGGAGGTTTACCAGGAGGGACAACCTGTTGGCAGTTAATCAAAAAGGCCCAGGGGCCTCTCAAAGAATTAAGAATGAAACAAGCCATCTATGCTCAGGTTTTTGCAGGGTCTGATAAGGAAGTTATTACTGCCAATATTAAAAACTAATTGCTACAGGGTGCACCAAGAGCATGGCATGGCCCTTTGCTGTCTTTGTTTAATCTTATAGTGGAATAAGATGTAAATGATGTGGGAGAAGCCACCACAGATTTGGGAGAAACCAAGAAAGTCAGGGACAGAGTATTCCTGGTAATCTGACAAAGGCTAACACATGGGAAGAAAAAAACTCCACAGAAAGAGGGAGAAAAAAGGGGAAAGACCCCAATAAAGGTCTCATGTAAGCAAATGTAGAAGGATTTATTGGGAGCGGGAACAACACTCTGAGGAGAAATAGACAATCTAATGCTGTATTAGTAGCGTGGCTCCCATCTGCCCCAGAGATTAGGAGAGAGGCCAAGGTCTAACCCACCTGCAAGCAATGGGTGGGGGGTGGCAATCGGGAGCCCCATACTGAGCTCACCATTTACTTGTACCCCCACATACAGAGAAGACTATTGCCATAGTAGATACTGGGCCAGAATGTACTTTAGTACATGGAAATCCAGAAGGACACCCTAGTCAGTGGTCTGCCATTGATGGTTATGGGGTTGGGGGGAAATGATCTAAGTAAAAAGAACTTTAATACATTTAGTTATTGAAAAGACTTCTCTTGCCCTATATATGGCGTTTATTTCCTGTATTCCAGAAAACACTATAGTCATGGATATTCTGTTATGAAAGACTTTGCAAACTTCAGTGGGTTAATTCAGATTGAAGGTGCATGTAGTAAAGGCTATTCTCAGTGGAGAGGCAAAATGGTAACCTGTACAACTCCCTGTCCCTAGGCAGGTTGTCAATGTCAAACAATGCAAATTGACTGGGTGTGTGGTGGTGGGGGTGAGGGGAGATGCTGAAATAAGTGCAACTATTGAGGAACTGGCAAAGGTACATATTATCCTTGCAGCTCAAAGCCTGTTTACCAGCGTCATCTGACCTGTATGCAAACCAGGTGCAAATCAGAAAGTGCCTGGTAGTTGACTATGAATTAATGGAACTGAATAAGTTAACCCTGGCCATATGTGCTGTGGTTCCTAATATTACTCAGGTAGTCAAACACACAGTGTTGCGCTGGAGACGTTATGCTCTCAGATTTGGCTAATGCAATTTTCAGCATTTCTTTCTCTGAATAATCACAGTATTAATTTGCTTTTACCTGGTAAGGTCTGCAGTGGACCTTTCAAGTGTTTTCCCAGGGATATCTTCACAGACCTACTATTTGTCATGGAATGGTGGCTAGAGACTTTTCTTTGTTCTCATTCCTGTCTTCTCTTTCTTAGTTTCATTATATCAGTGACATTATGTTGACCTTGGAAAATTTTAATGTGTTACAGGAAAATCTAACAGCATTGTGTGACTTTTTATGGGAACAAGGGTAACCAATCAACCCTTGGAAGATTCAGGGCCCAGAGTAAAGTTTTTAGGGGTTGTGTGGTTGGGTAAGACTCATTTGATATGGGGTATATTACTTGACAAAGTCCAGCAATTTCTAACTCTAAAAAACAGTAAAAGAAATCCAAATATTTGTGGCATTTTGGGGTTATTGGAAAGCATTCATC
Source organism: Rhinopithecus roxellana (assembly GCF_007565055.1). Classification (NCBI taxonomy): domain Eukaryota; kingdom Metazoa; phylum Chordata; class Mammalia; order Primates; family Cercopithecidae; genus Rhinopithecus; species Rhinopithecus roxellana. The sequence continues at coordinate 100,117,218 of NC_044551.1, forward strand.
TCACATTTAGCCCAGAATTTGAGACCATTATATAGACTTATCATAAAATGGAAATATTGAGTTTGTGGCACACCTCAGCAAGAAGCTTTGAACAGACTTAAGTGCTAGTATGGCAAGTGTAAGCCTTAGGCACCACTTTAGAGGGAATAGCTAGGACTTTGGATGTGACTACTACTCCTGAGATGTGAGCTGGGTCTGTGGTAATCACAGAATGGTAAGTCAGTTCCTTTAGGATTTTGGTCACAATTATGGAAAGGAGCCAAAACCAGATGCTCTCCCATTGAACATTAAGTACCAGTAGTATATAGTGCTTTACAGCAAGTCTTTCAGATTGAATGCCCACTTTGAATGAATAACTTCATAGCTGGTTTGGGTCCTGGGGCACCTGTGACCAGAAGCTGCTTCTCCTATTAGGTGTTACACTCATATGTTGCTTACTGTCCTGTTTTTGTCTTTAGTGTTGCTGCAACATTTGTCTCCAATGGAGCCAATATGTTGTTGCTAAAGCTGTATGATATCAAGAACCCTACCTCTAAGCCCAGGGACTATTGTGAAAGAAGTGGGAGCATGAGAATGTAAGGGCCAGTTTTGAGGCATGGAATGTACGAAAATAGCCTATTGCATGGCAAGAGTGATGCCCTTTTGAAGAAAAACTGGCATGATGATAGATGTTTGGTTCCTGCATACCAAGGCATTCCTGCAGCAAGGTCTTAAAACAAGTCCTATATCATAAATAACCCCTCATAAAGATACTTCTCTAACATCTGCAGTGGTCACCAGTTTTGGCAAGAAGTCTGAGATATGATCAGATATATATATTTTAACTTAAACACTTGCTACTTAAAGAATGTTTTCTAGAAGATGGTTGTGGGGATCCACTGTCTTGCAGCAGCTTAAGATATTGCTTCTGTTTGTAAGTCCCTATTAACTATTTTCTTTCTGAGAAACTGGATTTGTCAACCTCTTTCTTTTGTCTCTCAGCTCCCTTGGACTTTGATAAAGATTTGGGGTTAGATTTGCATATGCCTGCTTACCCCAGAATACATATGATATTTTTAATTAGGAAAAATATATTGTAAAGATGCCAGTTATCTAAACTTTAATTTGTACATTGAATAACACCCAATGATAATCCCAATAGTACATTATGAAAGTTGGCATCTGAAAAGAAAAACATAAAGAATAATCAATTAAGGAAGAAGAACAATCAAAGAAGAAAAAAAGAAAGAAGAAAATGTTTGGCAGGTCTTGATATACCAGATATAAAATAAACTACAAAACTCCACTGCTTAAAAAATATTGTCTTAATCCATTCAGATTGCTGTAACAAATAAACTATAGGGGTCATAAGAAACAAAAATTTATTTCTCACAGTTCTAGAGACTAAGAAATACAAGATCAAGGTGCTGGCAGATTTGGTGTGTGATGAGGGTCCACTTTCTAATTCATAGACATTGTCTTGCCACTGTGTCCTCACATGGCTGAAGGAGAAGGGAGCTCTCTGGAGCCTCTTTTTAAGAACTTTAATACCATTCATGAGGGTTCCATCCTCATGACCTAATCACCTCCCAATGGCCTCACCACAAAACACCATCACATTGGAGATTAGGTTTCAACATATAAATTTTGGAGACACAAACATATAATCTATAGCAAATGTGATACTGATACAGAAATATTTCATTGAAACATAAGACCCCAGAAAACAGTGCCACAAATATGTAGCAATTTTGTTTGCAATAAAGATGGCATTTCCAATCAATGAAAATGATATACTGCTTAAACAAATGGTATTGGGACAATTGAAAATGAAGTAGGAGAAAAATAGTTTAGATATACATTTCATCCTATGTACAGACAACCACTCCTGACCACACACACTCTCTCGGACAAACTTCAGATTATTTTAGGAATGAAATAAGCAAATAATTTTATAAAGATTATAGAAGAAAATATGAGGCAGTAATTTAGTAATCTTAATGTTTTATTATCTTGATCTAAAATATGTATGTGTTTATGTATGTATATAGGGTGAAATTTTATATCTAGCTCCAATGGTTAAAAGGACTGATACATTTGACTACGGAGAAATTTAAATCTTCTACAGGGTAAAAAACAAAATTACCATCATAGAAATTAAAAAACTACTGATAGATAGGTATGACATCTTTGCATCATCTACATGAGGCAAAGGTTAAGTTTTTAAAAATATATATACATCTATTTTTAAATGATAACTCATTTGGGAAAAAGAGCAAAGGTTATAAGAGGTGATTTACAAGAATAAAAAAGATATGAAAATATTTTCAACCTCACTAGTGATTAGGAAAATATGAATCAAAATAAGATACCCTTTTTTGTCTATGACATTGACAAAAGATTAAAAAATTTACAATATGTTGGCAAAAAAGAAAGAAAATATAGTCTCATAAATTGTTGATAAAAGTGTAATTTCGTAAAGATGTTTTGGTGAAATATTTGTTAATATCTGTCAAAACTTAAACTCTCCCCATTATTTGAGTTCAGTGATTCTACTTTTATTAATTTGTAATATAAACATTACTGTTTATTTATTAGTGGTCAGTGCAGTCAGGTAATAGTAATTCAGCTTAACTATAAAATACCAGGAGGGATAATTGATACCATTTCTTAGATAGGAACTCAGCTTCCTAAAAGTCCACCTCCGGATTAATACCAGAGGATCACAGTTGTCTGAGAAAAACTAGATAATAAATATCCACTTTAACTGAATTCATTTTAAATGGGTACTAAATTTTATTAAAAGTGGTGAAATGTAATATGAGGAAATTTTTTTCAGAAATAAATATAAATATTATGAAAATAAATTTATTTGGTGTGTGATAAAATTAGATTATAATTGCTTCTGTGGGCTATTTCTTCATAAGGTATGGATGGATTAAATGTTGGCATTTTGGGTGTAGTATTTCCAAAAACACTTTATGGTAGCATGATACTAAATCCCCCATTTATGACTTTTGCAACCAAATTATTAAAAGAACCTTATTTATTCCAAAAGACCAAAAGTCCTTTAATGATAAAATAACTAGAAATATATATCACATCATCATAGCTGTCAGTCTTCTCTTCTGTCTATGACAGCAGTTTAGCTATGCCATTTTGCCATTGCAATCATTTTTGTGATTTTAACATTTCTTTAATCTCACTGCATGAAACACATTTCCTCTCGTGAAATTTGTGGTAACATGTTAAAATCAATTTGCATTAATATTTCATATTATTCCAAAACAAACAAATTCAAGTACAACATCTATTGATAATAATGAGCAGGTGACAGACAATAAAGATGTGGTGGGGAGAGAAAGACACCAGTACTACACAGTACCACACAGAGGAAAATTGGAGAGAGGACTACACTTAGAAGTGATTGTTTTATTAGTGAAACTTTTTTCATCTTAGCTTTTCTTCCTTATACAACTGAACTGTGAATTGGGGAATAATATGGAGTACCCATTCAAACATGAATTTCTATAATTACTAGAGCAGTGAAAAATTTGATATAACCTTAATGTTTCTTAATAAGGGAAGGATTAAATACATTATAGTGTATGATAGCAAATACTTCAGATTTATTAATTTATTGACAAATATTTTTTGAGTTCTTATTAGGTACTAGGCTCAAAACAAATTAATTCCCAGCTCTGATGGAGTTTGATTTTATTGAGAGAATACAGACACTAACAAATAAAAAAAAGAAGTACATATTTTAGACATCAATAAGTTCTAATAAGATAACCACCCAATGGTTCTTCCTGTCCATTTTGCAGACAAAACCAATTCACTGAGACCATGGCATTGCAATAAAGAAAGAGTTTAATTGTTATGAGGCTGGCCACGCCCCGTGGGAAACCGAGTTATTACCCAAATCAATCTCTCCAAAAATTATGAGGCTAGGGTTTTTCAAAGATAGTTTGTGGGGCCAGGGAATGGATGCTATGGATTAGTTGGGAATACAATCGTAAGGGTATAGAAAATGGTTCTCTTGTGTGCTAAGTTCATTTCTGAGTAGGGCCACGAGACCGTATGGTGGGTTCAGGTGGAAATGCAGTCATCAGAAATGCAAAAACCTGAAAAGACATCTCAAAAGACCAATCTTAGTTTCTACAATAGTGATGTCATCTGCAGGAGTAATTAAAGTTGCAAATCTTGTGACCTCTGGAATAATGACTGGTACCTGTTTATGTCTACACCTTCACAGAATTCAGGCTCCTCTCATCCTCCTATCCCGGTGGCCTTTCATTATCTTTACAAAGGCAGATTAGTTTAGGGTAAGGGCTGTTATCATTTAAACTATAAACTAAATGTCTCTCACAGTTAGCTTAGCATAAGCCCAGGAATGATTAAGGACAGTTTGGAGGTTAAAGGCAAGATGGAGGTTGGTTAGATCAGATCTCTATTACTGTCATAATTTTCTCACTGTTATAATTTTTGCAAGGGTGATTTCAATAAGATGAATAAAACAAACAGGAAATGATGCAATAAATGATGGTATTTTATGTGGCGTGGCTGGGTATGGATTCTGGAAAAGGTAACAATGGAGTAAAGGAGTAACCTATTTATATCTGAGAAGAACTTTCTAGGCAGAGGAAGAGAAAATGCAAAGGTCCTTAGGCATGTTCTTGATATGTTCAAGGCAGAGCAAAGAGGCCTGCAAGGCTGGAGTATGTTGAGTAGGGGCAAGATACGTGAGATATGATCAGAGGTGTAACAGGGAGCTGCATGAGTTAGGTACTTCTGTGTAACAAAAAAGATCTTGGGGTTTATTTTGAGTGTGAAGAGAAATCATTGGAAGGTTTTGAACAAATAAGTGACATAACCAGAACAACGTGTGTGTGTGTTTTCCTAGTCTCTCTTTCTAAATCAATTACACTTTTTATTACAAACGTAAACACTCTAAAAGTTGTCACTCCCATACTAACAACAAGAGAAAAGCAGAAAACACTAAACATTACCCATGCTTTCTTAAATCCATCACATAATTGAGCACACAGCAATGCCCTGAAACTGGAGAGAGACAGACATGAAAATACAAAGAACTGGAGCACGCTGGAAGCAGAAGCCAGTGAAGCCACTGGAAATGGTAAGAAAACTTAAACTGTGATTGATAAATGGCAAGATTCTAAGTGAGGATTGGCATGAGAGTTAAAAACTCCAGGGTGCCCAGTCTTAAAAAAGTCCTCACACTTTTGTGAGTTTTACCTGCAAGAGCCCTGATAGCTTCTCCCACTAAAGACCAGAGTAAACACCTTCACGTTCTTTTCAGGGGGAGAAGTATAACCATTCTAAATACATCCATAGCATTCTGTTCTTTACTTTAAGATAAACTACTTCACCAGAGCTTAAATAGCAAGGAGGAAGGAAATACCCAACTCTAGCCCCTGCTAGTCTCCCTGTCTCACCTAAGTGGTGGTGGGAGGGGATGAGGGGACTCAGAAGCACTTGGGAAAGTCACAGCCTAAGGGCACAGTCTCATTAAAAGACTGATATCTGTTCGTAGGATTGTAGAATACACTACTCCTTCAATCTTATGCCACATCACAGGGCTGCTGTATCATAACAGAGGATTATGGTTGAAATAACTGCAAAGTGCTCAGACCCTATTTAAGGAGGAGTGTCAAACCCAAAACAAGAGAGACACAAACAAGCATGATAGAGGAATTTGAAACCTCATACCCAACAGCCACAGAAAATTGTAAACACCTTCTAACTCCTAGACATATAAACATAAAACTTAATGCTAAAACCCTATTTGCTTAGTTTCTATTACCTAATATATTATGTTCAGCTTTCAAAAAAATCTACAAGGCATAAAAACAAGTGAAAACACAGTTCGAAGAGACAAAGTAAGCAACAGAACTAGACTCATACAGGATAGAGATTTTGGGATTATCAGATGGAGAACTAAAAATAACTGATTAATATGCTAAGAGCTCTAATGGAAGAAGTAAATGACATAGAACAATTGAACCATGTAAATAGATAGGTTGAAACTCTAAGAAAGATACAAAATGAAATGCTAGACACCAAAAATAAAAAAGAATGAGAAAATGGAGCAGAATATTTAAGAAATGAGAGATAATTACAAAAGGTATAACATATGTATAGTGAGAATAACAAGAAAAAAAACAAACAGAAGAAATATTTGAGGTAATATGGCTTGGAATTTTCCAGAATTGATGACAAACACCAAATCGTGGATCCAGGAAGCTCAGAGACATAAACCAAGGTAAATACTAAAATATATGCATCTTGACATATCATATTCAAATTGCAGGCATAAAAGACGAACAGAAACTCTTAAGACAGAGGGACTGGGGAGAGACAGGTAGAGAGAAAGAGAGAGAGAGAGAGAAAGAGAAAGGGAGACTTTACCTATAAAAGAACAAGAATTGCACTGAGTGTCTCCACAGCAAGCAGGCAAGTAAGAAAAGAGTAGAGTGAAATATTTAACAGTCTGAAAGAAAAAAACAAACAGAATTCTGTGTGTAGTAAATTTATCCTTCAAAAGTGAAGGACAAATACTTTCTGAAAAGGCAAAAACCAAGGGAACTTGTCATCAGTACACCTGCCTTGCAAAAAATATTAAAAGAATTACTTCAGAGAGAAGAAAACAATATAGGTCAGAAACTCAGACCTACGTAAGGAAAGGAATAGTAGTAGAGAAAGAACAAATAAAGGTTAAATACCATGATTTGTTTATTTTTATTAATTGATCTAATGGGTAGCTATTCAAAATAACAAAAACAATATATTGGGTGGTTATAGTTTATAGATAAGTAAAATGAGTGACAACAATGCTATAAAAGATGGGAGGAAGAATTGAGAATACTCTGCTAAGGTACCTGAATTACTTGTGAAACAGTACAGTGTTGTTTGAAAGTGGTCTTTCATTAGTTGTAAATGTATATTGCAAACTCTAGAATAATTAGAAATAATCATGAACAATTTAAAAAGAGGTATTATTGATATGTGTAGAGAAAGGAGAAAACAAATCATATAAAATAATTAAAACCAGAGAAAGCTGAAAAAGAGAGAATAAAAAAAGAAACAAAGAACAAGTGTATAAATAAAAAAAATTTACAAAAATGGTAGATATTTACCCAACTATATCAATAATCACTTTAAATGTGAATTGTCCAACACCAACTAAAAGACTGAGTGGAGAAAACAAACAAACAAACCGAGACCCAACCACATATTGTAAACAAGAAACTCCTTCTAAATATGAAGACATAGAGTAAATAAACACCATGCTAACACTAACCAAAAGAAGACTGGAATAGCTGAATTAATTTCAGACAAAGCAGACATTAGAAGAAAGGAAATTATAAAGGATAAAATGGGTCATTAAATAATAAAAAGTAATCAGTACTCTAAGAAGCCAGAATAGTTTTATTGTGTATATGCCTAATAACAGATTATCAAAATATGTGAGGCAAAAAATGATTAAACTGCAAGCAGAAAAAGGCAAATCTACTCTTATAACTGGAGATTTCAACACACCTCTATCATTAATGAACAGATCCAACAAGCAGAAAATGAGTAAGAATATAGTTACCCTGAAGAGCATCATTAATCAACTGAGTCTAATTGACATTTACCAAATACTTCAGCAACATCAAAATACAAATTTTTCCTAAGCCCACATGGAATATACACCAGGGAACAAACTCTGGTTTATAAAATATACCTCAACAAACTTAAAAGAATAAGAATAATATAAAGTATGTTCTCATATCACAATGGAATTAAACTAGAAATCAATAACAAAAAAGGCTGGAAAATCTCAAAATATTTGGAGATTAAACAGCACACTTCTAAAATCACATAGATCTAAGAAATAGTCTAAAGAGAAACAAAATATTCTTAACTAAATAAATATTAGATACACCTTAACAGAATTTGTGACATGCAGTAAAAGCTGTTCTTAGAGGCAAATTTATAGCACTGAGTTTACATGCAGATATACCTTGGAGATATTGCAGGTACAGTTACAGACCACTACAATAAAGTGAATATCACAATAAAGCAAGTCATACAAAATTTTTGGTTTCCCAGTGCATAAAATATTATGTTTACAATAAACTGTACTAAGTGTGCAATAGCATTATGTCTAAAAAACAATGTGCATACCATGATTTTAAAATACTTTATTGCTAAAACATGCCAGCAATCATCTGAACCTTCAGCAAGTCGTAACCTTTTTGCTGGTGGGTGCTTTTGCCTTGATATGGATAGCTGCTGACTGATCAGGGTGATGGTTGCTGAAGGCTAGAGTGACTACGACAATTTCTGAAAAGAAGAAAACAACGAAGTTCGTCCCATTGATTGACTCTTCCTTTTTTGAAAGATTCCTCTGTAGCGTGTGTTGCTTTTTGATAGCATTTTATCCACAGTAGAACATCTTTCAAAATTGGAATCAATATGCTCTAACCCTGCCCCTGTTTTATCAACTAGGTTTATGTACTCTCCTGAATCCCTTACTGTCATTTCAATGATGTTCACAGCATTTTCACCAGGAGTAGATTCCATCTCAAGAAACCACTTTCCTTGTTCATCCATAAGAAGAAAAAGGATAATCTCCAACAGACAGTTCAGGAACAACTGGACATTCACATGCAAAAAACAAACAAACAAACAAAAAGATGTAGATGCTGAATTACTTCTTTCACAAAAATAAACTCAAATGGACCATAGACCTAAATAATAAAATGCAAAACGTAAAACTTACAGAATATTCCATAGGAGAAAATCTATGTGACCTTCTGTTGATAATTGATGATGACTTCTTAGATACAATACCAAAAGCGTTATCCATGAAATAAAACATTGGTAAGTTGGACTTCATTAAAATAAAAAGCTTTTGTTCTGTGAAAGACACTGGTAGGAGAATGAAAAGACAAAGCACAGAGTGGGACAAAATATTTGTAAAATACATGTCAGAAAAGGACTTGTATGCAAAATACACAAATAACTCTTTAGAAAACTCAACAATATAAAAACAAACAACTCTACCAAAAATGGGCAAAACTCTGAACAAACACCTCACTAAAAAAGATACACAGAAAGCTAGTAAGCATATGAAAAGATGCTCAACATCATATGTCATTAGGAAATGGCAAATTAAAATAACGAGTTACTACTGCATACCTATTAGAATGACTGAAGTTTAAAACCAACAAAAAAACTGACAATACCAAGTGCTGTTGAGGATGTAGAGTAACAGGAACTGTCATTTATTGCTGCTGGAAATGCAAAATAGTACAGTCACTTTGAAAGTTTTTCATGGTTTTTTAGAAAACGAAATGGTCTTATCATTCAGTCACTTTTAGGTACTTAATTAAATAAGTTGAAAACTTATGTCTTCAAAAAACCTGTATGCTAATGTTTATAGCAACTTTATAATTGTCAATTTATAATTTATAATTTGGGCAATTATAAAAATGCTTTTCAAAAGATCAGTGGGAGATATTTATTAATCTAGTAGCTATAAAAAATTATAGTTAGTAGAAATATGTTATTCTGTTCTATATCACTGTAGGATGACTATTGCTAATAAAAATATATAGTTTCAAATAGGTAAGAAGATATTGAGTGTTCCTAAAACAAAGAAATGGTAATTGTTTGAAATAATGGACATGCCAATTACCCTGATCTGATCACTATACATTAGATGTGTTGAAATCTCATTATGTACTCCATAATATGTAGAATTATTGTATGTCAATTAACAATAAAATTCTGAAAAGGTGAATGGAAAAAATGGTATATCTGTACAATGGATTATTATTCAGCCATTCAAAGAATGAGGTATCAAGCCACAAAAAGACATAGAGGAAACTGAATAGCATATTGGTAAGTGAAAGAAGCCAGTTTTAAAAGCCTACATACTGTATGATCCTAACTTTATGACATTTTTTAAAAAGCAAAGTTTTAGAGAAAGTAAAAAAAGCATTAGTTGCCAGGATTTTGCGGGCAAAGGGTGAATGGTGAAAAGGTGAAGCACAGGGGATTTTTAGAGCATGATATATATCGTGTAATGGTGGATAGGTGACATTATGACTTATAAAAACGTAACAATATACAACACAGAGTGAGCCCTAATGTAAACTATTAACTTCTGTTAATAATAATGTATCAATATTGCTTCATCAATGGTAATAAATATAGGACATGATGCAAATTGTTAATAATAGGAGAAACTTTGCCTTGAAAGAGAGGGGCTATATAGAACTCTCTGTACTTTTAATTTTCTGTAAACCTAAAACTGCTCTAAAAAATAAAGTCTGTTAATTAAAAATCCCTCAACACAGAAACAGATAAGCACACAGACAAACATATACTTCATAAACTATAAGGGAAATATCCTTGAAACCACCACCCAGATTTAGAAGTGGAACTTTGTTAACCACCATAACACCTCCCCCAATATGTCCATCCCATTGCACAAAAGTTACCACTATCTTAAACTGTATAGCGATTAGTTTTTAGTGTTTTTCATGGTTTTAGCTTGCAAGGATGTACCTATAAGTACCATAGTTTAGTTTTGCCATTTTAAATAATTTGATATATTCAAGTTTATAAATAAATGTACAGCTAGGGATATTTTGAAAATATCACTATGGGTTTTTGTGTGTGTGTGTGGAATATGGACTACTGCAGTACAAAGATGGAGGCAGGAGGAAACACTAGACTATTACAATGGCAGCTTAAACAAGGGTGTCAGCAAGGAGAGGTAGATGGAATCTCTTCACATTGAGAAAGTTGAATGCCAAAGATTTGGTGATGGATGGCATATAAAATAGGAGAGAAATAGAAGAACTGAAGATGACTGAAAGAAACAAATTGTCACTTGCAGAAAGGGAGAAAGATTGGAACAGTTACAGTTATTTAAAAATCATAAGCAGATCCATACTGATTTTGAGGATGTATGTGATATTAATTTAAAGAACCAATTTTTATTATTTGAGTATAATATAGTAAGTAATACAAGAGTATGTCCTCTTTCTACATCTTTCAAAAATGTGTGCACATTTATTTTACATTTTTTATAATAAAGGAAAATATGGAAAATAATCTAAAAACTGCACATAATTGGATCTATGGGAAAGAGAATTTTACAGTAATGTATGAGAGACTACTAATTTTATTGTAGAACCCTCAGTACTCTTTAGTTGTTAATATGAACATATTATTTCTGTAACTCAAATAATCAAAATTCTGCATACATATATGTGCATATATATACACCATAATTTTGAGCATACCAAGTCTTTTCCCTACAATGAATACATAGCTTGTAAGTTTAGAACTATAAAATAGTTTTGAATACCATGATTTTCAATTGCAGGCAGTTGAGAGTGAAAAACTGATTCAATAGGGGCCCAAGCCAGCCTCAAAAAGCCCAAAGAACTGGAGGTGTCGGAGAGAGTTCTTCATCCCCAAATCCCCCAGAAGGAATGTGAAAGTACTGAGAGGAACAGTGGATTGCAAGCTGGTTGGAGTAGGACAAAGAGGATAGATAGTGACACTAGCCACTGTAGAATCGGACAGGACTGTGGACACCCGTCATTATTTCTGGTTTATCACAAAGGCTCAGGTGGGATGAAATACCGTGTCAGAGGGGAGGGAAACTAGGATAAACTGAATCTCTTCTCTTAAAATAATAATAATGGCAAGCCCTTAAAATCTTAGATCAGCTCCAAGTAGAGAGGATAAAGGGGCAGGGAAAGCAGATAATATGGAATTGACTCAGTTTAAATACAAAATTAAACACATTTAAATCAGGAAGTATTTGAGAAGAAGTACTAGTGTGTGTGTGTGTGTGTGTGTGTGTGTGTGTGTGTGCGCGCGCTCTCAAATAGCTTAAGGGAGGGTCAGGGAGAAAGAGAGACAGAGGCTCTGGAGGATGGCAAAAAATAACTTTTGTGTGAGCATTTCGTGAAGTGACCACTTAATAGCAATTTAAGTTTATTTATTGTAAACATAGATTTGAGAGTTTGATATTTACAGTTTGATATTAATTTTACTGGGTGCTTTTTTGCAGTTTCTGCGTGATTTTATTCAAAAAAATATGTCCATTTTATCTGGGTAAATTAAAAAATTATCTGTGTTTTCAAAGGAATTAATTTTTTATGAAATTCCTGGTTACCTGAAAACTATTGATTTTTAAATTCATTAAATTTTGGTATGTTTACATTTTAGTGTAAAGTCAGTATGTTTATAATACGCATGATGAAAATCTCACCTGTTTTCCTTATATGTATAAAAACAACAATGGTATTCATTAATGTTTTCTGGTTATCAGGTATTACATACACACAAACACTCATATAAGGGAAAAAAGGCCGTTTGTTATATTACTGATGGGGAAGATTCAAAGGGAAAATAATAAAAATATGTTGAAAACTATGCTTTAAACTATGTTTGCTTTGCAAGCTATGCAGATTGACGTTTCAAATTGTGATTAGAGAAAATAGAGAATAATTACATTGAGTCTTTTCCAACTATGCATGCTGGTGTTCCAAAGAATGACAGGTCAGTTGAGGCATTAGTACAGGTCCTTTTAGCTGGATTCTTCTTTCTCTTTTAAATGGCATCAGTCAGCTGCAATTTCAGATCTATTGTCTATAGACCAAGCCCAGGGCAAGATCTTACTGTGGCACAATGACCTTTTTTATTTCTTTTCTTATAGTTCCATTAGTCTTCTTAATCTGTCTAATGCGACAAGTTTATGTCAGATAGCATTGTCTTAAACTGACATTACTTTGTCAGAATTTTCCAAACAGTTTAACAATTTGCCAGCTGTTGCTTTTCATAAAGAAAAGAAGGTTATATGTATTATTCAGCTGATGGTAGTGCAGGAGAAAAAAGGAAAGGAGGGGAGAGAAATTGTTCATTTCCAGTGCCCTAGCTTTTTAAACTTTGCCTGTGTTTTGAGGGTGCTGATACAGGGTGAAATAACCAAAGTGTAACTGGAAAGCAAGAAAGTGGTACTTTGGATGTATTTTCTGCAGTTATTTAGTAATCATTTTCTTTTGGGGAAACTTTATATTTTATAACTTGAAATCAATTTCTTTTATGCTAGAAGTAAATTCCTCCAGACTTGACTTTTATAAACATACATGGAGGTATATTCACATACACACACACTCACGTTTTCCTCTCCACTGAAGCTCATCTTGTGCTCTTGTTCTCTGGTCACCTCAAATGTTTATACTCTCCCAAGGACAGGATTAGAAGAAATTCACTTATTACAGTGTTCAGTGATAATTGATAGCTGTGCTGAATAATGAGAATAATCTATTAACTTGAAGAATGGCTCTATATTGGCTAATTATGATGGAGTTACAACATTATATTACAATAAAGAATGGATAAAATAATGTACCAAATTCTACAAGTTTGCTTATAAGGATGTAGAATGTTGTTGTCCACAGAACTATTTAGGTACATGTTTTGGGATTTGGGAGAAGGCAGGAAAATATATGTTTTAAACAGATATTTTTCATCAGTTTGAGGTTTTTATGGCCCATACATAAAGATTGTACTCTCATTACCAGACAGATGCTAAATGCTCACATAAAGAGAGTAAATATCTCTTCTGAGAAGCAATGTGGCCTATGTGTATTCATATGTGGAAAGCCAAGATGGAATATTCATAAAATACTAAGAATTCATGTCAAACAGGAATCAATGAGATGTAATGCAAGAATCAAAAGTTCTCAGAAGACAAAAAGATAGAGGAGCCAGGGAATTATACATTTTTATCAAGTTATAAACAGATTCTTGTTTAGAGATTTTTAAATCAAGTGAGTAGTACTTCCTACTGGTGTATGAAAAGTAATAGACTTTTATTATCATTGAGTCAAGAAGAATGAGATCAATATGAATCAATTTAAAGAATTTTCAAAAGGAAAGTCGATAGACCTTGGGTATTCTAGAAGTGTATACATGAATCAGTGTAGGGTTTTTTTTGTTTTAAATTTCTCAGTTTTTGCAATATCTATTTCAACTATGTTGACCCAATAGTTGCCTCCATTGTTCTTTAGGATTTACGTGAGTCCCAGTGGGAAAGGAATGAGAAGATTGGCAGCCTGATACAGCAGTACCTTCTCTTTCATGGCTGCCTTCCTGGTTTTCTGGTTCAAAAGGTTGAACTTCTGTCTCCTTTTCCTGCTCATGCCATAGGCTCCTTGCTATTTTAGGGTCCTGATTACTGAGGTAGATCCTCATCCCAGACTGCCTTTGCCTTCTTGCATGCTTCTGGGGTTTGTCTGACTTCCTTACTTTTTCTCCCAGGCTTATCCTCACCCACTCTTGGCATTCTTTTTGCCTGAGTGACCTCAAGAGGTAACTGTTTAAAAGTAAAAATATTAGAATGAAAATTAATTGAGGGCAGGGGTCATCTTGCTCTTAGCTCTTTATAAGTGACTAAAATAATACTTAGTGTGGTAGGCAGAACAATGACTGCTAAATATGCCCACGTTGTAATCGTGAAACCTGTGAATATGTTACCTTCTATGGCAAAGGGACTTCATATATGTGGTTAAGCATCTTGAGATTGGGAGATTTTTCCTGGATTATTTGAATAGGCCCTGTGATAGTGCGATATAATAAGAAACAGAGAGTCTCTGTTCCAGTTCCTGGCACATAGCTCCTAAAACTCCTGGAATCTCTGAAGTGATGAGTGTCTTTTGTTTGCTAATGAAATGACTGGTGTCTGGCAGCTCCTGGATAACTTCAGGATATAGGCAGGCCACCAGAATGACCAAAGCCTGACTAAAGTTTGGGACTTTCAGCTCTATGTCCTGACCCCTGGGGAGGGGAGAGGGGTTGAGTTGATCACCAGTTGCCAATGATGTAATTAACCATGCCTATGTAATTAAGCGTCCATAGAAACCCAAAAGAATGTCAATTGAGGAGCTTTGGGATAGCTGAACACATGGAGATTCCTTGAGGGTGGCATGCCTAGAGAGGGGATAAATGCTCCATGCCCCTTCCCACATACCTTGCCTTATCCATTATTATCCATATAATAAATGGTAAACATAAGTAAAGTGTTTCCTTGAGTCCTGTGAGCTGTTCGCAAATTAATCAAACCTGAAGAGGGGGGAAACATGGGAACCCTGGTTTATAGCTGATTGGTTAGAAGCACACGACACAACCTGGGGCTTGCAATTGGCATCTCAAGAGAAGAATAGCCTGTGGGATTGAGCCCTTAACCTATAGGACCTGACACTACCTCCAGGTAGATAGTATCAGGATTGAATTAAATTGTAGGACACCTAGTTGGTGTCTGCTGAAGAACTGATTAATTTCTGCTGGGGAGAAATTCCCACACACTTTGGTGACAGGTGGTGAAATATTCTGTGTTGAGTATGTGAGAATAGAAAAAGAAAACACTTTAGTTTGTCCCATCTCTTCAGAAGCCCTAAATGTAATCACAAATATTCATACAAGACTGAGGCAGAAATGCTCTAGAAAAAGGGGAGACAATGACTAAGGAAGCACAGATGGCAGTGATAAAGCCAGTAGCCAAAGAATGCAATTAGTCTCTGTAAGTGGAAAAGGCAAGGAACAGGTTCTCTCTTGAAGCCATCTAAAGAAACCAGCTGCTGACTTCCTAATTTTTGCTTTTTAAGACGCATTTTGGACTTCTGATCTGCAGAACTGTAAGAGAATACAGATGCCCCTTGACTTATAATGAGATTATATCTCATAACTCCATTGTAAGTTAAATTTTTTATTTTTTTATTTTTATTTTTTTAAATTTTTTAATTTTTTTTATTATACTTTAAGTTCTAGGGTACATGTGCATAACGTGCAGGTTTGTTACATATGTATACTTGTGCCATGTTGGTGTGCTGCACCCATCAACTCGTCAGCACCCATCAATTCGTCATTTATATCAGGTATAACTCCCAATGCAATCCCTCCCCCCTCCCCCCTCCCCATGATAGGCCCTGGTGTGTGATGTTCCCCTTCCCGAGTCCAAGTGATCTCATTGTTCAGTTCCCACCTATGAGTGAGAACATGCAGTGTTTGGTTTTCTGTTCTTGTGATAGTTTGCTAAGAATGATGGTTTCCAGCTGCATCCATGTCCGTACAAAGGATGCAAACTCATCCTTTTTTATGGCTGCATAATATTCCATGGTGTATATGTGCCACATTTTCTTAATCCAGTCTGTCACAGATGGACATTTGGGTTGATTCCAAGTCTTTGCTATTGGGAATAGTGCCACAATAAACATACGTGTGCATGTGTCTTTATAGCAGCATGATTTATAATCCTTTGGGTATATACCCAGTAATGGGATGGCTGGGTCATATGGTACATCTAGTTCTAGATCCTTGAGGAATCGCCATACTGTTCTCCATAATGGTTGAACTGGTTTAGAATCCCACCAACAGTGTAAAAGTGTTCCTATTTCTCCACATCCTCTCCAGCACCTGTTGTTTCCTGACTTTTTAATGATTGCCATTCTAACTGGTGTGAGATGGTATCTCATTGTGGTTTTGATTTGCATTTCTCTGATGGCGAGTGATGATGAGCATTTTTTCATGTGTCTGTTGGCTGTATGAATGTCTTCTTTTGAGAAATGTCTGTTCATATCCTTTGCCCACTTTTTGATGGGGTTGTTTGTTTTTTTCTTGTAAATTTGTTTGAGTTCTTTGTAGATTCTGGATATTAGCCCTTTGTCAGATGAGTAGATTGCAAAAATGTTCTCCCATTCTGTAGGTTGCCTGTTCACTCTGATGGTAGTTTCTTTTGCTGTGCAGAAGCTCTTTAGTTTAATCATATCCCATTTGTCAATTTTGCCTTTTGCTGCCCTTGCTTTTGGTGTTTTAGACATGAAGTCCTTGCCCATGCCTATGTCCTGAATGGTATTGCCTAGGTTTTCTTCTAGGGTTTTTATGGTATTAGGTCTAACATTTAAGTCTCTAATCCATCTTGAATTAATTTTCATATAAGGAGTAAGGAAAGGATCCAGTTTCAGCTTTCTACTTATGGCTAGCCAATTTTCCCAGCACCATTTATTAAATAGGGAGTCCTTTCCCCATTTCTTGTTTCTCTCAGGTTTGTCAAAGATCAGATGGCTGTAGATGTGTGGTATTATTTCTGAGGACTCTGTTCTGTTCCATTGGTCTATAGCTCTGTTTTGGTACCAGTACCATGCTGTTTTGGTTACTGTAGCCTTGTAGTATAGTTTGAAGTCAGATAGCGTGATGCCTCCAGCTTTGTTCTTTTGACTTAGGATTGTCTTGGCAATGCGGGCTCTTTTTTGGTTCCATATGAACTTTAAAGCCGTTTTTTCCAATTCTGTGAAGAAACTCATTGGTACCTTGATGGGGATGGCATTGAATCTATAAATAACCTTGGGCAGTATGGCCATTTTCATGATATTGAGTCTTCCTATCCATGAGCATGGTATGTTCTTCCATTTGTTTGTGTCCTCTTTGATTTCACTGAGCAGTGGTTTGTAGTTCTCCTTGAAGAGGTCCTTTACATCCCTTATAAGTTGGATTCCTAGGTATTTTATTCTCTTTGAAGCAATTGTGAATGGAAACTCATTCATGATTTGGCTCTCTGTTTGTCTGTTACTGGTGTATAAGAATGCTTGTGATTTTTGCACATTGATTTTGTATCCTGAGACTTTGCTGAAGTTGCTTATCAGCTTAAGGAGATTTTGGGCTGAGTCAATGGGGTTTTCTAAATATACAATCATGTCATCTGCAAACAGGGACAATCTGACTTCTTCTTTTCCTAACTGGATACCCTTTATTTCTTTCTCTTGCCTGATTGCCCTAGCCAGAAATTCCAACACTATGTTGAATAGGAGTGGTGAGAGAGGGCATCCCTGTCTTGTGCCAGTTTTCAAAGGGAATTTTTCCAGTTTTTGCCGATTCAGTATGATAATGGCTGTGGGTTTGTCATAAATAGCTCTTACTATTTTGAGGTATGTTCCATAATACGGAATTTATTGAGCGTTTTTAGCATGAAGGGCTGTTGAATTTTGTCAAAAGCCTTTTCTGCATCTATTGAGATAATCATGTGGTTCTTGTCTTTGGTTCTGTTTATATGCTGGATTATGTTTATTGATTTGCGAATGTTGAACCAGCCTTGCATCCCAGGGATGAAGCCCACTTGATCATGGTGGATAAGCTTTTTGATGTGCTGCTGAATCCGGTTTGCCAATATTTTATTGAGGATTTTTGCATCGATGTTCATCAGGGATATTGGTCTAAAATTCTCTTTTTTTGTTGTGTCTCTGCCAGGCTTTGGTATCAGGATGATGTTGGCCTCATAAAATGAGTTAGGGAGGATTCCCTCTTTTTCAATTGATTGGAAGAGTTTCAGAAGGAATGGTACCAACTCCTCTTTGTACCTCTGGTAGAATTCAGCTGTGAATCCATCTGGTCCTGAACTTTTTTTGGTTGGTAGGCTGTTAATTATTGCCTCAATTTCAGAGCCTGCTATTGGTCTATTCAGGGATTCAACTTCTTCCTGGTTTAGTCTTGGAAGAGTGTAAGTGTCCAGGAAATTATCCATTTCTTCTAGATTTTCTAGTTGATTTGCGTAGAGGTGTTTATAGTATTCTCTGATGGTAGTTTGTATTTCTGTGGGGTCAGTGGTGATATCCCCTTTATCATTTTTTATTGCATCTATTTGATTCTTCTCTCTTTTCTTCTTTATTAGTCTTGCTAGCTGTCTGTCAATTTTGTTGATTTTTTTCAAAAAACCAACTCCTGGATTCATTGATTTTTTGGAGGGTTGTTTCTGTCTCTATCTCCTTCAGTTCTGCTCTGATCTTAGTTATTTCTTGCCTTCTGCTAGCTTTTGAATGTGTTTGCTCTTGCTTCTCCAGTTCTTTTAATTGTGATTTGTTAGAGTGTCAATTTTAGATCTTTCCAGCTTTCTCTTGTGGGTATTTAGTGCTATAAATTTCCCTCTACACACTGCTTTAAATGTGTCCCAGAGAGTCTGGTATGTTGTATCTTTGTTCTCATTGGTTTCAAAGAACATCTTTATTTCTGCCTTCATTTCGTTATGTACCCAGTAGTCATTCAGGAGCAGGTTGTTCAGTTTCCATGTAGTTGAGCGGTTTTGATTGAGTTTCTTAGTCCTGAGTTCTAGTTTGATTGCACTGTGGTCTGAGAGACAGTTTGTTAAAATTTCTGTTCTTATACATTTGCTAAGCAGTGCTTTACTTCCAATTATGTGGTCAATTTTGGAATAAGTGCGATGTGGTGCTGAGAAGAATGTATATTCTGTTGATTTGGGGTGGAGAGTTCTATAGATGTCTATTAGGTCTGCTTGGTGCAGAGATGAGTTCAATTCCTGGATATCCTTGTTAACTTTCTGTCTCATTGATCTGTCTAATGTTGACAGTGGAGTGTTGAAGTCTCCCATTATTATTGTATGGGAGTCTAAGTCTCTTTGTAAGTCTCTAAGGACTTGCTTGATGAATCTGGGTGCTCCTGTATTGGGTGCATATATATTTAGGATAGTTAGCTCTTCCTGTTGAATTGATCCCTTTACCATTATGTAATGGCCTTCTTTGTCTCTTTTGATCTTTGATGGTTTAAAGTCTATTTTATCAGAGACTAGGATTGCAACCCCTGCTTTTTTTTGTTCTCCATTTGCTTGGTAGATCTTCCTCCATCCCTTTATTTTGAGCCTATGTATGTCTCTGCATGTGAGATGGGTCTCCTGAATACAGCAGACTGATGGGTCTTGACTCTTTATCCAGTTTGCCAGTCTGTGTCTTTTAATTGGAGCATTTAGTCCATTAACATTTAAGGTTAATATTGTTTTGTGTGAACTTGATCCTGCCATTATGCTATTAACTGGTTATTTTGCTCGTTAGTTGATGCAGTTTCTTCCTAGCCTCGATGGTCTTTACATTTTGGCATGTTTTTGCAATGACTGGTACCGGTTGTTCCTTTCCATGTTTAGGGCTTCCTTCAGGGTCTCTTGTAAGGCAGGCCTGGTGGTGACAAAATCTCTAAGCATTAGCTTATCTGTAAAGGATTTTATTTCTCCTTCACTGATGAAACTTAGTTTGGCTGGATATGAAATTCTGGGTTGAAAATTCTTTTCTTTAAGAATGTTGAATATTGGCCCCCACTCTCTTCTGGCTTGTAGAGTTTCTGCCGAGAGGTCTGCTGTTAGTCTGATGGGCTTCCCTTTGTGGGTAACCCGACCTTTCTCTCTGGCTGCCCTTAAGATTTTTTCCTTCATTTCAACTTTGGTGAATCTGGCAATTATGTGTCTTGGAGTTGCTCTTCTTGAGGAGTATCTTTGTGGTGTTCTCTGTATTTCCTGAATTTGAATGTTGGCCTGCCCTACTAGGTTGGGGAAGGTCTCCTGGATGATATCCTGCAGAGTGTTTTCCAACTTGGTTCCATTTTCCCTCTCACTTTCAGGCACCCCAATCAGACGTAGATTTGGTCTTTTTACATAATCCCATACTTCTTGCAGGCTTTGTTCATTTGTTTTTCTTCTTTTTTCTTTTGGTTTCTCTTCTCGCTTCATTTCATTCATTTGATCCTCAATGGCTGATACTCTTTCTTCCAGTTGATCAAGTCGGTTACTGAAGCTTGTGGATTTGTCACGTATTTCTTGTGTCATGGTTTTCATCTCTGTCATTTCATTTATGACCTTCTCTGCGTTAATTATTCTAGCTATCAATTCTTCCACTCTTTTTTCAAGGTTTTTAGTTTCTTTGTGCTGGGTACGTAATTCCTCCTTTAGCTCTGAGAAGTTTGATGGACTGAAGCCTTCTTCTCTCATCTCGTCAAAGTCATTCTCTTACCAGCTTTGGTCCGTTGCTGGCGATGGGCTGCGCTCCTTTGCAGGGGGAGATGCACTCTTATTTTTTGAATTTCCAGCTTTTCTGCCCTGCTTCTTCCCCATCTTTGTGGTTTTATCTGCCTCTGGTCTTTGATGATGGTGACGTACTGATGGGGTTTTGGTATAGGTGTTCTTCCTGTTTGGTAGTTTTCCTTCTAATAGTCAGGACCCTCAGCTGTAGGTCTGTTGGAGATTGCTTGAGGTCCACTCCAGACCCTGTTTGCCTGGGTATCAGCTGCAGAGGTTGCAGAAGATAGAATATTGCTGAACAGCGAGTGTACCTGTCTGATTCTTACTTTGGAATCTTCCTCTCAGGGGTGTACTCTCCACTGTGAGGTGTGGGGTGTCAGGCTGTCCCTAGTGGGGGATGTCTCCCAGTTAGGCTACTCAGGGGTCAGGGACCCACTTGAGCAGGCAGTCTGTCCGTTCTCAGATCTCAGCCTCCATGTTGGGAGATCCACTGCTCTCTTCAAAGCTGTCAGACAGAGTCATTCGGGTCTGCACAGGCCTCTGCTGCTTCCCCTGTTGTTTTTTAGCTGTGCCCTGTCCCCAGAGGTGGAGTCTACAGAGACAGGCAGGTTTCCTTGAGCTGCTGTGAGCTCCACCCAGTTCGAGCTTCCCAGTGGCTTTGTTTACCTAGTTAAGCCTCAGCAATGGCGGGCGCCCCTCCCCCAGCCTCGCTGCTGCCTTGCAGTTAGATCACAGACTGCTGTGCTAGCAATGAGGGAGGCTCCGTGGCCGTGGGACCCTCCCGGCCAGGTGTGGGCATAATCTCCTGGTGTGCCCGTTTGCTTAAAGCGCGGTATTGGGGTGGGAGTTACGTGATTTTCCAGGTGTTGTGTGTCTCAGTTCGCCTGGCTAGGAAAAGGGATTCCCTTCCCCCTTGCGCTTCCCAGGTGAGGCAATGCCTTGCCCTGCTTCAACTCTCACTGGTCGGGCTGCAGCAGCTGACCAGCACCGATTGTCCGGCACTCCCCAGTGAGATGACCCCAGTACCTCAGTTGAAAATGCAGAAATCATCGGTCTTCTGTGTCGCTCACGCCGGGAGTTGGGACTGGAGCTCTTCCTATTCGGCCATCTTGCTCCGCCTTAAATTTTTTATTAAGTCAAAAATACATTTAATGCACCTAACCTACCCAACATCAAAACTTAGCCTAGCCTTTCTTCTTGCTGAAGAAAATCAATGATTTTCTTCAAGCTCATTGATAGAGACTGGATAATAGAGAAGCTGTCAAAAGGAAGAAAAGCAACATGAAAGGAATCGTTTTTCTTAGGTATATTCCTAGGATCACCAGGGTAACAAACCACATTGGCCCCTACCGTTATGCTGGAGAAATGAGGCTATTTCCAAGTTTTCTACAATGACTTGTAGCTTTGTTTAAATCTTATTTTTGTGTATATAATTTAGAAATATTCACCAATATGCCTACATAGATATCTTTAAGAAGCTAGGAAGAAGTTTTACTCATTAAAGGATGGCAAATACTTCTGTTACACCTGTTATTGTATAAACCTGTTATAAACCTTTTATCAGGTTATTTTTGCTTTTATTTTTTTTCTTACACTCAGAATTGATGACTTTTAATTAATTGGTTTTGATGTGAATGTCTTATTAATAATGAAATGAAGAACAACCACAATTCTGCCACGGTAACACTCTTCCGAATTTGATGACTACAAAAGTCTTACACATTGAGGAACATACACATTGACGCCTGTTCAATATTTTACAAAAGCATTTTTGGTCATGGTACTTTTCTAAAGTTGCTGGATGGTTGTAGTAACTTACTATAGATGAAAATGTAGGCAATAATCAAATTTTGAAAACCTTTTTAAAAAATCATCTTACTTTGACTTCTTAGCTGAAGGCAGAAATTGTGAGATCATGGTGATATTAAATCAAAATTATTTTACTAACTTAGAGACAGGGAGTCCTGGTCTTTTATAAAATGTACAAAGCATATGAGCATGATTTATAAAGGGAAAGAGACTTAAAGTAAATGTTTTGCAGATGGAACACTATCTTAGTCTTTATTAAGGGGAATAAATTTTTGTCTAAGAGTCTCTGATAGTCTGTAAATACCGTCACACACACACACACACACACACACACACACACACACACACACAGAGCACGTTTTTAAACTACTTTCAAACTTTTCCAGCATTACCAGAGAGGGCAATACAAAGGAAATACAGAGATAAGGCAAGGATAGAAAAGAAGAATTTTAAAAATAGTGATAATATTGTTAATCGATTGATTTACATTTCTTCTCCATTTATATCGTGATTATTTATACCCACAAAGTGAGGCAAATTACATGTGGACTTACAGATCTAACTATAAGTTGAACATGGCAAATTGCCATTCATAGATGAGAACTACGTGCTTGTTAATTTTAAAATGTTCTGATGTCAGTTTCAGGGATGCTAAACCTTCCAGAGGAAGAGATTGGTCCCAGTGGACAACCGTAACTGAAGCACATAGCTCAAAGAGTGTATGAGTGTGTACTTGATTTCTTTGTATCGTCCACAGTTACTTCTAGATTAGGCTTTTTAATCCCTAAGTTTGGAAATAAATTATTTCTTCTTTTGGTCACCTAAAATTCCTTAAGAGGATGTATGTTTTATGTTGCATCTTTGTACATATATGAAATACTTACTTTAAAAGGTTTGATAATAATTTTCATGTTCTTCTATATACAATTCTGTGAATTCTTGCCCTTATCTAAGCTAATATTACTCACCCTTATTCTTACCTCCCCAGATCACTTTTACAAATGACTTTTCTAGGGTTTTCTGTAAACAGAAACTTTCTTGGTTGGTTTGAGCCCTGTCATTTGAGGCTGTCACCCCAAGTTTTATTTGGTGGCAAATGAGCTGATTCTATTTCAGAGCTGTAGACTAAAACTAACCTCAACTGGTATTTTACAAATCATCAAATGTAGAATGCACAATGGTTCATAAAAATCACTACCAGTATTGGAAATGAGAGTTACTATGTTTAGAGCATCTATTATGGGTGAGGTTCCTAGACACATTATGTATAGCATAGCATTTTTCTAATAAGGCATTACTCATATTTTATACATAAGACTCAGAGAAGTTATTTTTCCAATGGCAAACATGTATTCAGTAGCCAACCCTCAACTCCTATGATTTTTCTATTAAACCAAACTGTAAATATCTCAATGCTCATAGAGTAATCCTGTTGAGTCAGCAGCAGCATCTTCACATGAGAATTGTACGTGCTACAAATACATGTTTAAATAAGAATTTGCTGAATAAATAACTGACATCAATTTTAAAATAGTGGTATAAATATATCTTCTATATATAGTCTCTTATTCTTCAGAACTTATACCAAAAAAGGGGGCAAAACATTATTGAATAATTCATTCAACAAGTGTTTATTGTGTTTTTTACATTTGCATAGTACCTATATTAACCAGAAGAGGTTATGGTCCTTGCCCTTCAAACAAGGCATAGGGATGTGAAACAAACAAATATATTATGATACCAGCTAAAGTTTGTGTCAAAACAAGTGTTAAATACAAATGCACAGTAGAGCAGACAAAGTGAAAACATGGTGGAGATGAACCGTTAGAGAAGGCCTTATAGAGTCGTTTGATTTGAGTTTAACTTTGAAAGGTGAGAGAGTTGGCTGTGAAAGGATTAGAGGGAAAACATTCCAGGGAACTGGGACATCATTTAAAAGTACTGAAATAATGATTGAGGATAGCTGTGACATATTTATGATTACTGGGAAATATTCCTCTTTCTTCCTTTTGTGCTAGGTAGGGTTATATTTTTGTGCCTCACTGATGGTAGGCTTGTCTGTATGACTTATTTTGGCTAATGGAATATGGCAAATATAATATCTCCTGCCTGAGAAAAGGTTTTACATGTGATTTTGTAGTTAGGTTTGACCTCTGGCTCTTCTGTGAAAAGAACAGGTGCATCACATGCCTGACCTCTGGCCTGGAGCATAGCCACCATCAAATTTCAGTTTATATGAAACTGAAGCAAAAAATAAACATGTGTTGTTTTAAGCCAATAAGATTTTGAGGTTCTTACTTATTCAGCAAAACATAGTGAAAACTGACAAATATAATGGCATTGGAGGAAATCCTATAAGGAGTCCTGATTAAAAGATGGTTTATACTGGATTCTAAAGTTAAATAAAACAATGAAGACCTTAATTTCAAGACTTGAGTTTTATTCTATAGAACATGAACTTGGTTGTCAGTCTGAGATTAAAAAATGAAGTGTTGATTCCATTGTGACAGCAGTGTTGACAGGAACCTTTTTTTTCTAACAGTGATCAAATGCAAGTACTCTCAAATATGTTTTATTATGGCCAGAATTAATGTAAATAAATAGATCCTATGACTTTAACTTTCCTATGTAATACTCATCTCCAGTCATCAACCACCTTTTATCTGGGATGTCACTGTGGATTGCATGGGACTAGGATTTTACCATTAAGATAAAATTGAACTTGTATATAATTGGGCTGGCATTTTCATGACTTTTGTTTGCTGCCTTATTAAATGACTGGTAGAGTTTGGAATACATATTTAATCTTTACAAATTTCTCGTTTTGATTGAGAAATTATTTCTTTGAAAAGCTATTTAAAATCTTTAGGCAGTAAACTGAATAAATGTCAAAATCTATCTAGTCTTGTTAATCAGCTTAACATACCCCTACATCAATGGGATGACTATATAGTTTACTATCTAAATAAGGACACTTTTGAGAACAAAATAGAATACTACTACTAATAATTATGCTAGGACAACAAACATAAACTGAAAATGTTTAGGGCAAACTTAGATATATAGTCATCTAGTGTATGCAAGAATTGAACTATCACATTCATCACTGCTTTCTTGCTCTCTACTTCCTGGAGAAAATTTTAAAAAGGAAGATTTCACCAGTGACATTGCCCCTTTACTTGTAATCATCTGTCATGTATATAGGTCCTGCCTCTGTCTCCCTCACCTTCTACCCACTCAACTAGTTTTTGAGAGAAGTGAGAAAAAGGCCAGCTACTTCTGTATTCTGAATTCAGTAGTTAAAAACCCCATCACAACAGGGTTTCAGTGAATATATAAAAACTTTAAATTATGTTCAGCATAATAAGAAGAATGAATATGAATATCATTGCCTTTGTTCAAAATAGCATGAGAAATATAGATTTTTTATTTCAAAGAATTTGAGTTTTTCTCCAATATTTTTCTCTAATGTAACATATAACCAAAACAATACTTTTAGCTGTCCTAAGAAAACTGTCATTGTTAAGATGTTTTAATTGTCTTTAATTTGAGAGGGTTTTCAAAATGGAATATTTTCAGTGGAATTAAAATTATTTAAGAAATTCTACTTGATATGAACTCTTCAAAGTCAGTAACTATGCAACTTTTCTAACCTCATGTGACGTATACTGATATAGATTAAGAAATTAAGACTATCTAGAGTAGTAATGAAAAAGTTTCCAGAGATAAAGAGATATGACCTTGACTTTGAAAATTTGGAACAATTTAAATTTGCATAGAAGATTGGAAAAGGCATGGAAATAAAGTGACTAAATTCAGAAAAGTCAAAAAGGAAAACATATGTTCACCGTACACTGAAGAAAAAGCTATATAGAGCAGATAATTTGTTTTTCTGGAATGGCAATGATCTAGTGTTCCATGGATGGAAATATCTACGTGTCATCAAAAGCACTTATATTTACATTTGTATGTTCCTGGGTTTATATTATCATCAGTGGTTTCTATCGTAAAATAGAATTTTAGAATTTACTTGAACTATGTAATCCTTTTTTCCCCACCAAAAAAGGAATTGTATTTGATTAGGCTAGGGATTGGTATCAGAAATTACAGCAAGAGAATGATGTCAGAAAGATGGCCGACTAGAGACACCTGGCATTCATTCCCCTGACAAGAAAAGATCAAGGCAAAGAGTAAACAATGAAAATTCAACTGGCGTGTTAGAGGGAGAGTGCTGGAATGCAGCAAGGAGGTACCTAGGTCCCTGTGGTGCTCAGAAACCCAAGATAGCAACATAGAGAGGGGAATGAAGCACCCTGTCTCTGCTGCCCTATTTCCCCACCCAAGATCAGGTTACTCAGGAGGGTCAAGTCTTTAACCCTTGTAAAGAAAAGGTAAGCAAAAGACCCCCACCAGTTCTCATTGCCACCACAGACACTGGCAGTTCTTATTACAGGGTAATCCTACAATTCTCACAAGCCCTGAGCCAAGTCTTGGGAGCTACCTGGAATTCATGTGGCTGCATTGCTCTGGATTAAGAGTTATATACTCCTAATCCTGCCCAAGACCCAATCTGCTGCATTATGAAGCCATCTTGAAACCAGAGCCACTGCTGAAGTGTGACCTGCTCTGGGGGCCAGCAGTCACCACCTCTGCAGCCCTGGAGCTCTACCATCATTCCACCAAGCCCATCAAGTCCACATGCGTTCATGTGGGCTTAGCTACGACGATAAAACCCTGGTTGCTCAGAGCGTGGGATGAAGTATGAACGTAACTGTGGTCCTGCATAGTGGAGAAACCAACCCTGGACCAGCTGAACCATTGTGTGCCTGTATTCCTAGCTGGAGAAATGGCCTGGTAGACCCACCCCAGGTAGACCGTCTCCTGAGCTGGCTGGGAAGCAATGTCCCATGCTTCTACTGGAGTAATGGCCCAGCAGCCCCTATCCCAGCAAGCCAGTCCCAAGCTAGCTGACCCACTATGGGTACATACTTGCTCCTGTCCTGAGACAGAACCTTGGAAGCCCAACTCTGGCAATGCTACACCACTACTACCACTAACTCCCACAGCATAGGCCACTGAGGCACTTGCAAACATCACTAACATTGATTATAATGGAAGAAATAAACAGAGAATCCACTACTGTGTCCACCCAGAATCAATTGATGAGATGATAGATGAGATGACAGAATCAATTGATAGATGAGATGACATCTCATCTAATTGATACCACAGAACCCATCAATAGGAATGAGTCTTTTCCTATAAAACCTACTCCATGTAATTGGAGGAGACAACTGTTCCACCAGATGCGCAGATATCAATATAGTGACATGATAAATATAAAAAAGCAAAAAAAAAAAACAAAAAACACTTCCAAAGGAATACAATAAATCTTCAGTAACAGCCAAAAAAAAAAAAAAAAAAAAAAAAAAAAAAAACCAGAAAAATATGAAAGGCCAGAAAAGGAATTCAATATAATAATCTTATGAAAGCTCAGCAAAATGGAATTCAGCTAGAGAATATAATGAAATCAAGAAAAAAGTTTATAATCTGAATGAGACATTCAACAAAGAGATAGACATCATTTAAAAAAAACCTCAGAAATCTTAGACCTAAAGAATGTAATGAATTAAATTTAAAAAATGCCACCAAGAGATTCAACAACAGACTAGACCAAGCATACGAACACATTACTGAACTTGAAGACAGGTTTTTCTGAAATAACCCAGGCAGCAAAAAGAAGACAAAAGTATGAAGAAAGTTTACAGGGCTTATGGGACACAATTACGTGAACAGATATTCACATTATGAAGGCAGCAGAAGAAGAATGGAAGGGAAAAAAGTATGGAAAGCATATTTAATCAAAAAGAGCTGAAAACTTCCCAAGTCTTTGGAAAGAGATGAACACCCAGATCCAGGAATTTCAAAGATCCTCAGATAACACCCAAACAGATCCTCTCCAAGGCACATTACAGTGAAATTATCAAAAGTCAAAAACAGAGAATTTTAAAGACAGCATGAAAAGCGTATCAAGTCACATATAAGGAAATCCATATTAGACTAACAGATTTCTTAGCAGAAATCTTACAGGCCAGGAAAGAATGAGATGATATATTGAAAGTGCTGAAAGAAAAATACTCCTACCAATAATGCTCTACTTGGTAAATCTACCTTCAGGAAAAAAAGGAGAAATAAATTGTTTCACAGATGAGCAAAAACTGAGGAAATTCATCACCATTAGAGCAGCACTACAAGAAATGCTTATGGCAGTTTTACATCTGGAAACAAACAAAGATAACTGCCATCCTGAAAACACACAAAATTATGATTCACTAGCAGAACATGTACACAAAGCAGAAACAGAAAAAAATAAGATCTTATCTCTACAAAAAAATCACCAAACTGCAAAGATAAAAAAAAGAGAAGAAAAAAAAAAAAAAAAAAAAACAAATAGCATGCAAAACAACCGGAAAACAATTAATAAAATAACAATAGTAAGTCCTCACCTATCAATAATAACTTTGAATGTAAACAGATTAAATTTTCCAATTAAAAAATATAGACTGGACAAATGGATTTTTAAAAAACCCAACTATTTGCTGCCTACAAGAAACTCAATTCACATGTAAATACACATATAGACTGAAAGTGAAAAAAAGGAAAAAGAAATGTTGTACGAGCCAAAACCATAAGCAAGCAGGAGCAGCTATACTTATATAAAATAGATTTTAAGTAAAAACTGTAAAAAGAGACAAAAAAGAAAACCATTAATTAATTTTATTAATAATAAAGGGATCATTTAAGCAAGAGAATATAACAGTTGTAAATATTTATGCACCGAATGTTGGAGCACCCAGATACATAGAGCAAATGTTATTAGATCCAAAAACAGACAAAGACTCCAGTGTAATAATAATTGGTGACTTTGACATCCCACTCTCAGATTTGAACAGATTACTTAGACAGAAAATCAACAGACATCAAATTTAAACTGTACCATAGACCAAATGGATCTAACATTTACAGGACAGTTTATCCAAAACCTGTGGATACACATTCTTATCATTAGCACATGGAGCATTCTCCAGGACTGACTATATTTTAAGTAAGAAAATAAGTCTCAAAAATTTTAACAAATTGAAATTATATCAAGTGTCTTTTGTGACCCAACGGAATGAAACTAGAATTTCATAATAAGAGGAACACTTGAAATTGTACAAATACATGGAAATTAAACAAAATTATCCTGAATAATCTATGGGTCAAGAAAGAAATTAAGGAGGAAATGTTAAAAATTCCTTGTAACAAATAAAACCAGATACACAACATACCAAAACCAATGGGGAACAGCAAAAACAGTATGGAGACAAGTTTATAGCATAAAAGCAGAAAGATTTCAAATAAAATAATCATGTACTTTAAGGAACTAGAAAAACAAGAACAAACCAAACTTAAAATTAGTAGAAATAAATAGTAAAGATCAGAGCAGAAATAAATAAAATTGAAGTCAAGAAATACAAAGAATCAACAAAAGAAAATCCTTAATCTGTTGAAAAGATAAAATTTTTAAAAATTAGCTAGATTAAGAAAAAAAGAGAGAAAACTCAAACAAAATCAGAAACTTAAAATAAGACATCACAATAGGAACTACAGAAATGCAAAGGACTATTAGAGACTATTATGAGGAACTATACACCAAGAAATTGGAAAACCTCGAGAAAATGGATAAATGTTTGGATGTATACCAACTACCAAGATTATACTAAGACAGTATAGAAAAACAGAACAGACAAATAATGAGTAAGGAATCTGTAATAAAAAGTCTCCTAACAAAGAAATGCTCAGGGCCAGATGTCTTCACTGCTGATTTTTACCAAACTTTTAAAGAAGAACTAATCCTCATACTTCTAAATATTCAAAAAAAAAAAATTAATAAAGTGAAAGACTGGGTACTCTTCCTGACTCATTCTACATTGCCAACATAGTGCTGATATCAAAACCAGATAAGGACACCATTAAAAAAGAAAACTACAGGTCAACATTTGTGATAAACATAGACGCAAAACTCCTCATCCAAACACTAGCAAATTGAATCCAACAGCACATCAAAAAGACTACACATTATGGTCTAGTGGGATACATCCCAAGCATGCAAGGGTGGTGTAGAATACACAAATCAATAAACAGGATACATCACATCAATATTATGAAGGACAAAAACCATATGATCATCTCAGTAGACACACAAAAAACTATTTGATAAAATGTAATATTGCTTTATGAGAGAAAACGCTCAACAAATTAGGTATAGAAGGGATATACCTCAACACAATAAAGGTAATAAATGACAAAGCCATAGCTGACATCATATTAAATGAGGAAAAGCTGAGAGTCTGAGTCTTTCCTCTAAGAGCTGGTAAAAAATCAAGGAAAACAACTCTGACCATTCCTTATTTAACATAGTGCCGGAAGTCCTAACCAGAACAATTAGGTAAGAGAAGGAAATAAAGACATTCAAATTGGAAAGGAGGAAGTCAATGGATCCCTCTTTGCAGATGATATGATCCTATATGTAGAGAAACCTAAAGATTCCACCAAGAAAAACCTCTTAGAACAGATAAATGAATTTAATACATTTGCAGGACACAAAATCAATACAAAAATCAGTAGCATTTCTCAGAACTAACAACAAAGTAGCTGAAAAAAAAAAGCAATCTCATTTATAATAGCTATACATAATATCTAAGAATAAATTTAGTGAAGAAACTGACATATCTTTACAAGGAAAGCTATAAAACTGATGAAACAAATTGAAGACCCACATACAAAACATGG